>NW_007360330.1:245056-253847 GCF_000271585.1 Trametes versicolor FP-101664 SS1 | reverse complement strand
TACAAGTACTAGTAAGTAACATGTAAGAAGCATAGGTAGTATGGGACTTACTCTTCAGTCTGTGAGAGAACGACTGAAGAGCAGAGGCCTGCAGAGTCCTCCTTATATACTACTGGGGAGGACGATGAGTAAGCGTAAAAGAAGAGAGCATGTGACGTCCAGAGGACGCTGACTGAGCGATGAGTAACGCTGAGTAAGGGAGCATAATCGACATAAGGTCAGATAGTCCATGGCTGAGTAATGCGAGTAATCCGGACGCTGTCTAGAATAGTCCGGAACATCGTAGAACGTACCAGAATCATATGGAGGGATGGCAGGATGCCAAGTAAGTACAGAACAAAAGAATGTACGTATATGGTAAGTAGGAAAGTCCATGCTGGCGTATGGTAGACGCACAGCCACTATCACTGCCACTCCCGGTCCGGCACAGCCGTAGACACAGAAGTTCAACAGATCCTCCTCTTCACGCACGCGTATACTTAAACATCTTTGGGATGTTCTTGTGGGAGTGGTGCTCGTCCACATACAACATCTGTAAATCAAAACTGGAGAGGCCTTGGCATAGCCATAGTGCTTACAGTACATAGAGCAGAATTTCCGTCCCCTGAAGCATTCGGCAGACGTCAAATTGTCCTGCGTCAAACGTCAACTACAACGCATCTAGGCAGGACGTTGTCCTGAATTCCCGGTACTGTTGCATAACGTACAGACGCAAGGGTCGTTGCCCAATATATCGCGGACCAGGTAAGTGATTCTTTCGACTCATTTTCCCCATGTGCCAATCCCCATTTCTACTCACACAGTCCACGTCCACGTCCAGCCAGTACTTAATGCTGGGGGGTGTCGAATAGAGCCGCCGGTTAGTAGCATGCGCTTACCGTCGAGGCGGCGAATGGGTGTACCGTACGCAGCTTACTGACTCGCAATTATATGACACAGGAACACCTAAAGGCTATATAATTACTCCTTCCTCCGTGTTGCATAGCCGTCGTGCACTGGAGGAAGTTCGCGTATGTGCCACGGAGCAACCTCAAACACTATGCCTTTCCTGGTGGTGTCGGCTCCTTACTCGACTTCCTCGTGTGTGAATGCTTATGTTTGAGGGGTAAGTTAAATGCATAGGGTTTCCGCGATTGCATTTGCAAGCCTCTGCCGGACATACTGCTGTCCCTCGTGGACGTATGAGCTGCGTAATATGCTGAACTTACTATAAACGTCGCTCGGTAGACCGCCATCTTATCCCCAGAGACTGCTAAAGTAGGTCGCGTTTCTATGATAGCCACGCACGCGATCATGGTGATGACGTGCACCTCGAACATAGACGCATGGTCCTTCCAGAAACTCAAGCTCGGTTGAACTCAAGACGCGCCTCCAGCCTCAGCCCGATTAGCTGTTGGCCCGTGGATGCGGAAGGACGCACGCACCGTACCTGCGACACCGGCGCAGGGAGCAGCGCGCTCATCATTCGCTGGTATGACATGTGTCGTCCACCTGTAACCCGTCGCTCACCTGTCATCCACCAGCAAGGTGGACAAGAAGTTTGGATACTTAGCGCGAGGTCGGCACATCTCAGGACCGTGGCGCTTCGACTGCCCAAATCGCTATCTCTTCCAAGACCTTAAGCTACTATTGCTGGCCCGTTTCTGGTCGGATCCATATGGTAAGCAGGATTCACGTTGTCGGAGTACTACGACCATATATATCTGCCAGTTTAGTTTTTCATTCTGTGCATAAATCCTTTGCCAGGGTATTACTCTCGATTTTTAGATCCAGTGAGGTGGTTTCCTCGAGCGCAGAATCTCGGACGTTCTTACTGCAGCTGCATTTCCCCCTTCTTGTGCACAGTTCCTCACCCGGCTTCCCCACCATTCTTGGCGAGCTCCGTTCTGATTCGATGGATAGATCAGCGCTAACCAAGCGGACAGCTCCCCTTGTCATAGACGCGACTTGTGGAAACTAGGTCCTAAAACCCGGTCCTGGCTAGTCAGAAGCGCAGGGTCGGTCCACCGCGAGCCCGTATCAAACTTAGGTCATGTACGATGTCCGGCGCACATCAAGCTCTGCATCGAACTTCTTGCGCAGGAACCCTTAATACTGTCAGACAATTCGGCCTCGTCTGGCTTCGCAGTCCACCACGTTGCTCGGTAAAGGGCGCCCCGAAGTCATGTTGGCCACTCGCGAGGCCCATGTGCATGGGCCAAGCATCCATGATCGAATCGAATAGCACGGCGTCCCAGGTACGTCCTAATTATGTGAAAGGGGCGATGAATCAGCGCCCAAAATACGGGAATGGTACTTCTCATTGCCGCCGTTGCTGTAACGAGGCGGTTATTTTGCTGCCTTCGGGTGCGATCGGCTGGCCTCGTGTGTATATGCTTCAAACCCTGTATCATCGGTCTCGTTGTCCGACTTTTTTGGGTAACGGTATTCGTCCTCCCATATCAGGAGAAATGAAAAGTGAGTGACGGGGAGCCCCATGCGGCTCGCCCACTCTGCTTTTTGTTGGATTTATGTCTTAACAAAAGGCGGAATAATCTTTGAGTGTATTCGCGATGCTATCCTATCCCGCCCGTGCTATTTTGGCAATACGTTTTGGAGATTGGCGTTCGACATTCGCCACTTACTGCCGTGTACCTGCATCCGTGCTGACGAATGTCGCCGCAACAGTACAGCACCTCGCAGTCTTGGAAGAGGAGATCCTTTTCTGACTCTCTTTTGAGTGCGGGGTCGAAGTCTTTGGGGTTGCAAACGAGGCTATGGGCTCCGTGTTCGTGTTCCTGCACATTCGTGTTGATGATGCTCGATGCGGACCTTTATGATATGTCCGACACTACCTGTTGCCGCGAGTACAGCACAACGCAGACGTTGCTTCAGGTTCTGGTGGCGACGAGGCTCACCGGCCTACACAACAGGTGTGGGCTTCGCGATCTAGCTCAGCGACCGGCTTCGGTTGGCACAGTCTGGATGACGTACTTCTGCTATCTCGGGACTCTTCCAGTGAGTTTTTTGTACATGCTTCCGCCATGACCTCTGCACACTGATTCCTGCCAGTAGGACCTCTGCACAAGAACCGTCTTCCCAATTCGAATTCTCGACGGTCCCAATTTTCCACCCTTCCCACATTTAACGACGCGTGCAAATAAGGCAGCATATCTGCGGTAGCTCGCATAGGGTTCAAGGCGGGTAGTTTCCGACACTCCAGGTGTGCGGACATACGCGGCCAACTCAGGCGCCGCTGCGGGAGCCGCCGCCGGGGTGGACATTAATCACTACTCATCGTGGTATGCGACGCTTGCGATGTCCTATATCCTCATCTAAAGGTGTACGGAACACTAGTGTTACAATAGACCTGTGGTCTCTGGTGGAATAATGAGGTCACGCCCCTTCGCCAGTGCCGGTCATGTCCCCACCGCGCCGCCTTTCTCCCGTAGCTGGTACTTGTATAGATCGAGGCATTCGATGAGCAGATTAAGCACCGTCCGGCTTATGTTTATTCTCTCCATGAGGAACTGCGGCGCCATCAGTATCGAGGAGGACGCTAGGTAGATGAGGACGTACCGCCGAGTTTGCCACCTTGTCGTCCACGGCGCAGACACCGAGATTTGTTTCGAGCGTCAGCAAGTCGACCCGTAACTTAGCATAAGAAGGAAGCGATCAGTGAGCATTCTCGCTCGCGCTCGGCGAGCGGTTTTTGGAAGGATCGGGGAACGGCATACGTGGCTCCAGATATTGGTAATCGCCTCGATGCGCGTGGTGACGTTGCGGATGTCTTCACGAGTATTCGTCCACCAATCCTCGTATAACGGACGGACCTCGCTCGGGATCTGCGCACTATTTAGTAAGGCCGGAATCGTCGCCGCGCATTCTTCGAGATGGGCTTGCGCTGCTGGTCCATACATTTCAGCCCTGGGGACTGCAAATGAGAACGCTGTGCTGGCACGTACTCTGTCTTGTCTCGACATCCACATCGGTGATGGGTATCATGAACACCGATCGCTAAGTCCTAGAATGAGCGACGCTCCGCAGATTTATTGAGACGACTGACCAATGCGTGGATCGCAAACTTCGGTGACAGCGTGCACAAGGCTTCTGTAGCCCCGGGAACAAGCCAAGCCATCTTCTTCAGGTAGCCTGAGCTGCAATCTGCGACCTAGCCGGGCATGAGCAGTCATACAGGGTGCGCTTTTAGGAGACCGCACGCTCTTACCTCATCGGACATCCTGTCCAGAACACATCACGAGTGTTATCCGGTTATTTGCGCAGCATAAGACGCAACCCACTGGAAGAGGCACTGACCTGGAGACCTTCTGCTTCAGCACCTCAATGTTGTTGCAAGTGTTGTCCATCTCCGCCGAAATGGGTATATCGAGTTGCTTGAGGGTGCGCTCCACTTTACGCTCAAAGCTCCTGATATCGCTGGCGAGTTCTTTGAAGTTAGAGCGCGTAGAGGTGGCAATAGATATGTGCCTTTTGACTGTCTGGTGAACGAGGACATTCAGTTATGCTGAGCGTAGTCTGAAGAAGTGACCCACCTTCTTGAATTTCTTGATTTCGGCTACCAGCACTTGGACGTCGCAATCGATCTTCCCAACTTTGCCCAAGACCCCCTCGGCGTAGGCTGTCGAGGTGACGCGATTGTTGAAAACAGGATAGCCATCAGGAAAGTGAAGATATCTGCGTACAGTGCATGACACCAGAGGCCGCAGCGGCGCTTGCTCGGCTTTTTACTACGTAGTCGTCGAATCGTTGGAGTGAGAATGCCATTCGAATTGAGCGCCTCGTTTCACCTTTGAAGGGCGACACCTACAGATGAGAAGCGCTCCCACTCGGGCACGAGGTGGCGAGCCGGGGAAGAAGGAAAGTATTTGTCGTCGAAAAGCTCGAGAGGACCGATCACCTTTTTGAAGAGCTTGGTGATGCATGCGACGTGCTCTTGTAGCTCGGATATGTCTTGCTTCAGGGTCTCCCCGACGTCTGTGCCGAGTAGAGCATGGTTGGCCTGGATGATGTCCCTTTCTGGTTCCAAGCTAGTGTCAGGCATCGCGCAGTGAGCGGCGGGGTAGTGTGGGGCTGAGGGCTCGGATACCGTTCGATAGAGTTGCTATCCAACTTTATAGTGAGATAGCATACTTCGAGCTCCATGCAGATGTCAACAACAAGGTTCGTCTGCACCCACGGCGGTCGTGGTCATGAGCCTTGGACCAAATGTGTTCGAGTGAGTCGGCGCGGTACGACCGAGGTGGCAGAAGCGATAACAGACACCCAAACCACTCGCGCGCTCGCAAAAAAGGACAAATAACCCGATAAGGCTATGGCGTCAAATTCCTCGTATAGTACTTGGCCATGATATTGCAATTGGTTGACGTGTACTCGGACTACTGCTTGGCAACTCTCTCGAACTCCGAAGCAAAAGCAATAGCGATGCTGCACCAACAAGCCCCGCTCACCTGACACCCACTCCAGTGTCGCGTAACGTTCCACGTTTCCGTTTCTCTCCAGATAAAGGCGTCAGATAATGATACCCCGGGGGTATATACGGTTTCCACATACGCGGATCCTCGCCTTCTGTCACTCTGTCAACCGGTCTTCACTATCGTAGCGTGTTGATGGGGTGGTAAAATCCTAAGCGGTCATAGTTGGACTCGGATCCCCTGTCGTAGCTTGTACGTTGTGCGCCAATTGCTTCATCTATACAGATATTCTTGACTACCCTCTACTACTTCCGGAGAACCGAGTCTTGCCGGTTATCTCACAGCTTTGGGGTTCGTGCAACAGAGTTCCTGGGGCCGACGGAGTTTCGGCAGTATGATAGAGCGCGAAACTAGTACGTATATAAAGCGCCATGCCTCTGAGATCGCAACGCCAACCCCCTCTTCCGCCCTTCCCTCAGATGCCATCCCAAAGTCCTCTCGAGCTCTCTGACTATCCCGCAGTTATACGACGTCTCAAACAACACATAAATGCCTCGACCTCCGCTTTTCGCGAAGTAACGGAGCAGATATTCGACTACTTCAACACATCACCAGAGGTCGAGTCACGATGGGCTCATCATGTCGCTGTAAATCTTCTTCATTGTCTGCTTCGATGCACCCAGGTCATGTCTTATTGATCTTTCATTTTGAGTAGATGTATGAGGATATTATAGACGACTCCCAAACTACAGCCACCAGGATATCTGCTACCGTCAGGAGTAAGATTCGCACAGGCTGGAACGTTCCCGTAGTAACGCTGACGCCCGGTCTGCGCTAGTGTATACCGGCCTACAAGTCGCATTCACGGAAGCGAGCCCGGCAGACGTTATTCACGAGCTGTCAACCCTGAGAAAGGTACGCCGACATCACGGAGCGACCAATGTGTGGCTGCCAACACTCCGACGCCGCAGGCTCATTCACCATCTTCAGGCGCTTCTGAGCTTCGACGATAGTTTAGCACCTCGGCTTGATGCTCTCACAGACGCCATCCGGCAGTTTCTGTCTGAGCCAGAGATCATGCGTGGCTCGCGGCGGGTGACTGGAGGTCCTCCAGCGAATATGTTAGTCATGCATTCTGCCCCAACTTCATCGCCTATCCACCCAGCCAAATTTAACACAGATCCCGCACTGGCTGGATGGGGGTCACCTCTTCGGCGCTCCAGGCAGTCGGATACCATTTTCTTTGGTAAGTATAGACCACACCGCGTGAGACTGCTGGCTGACCGCACTCACAGGACACTGCTACTCCAGATTGGCGGCTTGCTGGCACCTGAGACCGCTACCACGACCGCCAGGCGTTGTGTGAATGGTAGCGGGTTTATGCCCGCCTGCAATAACGAGGCCGCGTCTGCGCAGGACGCTGTAGCGAATATATGGCACATTTTGCGCGAGGTAGAGGCGCAAAAGCAGATGTTTGACGTCTTCCAGCTGATTTCCTGCGAGGTGAGTCAGTCCAACAGTCCAATCGCCTCAGCACTCACCCATCATACTCAGCTCATGTCCGAGTTCGACCGGTACTCGGCGGCGCTCGAGGCTGCGAGGGATAAGCCTATGACCCCGGTATGCCGTATCTTCACAAACGTATATGTCGTTCATTGACCAATTACGCATCGTTGCCCTGATAGGAAGCTGCGGATATCATTCAGGGAGCACACGCTGGTGCCACATTGCAGGCGGGGCAATGGAAGAATCTGGCCCGGGTCCTTGTGGATGAGTATGCCAGGGCTTAGCCGGCGCAAAGCGGTGCGCGTCCAGTCCTGCCATGAAAGTCGTGCCCTAGACATCCCGTGCTTTGCCTATATACACGATCCTGTGCTCACTTCTCCTGCTGTTGTTTTCTTTTTGCTTCCTGTTGTCGTCGCTTTCGTATTCACCCTATGTGTAATTCCCAATATGTACATGTTCATGTCATACGTGGATACGTATATGTTGCAATTTCTGATCAGGTCTTTGTTGAATTCAAGTATACATACGATGCCGCGGGTTTGTCAGTTAGTATACCGTGCGGAATATGAGGGATTACAGGCGGGAGTCGAGACATTTTCCGCACAAAGTCTGTAGCTCGTATACGTACATGGGTACATACAAAAGTGCATGCAGCCTCGCATTGACGTAAGGCGGAGACAATGACCCAGAGATTAATTCTAAATTCAGCAACCGGCGTATGTCCCCATGTGCACCACGAGTGTACAACCGCGCACACACGCGCCAGCGCCCCGCAGGTGGTTTGTCTACCCGGAGCCCGGCAACAATTCCGCGCTCGATGGCGATACATACATGCCATTGCTTCATAGTACCCGCCTAGAGAACGGGTGTACGCCGGAAGTGTATCACACATCCCGCAATCTCGCGCAACTTGTCAGATGGCACGAGGCGGCGGCGCGAGACATCGAGTCCAGCATGCATACTACTTAATCAGAGGAACATGTCGACACGGCGACAGCCTGGCAAATTTGCACTATGAGGCGTGTTCCTGACGTGAATGGCCTTGCGCGCGAGGTGCATCTCCCCGCCTACGAAGGGTTCGCTCCTCCCTCGGAAAAACGCCACCTGACGACAGCTGTCTCACGCAGGTGTATGGACAACGTTGCTCCTTGGGTGTATTGTCGAGCCCCTCGTATCAAACGAGACTGAGCTTACTAAGCTCAGTCTCGTTACCAAACGTCAAAGACTCACGTCGGGTGGTACTGAGGGCATTATTCCAGGGTCGTCTCAAGAGTATCCGCTAGAAGAGGCATATATGAGCTGATATGAAAATTCAAGCGTAGTGTCACGGACTATTACGAGAGCAAGCCCAGCGATGTGTCGTCGAATGGATATCCTGCTGCAATGAGAATAGTACGTTTCAGTGAGGTCATCACAGTGATGCAAAGACACTTCCTACCTCTGAAAGCTCAGGAGTAATTTGATGACGTACTGAACCGTTTGGGATAGCGAGATATTATTCGATGACTTGGGAGAGATGGATGAACAGGTGGGGCGGGGACGACATCGCTATGGGTTCGGAAATTTTTGATCTTCTTCGCGAGCTGCCTGAGGTCGTCCAACCCAGATTGTCCACGAGCGGCCCTTGTGCGCAGAAGCTGTGAGTATTCCAAAGGTGAGTATGATTTTGTTGAACTTCTGTGTCTATGGCTGTGCCGGACCGGGAGTGGCAGTGATAGTGGCTGTGTGTCTACCATACGCCAGCATGGACTTTCCTACTTACCATATACGTACATTCTTTTGTTCTGTACTTACTTGGCATCCTGCCATCCCTCCATATGATTCTGGTACGTTCTACGATGTTCCGGACTATTCTAGACAGCGTCCGGATTACT
>NW_007360330.1:39423-244751 GCF_000271585.1 Trametes versicolor FP-101664 SS1 | reverse complement strand
GATGGATGAACAGGTGGGCGGGGACGACATCGCTATGGGTTCGGAAATTTTTGATCTTCTTCGCGAGCTGCCTGAGTCGTCAACCCAGATTGTCCACGAGCGGCCCTTGTGCGCAGAAGCTGTGAGTATTCCAAAGGTGAGTATGATTTTGTTGAACTTCTGTGTCTATGGCTGTGCCGGACCGGGAGTGGCAGTGATAGTGGCTGTGTGTCTACCATACGCCAGCATGGACTTTCCTACTTACCATATACGTACATTCTTTTGTTCTGTACTTACTTGGCATCCTGCCATCCCTCCATATGATTCTGGTACGTTCTACGATGTTCCGGACTATTCTAGACAGCGTCCGGATTACTCGCATTACTCAGCCATGGACTATCTGACCTTATGTCAATTATGCTCCCTTACTCAGCGTTACTCATCGCTCAGTCAGTGTCCTCTGGACGTCACATGCCCTCTTCCTATACACTTACTTATTGTCCTCCCCAGTAGTATATAAGGAGGACTCTGCAGGCCTCTGCTCTTCAGTCGTTCTCTCACAGACTGAAGAGTAAGTCTCACACTGTTACATCCCGTGCGACAACAACTCCAATTTCCGGGACTTCATTCCAACTTCCAGGACTTGCACCCTTTTCCGGGACTTAGTACTGTACTTCCGAACTCCCGGAACTCCGGCCATACCTCCGGTCCTTCAACTCCCGAACTCCCGAACCTCCGTTTGTATTTCATATGTCTCAGATTGTGTCATTCTCTTTTGTTAGCGCCATAACAATAGGTTTATTGTCTTCTGCTCCGGAACTCCATTTCCGTACTTCCTTATTGTCTCGGCTAGACAATAAGCTTACGTACTACTTATACTGAGCTGGAATACCATAGTTACTCAGTTCGAATATCTCATTTACCATATTCCCTTCCATCTTGTTTGTTACCTCCCTTACCTCACCTTTGCTACCTTCAATACAACTACTTGTCAACCTCCGAACCTCCGAACCTCCGAAATTAAGGACGAACAGAACAAGTCCCAGGGTGTTGCTAATAGCTTCGCCAAAGTCCTCCCGCTGAGTCATCGTTCCCTAAACCTCCGAACCTCCGGACATCCCGAACCTCCGGACTCTGAGCCTACGTACCTCCGGAATCCGTACTACCGCATTTTCGGGTTTTCGAACCTCCGCATTTTCGGACCTTCAGACTTCTGCTCAGCACGCTCCTAACACACACTACCTATGCTTTCTTACATGTTTACTTACTAGTACTTGTAGCCTCTCTTTGTGCGGCTTACAGGTACAGTACTATGCAATCATAGTCATTCTCTCATAGACTGAAGACCTCTCTTTGTGCGGCTTACAGCCTTCCAGGTTCAGAGTTCATCAGATTTATGAAAAGAATTTAAAAAGGGGTTGTCTAACTTCTTCCGGGGTCTTGAACTCTCTGTTCGCGCTGTCGTAGATAGGTGGGTCGGCGTCTGTGAGGAGCAATTCTCTGCATGCTACAGTCTGCTCAGCGATGGTAGGAAAGATCACAACCATCGGTCCCAAGCCGAAACACACCATCCATGATAGCTACAGCCTCGTGAAAATTGTTTCGACATCACGCGGCGATCCGCAAGAATTCCTGCGCAAAGATATTAGATATATATATATGACGTTTGATATCAACACTTACATGTTGAAACTCTTCCCAAGATTGTTGAGGTAGTATGGTAGGTATCGTATTGCTTTCATCGATGTCGCTAAGGATATAGTCTACCTGGTGGAAGATATCCGATATATCTTCAACTGATTGCTCTATATGCAGGAGCTGTCTGAGAGACAAGCTCTGTGGATCATAAATGTCAACCCAGAATACATTTACCGTCAACGAGCTAGGAATCACACTGACATGAGCTCCGGTGATGCGGTGGGGTTCGCAAGCGGGGAAACTGTCTGTGACCTTGTTGGAGGAGTACACCTGTTGGTGACACATTGATTGTAATGCATCACTTGCCATTACACTATCCCAAAGCTTTGAGAAAGCAAGACAGAGAATATGATCTTGGAGTAGCCTCAGCTGCAGCAGGCAAGGCAATGGGGAGAGTCTAGCAACGATGCCACGATTGCGGCCGTGTTCGGATGCAACACGTGGGCCACAAAGACCGAGGCTTCTGCGCGCTGGTTAATGTGTGCCCGTAAGTATAGATTAGAGCGCACGGTATTGGTCAGTGTCGGTTTAGGACTTGCACCTTTAGGTTGACGATAGAGCGCAGGCACATGACGCACATACCGGCAGATGCGGACCTTGGGGCTGGCCAGCTGGCTGGCCACTGCCAAGCGCTGCCAGTCTGCATTGAAGCTGGCTACTGTCGAGTTCTTTCTTGGATAAACTCCAGTGTTACGCTGTTACTAATCCAATCTTCCATTAATTAGCCTCCTTCGGAAGCAGTAAAACTTACAGCTTTGGCGTAGGACTGCCATCCCGCGAGATGGATGCCGCAGGGATACAGTCTTAGGAATATTGAACAATGTCAGTTAATACTATCAAGCACTTGCCGATGATCCCTCTACCATTCTGTTGCATGAACTGGGAATGGTGAATGAGTGAGCTGAAAGTGAGAAGACCGTAGGGGAATCGTATGCGGTGTACATCTGCCTGATAGGCCTGCCCTGAATATTTGTATTTTAAGCGCTCATGTAACGTTGGCGGGCTGGTGACCCGGTTCCACTCTCACTCTACTCCTCTGCCGCCCCTCTGCTCCTCTGCCCTCAGATTCTCTGCTACGTTGTCCTGTAGCCTTTTCAGGCTACTCTGGTGTGACTCTGTGCTTTCAGGAGATGCATTGGGCTGGAATCTGGAAGAGGTTGCTGCTGGTTGTAGGGTTCGGCACACTTGATTCAGACATTGTGCCCGGACCTATAACCTGTGCATCGTACGAGGTCCACCGGCCATTGGTACATGTTAAGTAGGCTTCTTGATTCACTTGTCCTTTAATGTAACTTGCCAGGACCCCAACCCCCCTTTTGCGTCTTCGCTTGCCAAACACCAATATTTTGGCTGCTCCAGAACCCCAGGACTTGTCTACTTGGGCGCTGGATGGTCATGTGTGCCGTGGTGAATCCTCGATGGACTGAGGAAAATTCAGGTTATTGCCGCCTCGGACCACCCTCCAATTTTCACCTAGCATGCAGTTAGAGCCTGGAGAGGGTCTTCACAACTCTCCTTCTATCAAGGACCTGAGTGAGTCTTAACACCTCGTCGATGCCCGCCCATCCCATTCCTCGCATGCTCAGTTGTCCTCCATCCACTCCGTCCAATCAAGATGCCTGGAAATCATACTATGTAAGTATACATCCCGTATAGCTTCATAAAGGGTGCTAATGAAAATCTAGGATGCGCCTACTCAACACAACATCCGGAAAGTTCGAACTTGTATCTGTTCGCAAAAATGTTTGTTATGCTATCTTGTCACATACCTGGGATGTGGGTGGCGAACAGGGGTATACCGCCATTGTGACGCTCCAATCCGCGCCCTTGAACCCGCTCGACAAAGAACCAGACACGAGTCCATGCACGCCCGCAACGGGCTCTATCCTATGCCACCCAGCTATATCCCCCAAGATCAGGGACACATGCAGAGTCGCGCGCAGCCACAGGTTCAAGCTGCTCTGGATGGACACTTGCTGCATCGACAAATCCAGCAGTGCGGAGCTCATGGAGTCGCTCAACTCCATGTATGAATGGTACCGCCAGGCGAGTGTCTGTTATGTCTACCTCACCGATGTTCCCTCCTCCGACGACATCTGGCGTCCCGGGTCTGCATTTTGTGCTAGCAGGGGGCACACGCGTGGTTGGACCCTCCAGGAGCTCATCGCCCCTACGAATGTTGTCTTCCTCTCTTCGGACTGGCATCCCCTTGGCACAAAGACAACATTGGCTGTGCTCTTGGAGTCCATCACGGTCATCAATACGAGCATACTCCTCCACAAGACTCCGCTAAGTTCTATCAGTGTCGCGCACCGGATGTGGTGGGCTTCATCACATCAGACGACACGGGTCAAAGACGAGGCATATGCGCTCATGGGCATCTTCGACGTCAGGATTCCTATGGTCTACGGGGAAGGTCACAAGGCATTCCTCCTTCTGCAGGAAGAGATCCTGAAGACGATTCCGGACCAGAGTCTCTTGGCATGGGGTCCCAAGTTCTCCTCGAGTCCGGAGTGCGTGTCCGCAGCGTCTCTTCTAAGTCTGATCGAGGAGCGAATGGCTCTCTTAGATACACCATTAACATCCTTCCAGCGTCTGGCGCGCTCACTTCTGGCTGGCTCCCCGCACGACTTTTGCATGGCTAGGACAGTTGTTCCTCTCTCCTCCAACCACTTCCAGGATGCCGTTTGGGGTGCTTCAGGACAACAGGGACAACCTGAGTGTCGAGAGGTCGACGAGGAAAAGCGAAGATACAATGATGATATTACGAGCAGAAGGCGACTAGTACTTATAGTAGAGAATAATAGAAATTTTCTAGTGTGCTAATAAGCGCTTTGTAGTCAGTCAATGCCAAGGTATACGAAAAGAGTAAACCAGTAACTAAATGATCCTAGCTAAGTAAGAAAGGCCGTGTTTGTAATGTAAGCAGACTCGGAGGCGTCCTGCGGCCGTGCCGCCAGGCCGCGCAACACTCCCCCTCGACTCCGAGACCTAGGTGCGCGGTCGCGAGCCCATGCGCGCGACGAGCGTCTGAAAGTGCGGACGAGGGAGGGCCTTCGTGAAGACGTCAGCGATGTTGTCCTCGGTCGGGCAGTGGGTGACCTGTACCTCGTTAGAGGCGATCCGCTCGCGAATGAAATGATAATGAATGTCAATATGTTTTGTGCGCGCGTGCGAAGTCTGAGCGTTCGCGGACGCGATCACGCTCTGGTTGTCGACGAAGAGGCACGTCGCGGCGCGCGGCGCCATGCCGAGCTCGGTGAAGAGCGTGCGGAGCCACGCGATTTCGGAGGCGGCGGTGCTCGCGGCCATGTACTCGGCCTCCATACTTGACTTCACGACGGTGCGCTGCTTGCGCGAGGCCCAGGTGATCGGCGCGCCGGCGAGGTAAAAAACTTGGCCCGAGATCGACTTGCGATCGTCGAGGTCGTTTGCCCAGTCCGTGTTGGAGTAGCCAAACGGCTCGAGTGTGTCGGCGCGGCGATACGTGAGGCCAAAGTCGGGCGCGCCCTTGAGATAGCGCAGGACGCGCTTCGCGGCGGTGAGGTGCACGGGGCCGGGGTTGCTCGAGTATTGACTGAGCTGCTGGACCGCGTGCGCGATGTCCGGGCGCGTGCCGAGTGCGGCGTACATGAGCGAGCCCACGATCGCTTGGTAGAGCGATCGCGCGTCAGGGTCCTCGGGTCCGTTGTGGCGTACGAGATGGACGTTCACATCGAGCGGCATGTCGACGGGGTTCGCGTGTGCCATGCCGAAGCGTTCAAGGACGCGCGCGATGTACTGCGCTTGTCGCAGTGTGAGCGTGCCGTGCGCGCGGTCGTGTTCGACTTCAAGTCCCACGACTTGACGGATGTTGCCGAGCTTTGAGAGCTCGAAATGTGACTTGAGTTCATCGGCGAGGGTGTCTGAGTCGGCGGGCGAAGAGGTCAGCGTTGTCATGTCATCGACATGGACGGCAACGAGCGCGAGGCGGTCGGCGGCTGCGCGGAGGTAGACACACTGGTCGGAGAGGAGGCGCGTGAAGCCGAGGGCCGCGAACACGGCGTCGAGCTTGAGGTTCCACTTGCGGCCGGACTGCTTGAGTCCGTAGAGTGTGCGGCGGAGCCGGCAAGCGACGGGCTGCCCGTTCTCATACATGGGCGGTTGCCGCATGTAGATCTCCTCTTGCAGTTCTCCGTTGAGGTACGCACCAACGACGTCGATGACGCGGATGTCAAGGTCGAGGGCGGCGCCAATCGCGAGGAGCGTGCGCAGCGTCTCCAGGCGCACAACGGGCGCGAATGTTTCGACATAGTCGACGCCGGGGATCTGCGAGAACCCTTGGGCGACTAAGCGTGCCTTGTATTTGACAATTGCGCCGGTCGCGTCGCGCTTGAGGCGGAACACCCATTTGCAGCCGATAGGCTTGCGGTCGGGCGGGCACTGCGCGAGCTCGTAAGTGCCGAGGCGCTCGAGTTGCCCAACTTTGTGGTCCATGGCGGCGTGCCAGTCGGGCCAGTCGGGGCGAGCCTGAGCTTCCGCGAGCGTCTGCGGATCGTCGTTAGCATTGACAATAAACGCATAGTTGACATCCTCATCCTCGGCGAGCTGCGCCGCGTTGCGGTGGTTGGGAACCATGCGCTCCCATCCGGGTGCAGTGCGCGCGGCGGGGTTGTTGAGGCGGCGGTAGTCGAGGCGCGGGAGCTGGCGTGCGCTGGTGCGGACGGGAATCTGCGAGGGCGACGGCTTCGCCGGGGCTGCGGGAGGTGTGGTGGTGGTGTCGGGAGGTCCCAAAGGCGCTTGCGGCACGTCTTGAGTGTCCCGCTCCCCCTCAAGCGGCGTAGGGACGGTCGGGGACTCCCCCTCGACTGCGGCAGACTTATCAAAAATAACATTTTGCGAGGTCTGTACTTGCCGAGTCTCGGGGTGGTAGTAGCGGTGCGCACGGGACTCTTCGGAAAATCCGATGAATTTGCATGCGCGGGACTTGCGCGCGAGCTTGTGAAGCTGTGTGTCCTGTCGTAGAACCCAGCAGTCGGCGCCGAATTCACGGAGGTGGCCGACGTGTGGCTTGCGGCCCCAGAAGACTTTGAATGGAGTCTTGTCGGCGAGTGCGCGCGTCGGAGAGCGGTTGCGGAGGTAGTTTGCATACTGGATAGCTTCAGGCCAGAGGAAGGTGGGGAGGTCATGCGCGAACAGCATCGCACGCGCGGCGTCGACGATCGTGAGGTTCGCGCGCTCGGCAATGCCGTTCTGTGCGGAGGAGTAGGGGGCGGTTAGTTCGAGGCAGATACCGTGTGAACGGAGATACTGTTTTATGGCGCGGTTGATGTACTCCTTTCCGTTGTCCACACGGAGTGTCTTCATCGCCTTGCCTGTCTGCGTCTTGAGGAAAGCGCGATACGACTTGATGTTTTCGAGTTGATGGCCCTTGTCGGGGGCGAAGTAGAGGACACGGTGGCGGGATTTTGCATCTGTGAATTGCGTGAAGTAAAATTCGCCGTGGATGCCCTTGATGCGCGCGGGGCCCCAGACGTCGGAGACGGTGAGATCTCCGATCTCGGCAACTTCGGTGTGCGACTTTTGAGGGTACGGGGCGACGCGATGCTTGCCTTCAATGCACGCGCGACATTGGTGTGTCGACGGCCATGCCTTCGACTAGATTCTTGCGGTGCAGCTGTCGGAGCTGCTCGTAGTTGAGGTGACCGAAGATTCGGTGCCATTTGTCCCATGTGAAGGCCTCCTTTGCAGCGAGCACGCGGTCGAGATCCGAGATGGCGCGGACGCGATACAAGCGCCCAGTTTTCGTGCCTGTGAGGAGGCGGCTGCCATCCGCGCCGAGGACTTCGACGTCGTTGCCTTGAAATAGCACGCGGGCCTTTGATTTGGTGATGCGTGAGACAGAGATGAGGTTGTGGCTTGCTGCGGGGACGTGCGCGACGTGCGAAAGCGTGATGGTGCGGGTGGTCGAGCCGGTCGTGGATTTCAGGCGTACGGTGCCTTTGCCGAGCTTCGGCACGCCAGTACCTCCAACGCCTTTGATGACCTTTCCGGGAGTTTCGGAGTAGTCGATGAAGTCGAGTCTATTTTTTGAAATGTGAATCGTCGCGCCCGAGTCGAGGTACCATGCCTCGTCGTCAGTGAGGAGGGCGCGGTCGGCATCTGCATCGCGTGTCGGCTCGTCGGCTTCGGCGACCCAGACCGTGCCCGTCTGCTGCGGCGTCGTCTGGTCGCGCGGCTGCTGCTCGTGCGGCGGCCGGTCGCGGTCTTCTTTGGCAACATGGGCGCGAGGTCCGGGGCGCGGGGTGCGCGGGCGCCACTGGCCGTGCTGCGGGCGCGGCGTGTTCGCGCTGTTCGAGTTCGAGTTCGACGGGCTGCGGCAGTCCGACTGATAATGGCCGCGTCTTCCGCAATTGAAGCAAGTGATCTTCGAAATGTCGCGCGAGCCCTTGGCTGCGAGCACGGTCTCTGAGTCGTTCGAGCGCGATTTCAAGCGCCGGTCTTCCTGCATGATGCGGGCGATGAGCTTGGCAGATGTGAGCTTCGGGGTTTCATTGGTGGCGGCGGCGAGATCCAATGGGTCGATGGCCCGTATGAACAGGTCCCATGAGTCCGGGAGTGACGTGAGGACTGTCATGGAGAAGTCAGAGTCAGAAAGGGTTTGGCCAAACGTATGGAGCTCCGAGCGGTATCCCCGGAGCTGTCGGAGGTGCTCCTCGATGTCCCCTCCTTCGGGGCACTGTGCGCGGAAGAGTTTTCGTCGCGCGGTTACGATGCCAATTGGGCCGGCGGGTCGGAATGTCTCCGCAAGCGTGTCCCAGGCTTCCTTGGAGCTCGTAGCATCCTGTACATATACGACGATATCGTTTGCGACGCGGAATCTGATCGCCCGGAGGGCCTTCGCGTCCTTCTTCTTCCACTTGGGGAGGAGCGCGGCTTCGGTTGGTCTCGGTTTGTCGCCGCTGACATGGTCCCAGATTTTGAGTTCGTTAAGCAGGTCGGTGATCTGAACGCGCCAAGCGTTGTAGTTGTCCTCCCTGCACAGGGGGTCGATACGGTAGCTCGAGGTAGAGTCGGAAGACATCGACGATCGGTCGCGATGACGAGGGTGGCGATTCGATCAGATTGGCGGGATCGGGAGATTCGGATCGGGGCGGAAACGAGCGGTGGCGAGGTCAGAGCTCAGGGCTCATAACCTGTCGAGAGGTCGACGAGGAAAAGCGAAGATACAATGATGATATTACGAGCAGAAGGCGACTAGTACTTATAGTAGAGAATAATAGAAATTTTCTAGTGTGCTAATAAGCACTTTGTAGTCAGTCAATGCCAAGGTATACGAAAAGAGTAAACCAGTAACTAAATGATCCTAGCTAAGTAAGAAAGGCCGTGTTTGTAATGTAAGCAGACTCGGAGGCGTCCTGCGGCCGTGCCGCCAGGCCGCGCAACACTGAGTACGCGAGGATGTACATTCCCTCCATGCATGCCGTCACAATTTCCTTCCCTCTCATCCCCTACTTGCCCACCGCGTTCTCTGGCTCCACTCTCTGCGCAACACGGAGCTCGTACTGGGACTGCGGGTGCGGCTCTTTCGAGTGTACCTGGCTGGCGCTGTTGCAGTGCACAGACGGCGCAGGGAACCTCATCGCTCTTCCGCTTTGCAAGCCCTCTCCTAGCTCAACGGATGAAAGTTTGCTCGTCGGCACGCGCAAAGACGTCTGCATGGACTGTAAGCGCTACTTCCGCATCTGGGGCCTCCTCTATGCAAGTGTACGCGCCATGGGCACCGACATCTTTATCACGTCCCTCATCATTCGCCGCATCCCGCTTGATCAGGGGCTCAGCAGCGCAGCCCCTCTCCGCATCCGGCGTATCCTCATTCAGTCCTGGTGCAAGGCCATGCTAGACGCCCAAGGGTATGAACTTTCTCTCCACAGGGAGACTGTTGACGTGCACACCCATGATCATGTCCTGACTCTGCGGCTCAAAGGCAGCGCCGGAGCTGCTCCAAGTCTCATCCCCCGCATGGAGGAGATCGAGGTACACATTGCTCAAGGAGACCGCACCAATGGTCCGTGCGCACCTCCGCTCTGAACTCCGGAATTCCCGCACTTCGGACTCCGTACTCCGAGTTCCCGCGCTCCGGACTTATACTCCGACTTTCCCGCACTCCGGAACTCCGGATTTCACATGTACGTTCCCTTACAATTGCACCATTCTTTCATCATCTTGTCCTTTAACAATAAGCTCTATTGTCTTTGTCCCCGGACTCCGGAACTCCGGAATCTCCGAACTCCGGATTTGATATTCCTTACACTCTTATTGTCTTCCTTAACAATAAGGTTCTGTTCCTTAAATACGCGCCCGGAATGCCGTAGTACCTCAGTTCGGATATCTCGTTTACCACCTCATTACCCTCCTCGTTTACCCCTCTCGTTACCATCTTGTTACCTTCCTTCGCACTACCCCTTGTCAATCTATTCCTTTGGTCTACCTCTGTTGCAACCTCCGAACTCCGTCTATGCGCTGGTCGGAGCCGGTCTGAGGTCGCGTTTAGATGGTAGCAGCTGAAACGAATGTGGCATTGTATGTGATCCTACAAACGAAAGACAAGTCCGTGCAATGACCAAGACTGGGCGAACGCCCGCCCGCCGTGCGGGACGAGCGATCCGGCGCAAGAAGCGCGCATCTCCGAAAACCTGGGGGTTGGAGTTAGCGAGCCGAGAAAGGGTGGGCGGGCTAACATCAAGGGAGTGGAGGGGGGGACTGCCTCGTGCGCAAGGTTCGGGATGACGCGCCGCTCGCACCCAATAAGGAAGTGAGAAAGAGGGTGAAAGTGCGGTAAGGGAGTTGAAGGAACAAGATAGAATGAAGGTTGGGATGGAAGGCTAAGGAGCGGGGCGATGGTTTGGGAGATGGGGTTCCGGGTGTGAGAAAAGGTGGCGGCGGCCCGAGAGATCTGTAAACGAGGAGGCGGCGGTGGCGGCGGCGTGGGTGAACCGCTCGCGCGGGGGCCGAGCGAGGGGGGAGTCGCGGGCTATAAGGGTGCGACAGTGTTGAATTGAACTGTCGGGCGACGACCTGGTAGCTAGACCGCTTTTCTCTCCTTTGCTCAGTCAGACTGAACCACGGCGCTCGTTCGTGATGGTCGAGGCCTCTCGAAACACCTGCATCCGCTCCCACAGGACGTCCATGTCACCTCCTTCCAGGCTTAGGGAAGGCCCTCGAAAGGTCCACGCAGGTTCAGGGTTGGATTGTGAGTAGGTCCCGATGGTGCGAAGAAGGTTGGCGAGTTCTGACGAATATGATGAAGGGACAGTAGCAGGAGTGGGCCGCCAACGGGAGAGGAGGCCGGGGAGGCGCTGCGGAGGCGGGTTTGCGACCCAAATGTTCGGCACGCAGAGGTACCCGGTGAGTGAGTAGGCAAACTTCTGGCAGAAGCCGGCGGTTTTGAAGGACGTCCAGCCCGCTTGTGATGCGATGATGCTCAAGATGCACCCGATGTAGATGACTTCCTTGCCGGAGAGGAGCAAGAGCTCATCGCCCACGCGAATGTGTCGGGACGGTTCCGAGTAGACAACCCAACTTGGGGCTGGCATTGCACGGGGGTGGACGGTGTCGGCTTCGACGCGAACGGGAGGGGATGGTGTGGAGGACCACGACTCTCTGCGTCTGGTCATGGTTGGGGGAAAGTAGGGCTTCACTGAGGATCAGGTCGTTGCTCTGCCTGTTTAAAGAAAAGCAACTGTTGAGCTAGGTTATAGAAGGATAAATGTGATGGAAACAGACGCGGGCACTAGCCGAGGGATACGCGAAGAGTACTCGACTGGGCATGCGTCCAACGGACGCGCACCCAGTCAGCGGTCGGCAGGTCATAACTCTAGGGTGCTGCCGATCACCACGAAAGAAAAGGGAGGGAGGGCGGGGATTTTAAAGAAGCGGAGGTCCAGAGAACACGAAGCACGAGCTAGCAAGGGCACGACGGGCGAAGGGGAAAAGCACGAGCGCTTAGCGCCCGTCGTACCTCGGCACATAGACTCGGCGCTGTCGCACGCTCGTTCCTCGCGTGCTGCAGCGCAATCATCTATGCGCTGGTTGGAGCCGGTCTGAGGTCGCGTTTAGATGGTAGCAGCTGAAACGAATGTGGCATTGTATGTGATCCTACAAACGAAAGACAAGTCCGTGCAATGACCAAGACTGGGCGAACGCCCGCCCGCCGTGCGGGACGAGCGATCCGGCGCAAGAAGCGCGCATCTCCGAAAACCTGGGGGTTGGAGTTAGCGAGCCGAGAAAACCCAAGTCCTAGGAGCGCTCGCGCGACGCTGAACGTGCGCACACGAAAACCCCCAGACTAGTCGCACGAGAGCGTACCTGATTACCGCACTGGCGGGAGCTGGATGGTCAGTCTTGAGACGCGCTTAAGGACCTCTTCGTCGTCCTGCAAGTACGGTGCAAGGACCTGCGCGTGCTTGCGGAGGTATAGTGCAAAAGCGTCGCTTTTCCAGCGCCCTATAGACTTGACCATTTCGAAGGATAACCCCAGGAGTAGGTACTCCAGCGTGCCGCCAATGCGAAAGCTATGGCCCGAGATGTTGGGGATGCCAATCTTGGGCGTGATCTCCCGCAGGCGCTTCAACAGGGCGTTTCTGGTCAGGGGGACGATGGCATTGGACGGCTGCTTGCGGTAGGCGAAGAGGTGTTTGGATTCGTCGAGTTTGTTTATGGCGAGGTGGTTGTCGAGGGCGTCCCAGGGGTCGGTCTCGTGTAGCCTGCGAGCGAAGTAGATGTCTTCGCCTTGCGGTGATGCTTTGGTCCGAGGCAGCCGAATAATGCGGACTTCGCTGCCTTCACGGTGCGCTTCGACACTCACAGAGCGCCTTGCGGGATGAGACGAGCTACGGAAGGACCCCTGGCTCTTCACGACGAGCTCACCGAGTCTAGCCAGAGAGTAGAAGGCAACGCACATACACGCCCAGATGGCAGCGTCGGCACTCTGCGTGATGTCCAGATGTGATTTGATCATGAGCAAGATGTTGACTGTTACCGGCTCACGCTGGGATCTCTTCGACGTCTCCGGGGCAAGTTGTCCTGCACCAGCGATGGCTTTGTCGTACCGCAGCTTGTCGACTGTCCAAGGTAAGCCGTGTATGATGTGCCACGCACGGACGCCGGCGACGTAGTTGTTGATGGCGCTGTCGCTGTACGAGCCGGCCAGAGAGGTGATGAACGAAAGGATGAGAAGCTCGGGGGCGGGGGCACGCTGTTCGTCGGGGATGTCTCGTAAGTCGCAGTATACATGGAATACGAGGAGCCCCGTGCCGTAGGTGCTGCGTGTCGACTCTTGCCAAGCCGCGCAGGTCACAGTAGAGATGCGCTCGATCTCGTCGTCCGATAGGCTGACCGGCCTGCCTAACTTGTCTCGTTGCCTGCGAGAGGTGGATGGCGTCCATTTGAGGATGCGTTCCGCGGCCCAGCAATGCGGACGCAGCGTGGACACTGCAGGTGTGAGATCCGGGTGATATGCAGGTGGCCGGCGTGCTTTCTTGGTGCTCTTCGGTGGTACGGGGGCGTTAAACCTGATCCGACTCTTCGACGGCGTATGAGCCTTTCCAGTCGAGCTCGCATGCTTCGAAACGGCTGTTGTTGAAGAGGCGTCTGTTGGCTTCCTCTCGGGAAATGGCGCTCTTGGGTACGACGGTGTCGATGCCATGTCGGATTCGCAGGGCGGCTTCACGCTGGGATACGGGAGCATCGAAGTCCACGACAAACTGTTGGATGGCGGCAGGAATAGGTAAGGGGGGTAGGAGAAGGCTGCGTGAGAGGAAGCGGCCGCGAGACGGTCTGTCTGCGGGGTTGCTTGCACTCTGCACGTATCTTGTGTGCGCTTGGTAACCGCTTTCCTCGAGACGTGCCGTGACTCGCTTGAACACGTCGTTGGTGGGCCGGTTGCGACTGCGGCCTCGCCACCATCCTTCGACGACTCCGCGGTTGTCGCCATAGGCTTTGAAGTGAGGTTGTTCTGGCTGGGTGTCGAGTACCGCAGCGACGACGAACTCGAACCCGATGGCTTCTGCCCACCCGATGTCGCGCCCGTCCGATTTCCAGCCGGGAATGAGCCGCCAGGCGCGCCATCGCCCTCGGACGACCACCGCGATCCCCACACCTGAGCTGGCGTCGGAAAAGGCGGCAGGGTCGCATACCAAGTGCGGGCCTGGGATGGGTCGCTCGAGGACAGGCTGGGCGAAGGTTTTGCGCCACCATGCGATGTCTCCGGGCGTCTGAATGGGCGGTGTGCGTGGAACGAACGGACGATCATTGAAGATGCCCAGCATGGCCTCCAGGTTGACGAGAAAGGCGCGTCCGCTAGGTACGACCAGCGATGCATGCCACAGCTTTCCGTGCAGTCGTTGCACTTCACGGAGCGAGTGCAGGCGCTTTGACGCCCACTCGTCGAGCGCACGCAGGTACTTGTCCGCCTTCGCCCTGGGGATCGCCACAGTGCGTGTTCCATCCAGGTTCCAGAGAAAACCTGTGAACGGGAAGCAGGCGGAGAACGGATGGTCTTTCTCCACTTGCCAGGGTATCCCCAAACGTTCGGAGATCCAGTCGATGTCAGGCATGGCATATGTGAACGCGGCGTCCGCTGGCGACCGTTGTGAGCGAGAGGATAAGTCCCGTAGTGGGAACTCCATGCTTTCGACGAACTCGTCGACTCGCCCATCCGGTAGGACGTCGCCGCCATACCAGATTCGGCCGCCTTGGTGTCGTGCGCCACCGTTTCGGACGATCTGTTCGTGCCACTCTTGTCTGCGTTGGTTGTAGTCGGGTAAGTGTTCGCGCAGGATACGTAGGAAAACTTTATCATCGACCCACTTGGCCATGGGCCCGATACCAACGGACCGCATGATGTCCGTGCACGCGTCTGCGAGGTTGCCATAGACTCCTGTGTGTGACCCGACTCCGAAGGAGGCGTTCGAGTCCACTGCGAATGAGTCAACGTCCAGGCGGACCACCGTTCCTGGCCATTGGGATGGGTGCAGCGGGATGATGCGGTAGGCTTCTGCAACGTCACGAACCGCGCCTTGAGAACCAGGGGGAAGGCGCCAGCACAGAAGACAGAAGGCGTTGAAAGTTCCCCACGTGCAGGGGTAGTCGGACGAGTCAATGTGGTAATTAATGGATGGTGTAGTAGTAGGGGAAGGGGTGTAAGGGAAAGAGAAGTTTTGGACGAGTCTAAAAACGTGAGGTTTGTGTGGTTTGGGGACAAGAGATAGGGGGGAAGACTGTACAGGTCCGAGCAAGTGCTCGAGCTCTTGGAGTGAGAAAGGGCCGATGTAGCGCCCCGAGTCGAATTCATGCCGCACGATGCGTTCGAACTCGCCCGGGGGAGATGCAAGGGAGGGGCTATTAGCGGGAGTAAAGGATAAAGAGATAGGGGGAATTCCGGAGTTGAAACCAGCAGAAATAGAGCGAACGAGGTCAGGGTACCGAGACTCGAGACCTGAACTATCCAGCAGCTCTGCCCAGCCGGCTGCCTTGAGGGGCGTGAGAGGGTCAGTCCTTCTCCGCGAGAGCACAAGAGCTGGCTCCATGATCCGTTCCTCCGCAACCCGAACAAACATGACGCTCGGGGTGTTCGTCGGAGGCACAACCGTTGGGACGCTGCCAGGCGATGCAGAGTGGGGCACCCTTCCTGGTTTGGATTCTCTTCCCGACGCGGGCGGAGAAGGCCGGCATGCCGTTCCATAGCTTGGATTTGACGCATTTGTAGATCTCGGTTGAGGGGTGGTGGCCCAGGCAGATGGCGCAAAGGACGCGGCCGGACGTCCCTGCGCCCTGCCGAAAAGACCGGCCGTGGGACCTAGGTTCGCGTCGATCTGGCAGTGCTTCAACATCGGAATATCCGGTGCGAGGTCGCTTCGTGGGGGAAGGAGGCTCGGGCGGGCTGTACTCGCGACGCTTGTGCCTGGCTCGGGGTGTGCTCTGTTCAATTTCGAGCTGCCCAGTCGCCGCATCGCAGAAAACGAAACAGGCCGCAGACGAGTGGGGGACAGGGCGGCAGCGGCGGAGATGCGATGACGGGGCAGAACGCGGAGCACGCGGGGGCGCGAGGGGAACGCGGGGAGCAGGACGCAGAACGCGGGCGCGGGGGGGACCAACGCAAAAGCGTGGAGACGCGAGGGCGTACGGGACGCGGGCGCGAGAGGACGCGGAGATGCGGGGACGCGGAGACGCGGGGACGCGAGAAACATGGCGCGGGGGACGCGGTTAAGGACGCGCAGGGTGCAATGAACGGACGCGCGCGATCGACGGTACCAAGGGTGATGAAAAGGAAGCGGAGTTTGCGAAAAGAAAAGTTAGTAGAGTGCTTGCGGAAGGGGATACCCGCGAACTGTAAGACTTACCGCTTGGAAGAAAACTGCGGCTTGTTCGGTCACCAGCGTGGTACGAAGCTCCTTGAGCGCTGCCTCATCTATTTCCGATAGGTCAAAGGGGTCGTCGCGGAGTATGGCTTTGTGCCATTCGCGGCGGTAGTGTGCTTGGTAGTGTATGACCGCATCGTTCCCCTTGAATTCGCTTCGCAGGGGGTGAGCGTCGAGCTTGATGAAGAAAAGCGAGAGCATTTCGAGGGCGTGGCTCTCCCACTGTTCGTTTCGCGCGTGCATGAGGTAGATGGTTCGGGCCTTCGAGATTTGATCCCAGCTCAGGCTTTCGTCGAGCTTGACACCCTTGGGCTGCCTAGGGGTCGCGGTAACGACGATGGACGAGTCGGTGTGGGATAGCGTCAAAGTCTCGTCTTCGCCCGCGATGCGACCTCCTGACACCAGGCGCATGCCTTCTTCCGTGAAGTAATACAACTCGACGTACTTCTTCTCGCGCAGGCGTGCCAAAGCGAACTCGGCGACGGGTCGAAGGAACGTCGCGGGGGGAGCTTTACCTCGAGGGATAGGGGGAATCTTCTTCGCTTTTCCTTTGCTGCTCTGCGATGTGGGAGGGGGGCTCAGTGATGCAGGGGACGGGGGGTTCTGGCCCCCCGGGCTCGAAAAACGGGCGCGTCTTGAGGTGCGAGGCGTATGCTCACCTGCGGGCACACTCCGTCGATTTTCTGCATCCGATACTACCCCTCCTCTCTTCTCCCTCCACGTCGCATACAAGCGATCGGCGGCTGCCCTATGGTTCTCGGCCAGGCCGCCCTCTATCAAGGCCTCGCGGGCAATGTCGAAATCCGGGCCTTGATAGTCTGGAGGTTCGCTGCTTCGGTCTTGTGCGAAGTTTCCGTCCCCTTGGGGAGACGGTGACTTGCCCAGTTGCTGTGCCTCCGGGGATCTGCCATGCGTGGCCGAGCGGGAGCGTGAACGATGGGGAGGTGACCCCTCTGCTCTTTCTTCTTGCTGCTGTTGCCCCTGCGGCGGCTCTTCCTGCAAGTCGTTGTCTTCGTTCAAGTCTACCATAGCGATATATTATAGAGTAGCTAGAGATTTTAAAGAAGCGGAGGTCCAGAGAACACGAAGCACGAGCTAGCAAGGGCACGACGGGCGAAGGGGAAAAGCACGAGCGCTTAGCGCCCGTCGTACCTCGGCACATAGACTCGGCGCTGTCGCACGCTCGTTCCTCGCGTGCTGCAGCGCAATCAACCTTCCTAATCCGGTAACTCCGAGCCTACAAGCTCCGGAACTCCGGACTTCAGACTTTGTTTGATCTTGCTTGCTCGACAAGTCCCCTTGGACTTCGTCCCTCGCCATCCTCTTCATCCTCTTCTCTGTTCTGTTCTGATTGTCTCGGACTTAGTTCCGCTTAGTCAGCGTGGAACTCCGGCTTAGTCAGCCCTGAACTCCGGTCAAGTCCGACCCTTTGTTCCTTCGGAAATTAAGGACAACTGCAGGAGGTCTCAGAGCGTTGCTAATAGCTTTGCTGAAGTCCTTCCCCTCCATGCCACACCTCCGTCCGGACTCCGTCCGAACTCCGGACCCTTCCAGACCCCAGAACTCCGAGCTCTGGACCTACCATGTGGCACGTCCCTAACAGTGTCACATTCACTGTCTACTATGGGCGCCAGCACGCGCGTCATGGTAGTAGCCCCTCCTGGAACGTCCAACCTCTGACTCCTCCTCCCATATCTTGGCGCCCGGATAACACACGTCTCTCGCATTTCATGGCGTTCACTGGGCTAGGCGAGGGGCGGTACGAGTTCGACCTACTCGAGGCGGGAAGTGCGGTGGCATTCATGGAAAGGTTGTATGTAATGTTGCAGAACTACGCCGAGCCCGTGTGGACGTTCGGAGGGTGGGGTCAGGTGCCGTATGTGGACTTCTCGTTGAATGTCGAGCTCACAGTGGACACTTGGGGGGCAGTGGGACACAAGCGACGTAGTACGTTGTAGAGTGTGACGTGGGTTTTTTCAGGCTCATCCTCGTGGCGTACGGCATGACGAGACCACGCACGTACATATTATTACATGCAGATTCCTCGCGGACCAAAGATTGATTGCTCTGTTAACGTCAAAAGGGAAACATGAGTCTTCCGGACTTGACTTCATCCCGGTGAGCTCATATTCCCTCCCAGGCATCAAATTAAAACCATAGGAGATTGAGGTCTGGGCGCTCAACACGAGGCCGTGTGCTGTGGTGGGCACACTTTGCGCATGGGGTGTCGAGATCCATGGTACTCAGACACATACCATCAGAAGCGTACAAGGTGTAGGCATTGTTTCAATCCCGTCTCCCATGCCCCCTGGTGCCAAGCCCCAGCTCAGCTATCAAAATTCTGTCCTGTTCACAACATCAACGTCACCATGCCCTCTAGTGTACCGTTGATGTGCACTCACCGCGCCTGCCGCCTGCCGCGGTGTGGGCACCGCTCTCGAGCTCAGACCGCCCTGACGCAGACTCCCTGTCAGATACCACGCCCCGACGCCTGCCCCGTGCAGCCCTGAGCCTCCCCGAAGGCCGTCTGGTCGCCCACGCACCACCCCCATTCGCTTGCCCGCGAGTCGAGCAAGGTGAGCCACGATAAGCGGCCCCGACCGAGGGTGCCAAGCCCCACCAAGCATCGGGGTTCAAGGGCAGTACGAAATGCCCGATACGCTCGTCGGGGGTTGCGGCACATACACCACCGCCCACCAATCACACCGCGCGGTACGCGCGGCCCCGACAGTCTAGGCAAGGCCAGTAGAGCGCGGCCCCCGTAGGGGCCCGATCGTCCCGCCCGCCACGCCTTGCACAATGGGTGCATCTTTCACTTCCTATCCTTCCCGTACAGCTCCGGCCCATCCTGTATACATGGGCCCTGAGCTCCGGGAAATTTCACTTTCTCCTACCCCTTCAGAGCTCAAGTTTGCGTTTGCACCTGCGACTGCGACCCCGACTGCGTTCGTGCACCTCCCCCCAACAGTGCCTCGACGCCCTGGCCTACGTCGAACACAGTGAGTACTTCCCGGACGTCACAGCACACCAGTATCCCGCCTTGTGTCGCGTCCGCTGACTAGCGTCCACGCAATCCCCTACCCCCGGGTCAGGAGCGATAAGCTCGCTCGACCCCCTCCCTCCTCCATGCATCCGCGTTTGTAGGGAACTCGGGATTGTACTCAGAAACCCCTGCACACACAAGTCACTTCTCGGGTCTCGTCCTCTCGGCCCATTGACCCCAGCATCCTAGCGGCTGTTACGGGAGGCTTGAGTGCATCACCGTATGGCATCATTCAGGCACAGGTACGTACCACAATAAAGCCATACCGCCATGGTTTGTCTGCTGACTTCATCTGTCGACAGAGCGTGACCCAGAGAATGCTCATGCATATTGAGCAGTCTGTGGAAGATATCTCGGATCTATTTCTTCGAGTATACTTTGTCCTCAATGCCGGCCGTCCGGAAGGAGCAATCTTTAGACATATGGAAGTATCTCCATCATCTTGGGACGAGCACTTCCAGGTGAGCACTGACAGTGACTAGCTGCTCTTCACCGTACCGCTTACGGCCAGCTCGCAGAATTTTCTACGTATCTCGGTCCGTTGTCGGAGGAATCTGCAAGACGCTGTAGCAGTAATGGATGGTGGGTCTCTTTTAGTAGTGTATGATACTTACCACTCAAGGATAGACTCAACCAGCTGTGCTTAGTGTGCCGGGAAACCGTGCTGACTGACATCAGTTGGTCTTCTCTCGCGGATGTGAGGATAGGACTTAAGTCAGCAGAGGAAGTAAGCGGGTCCTCTCTGGCACACTTCGACAGAGTACGACTGAAATGTGCTGTGATATAGCTTATGCGAACCGAGGTCGCTTGCGGGAGGAGTGCTCTCGACGACTTCACGAGATTGGCACAAGATGTATATTCTCTCTGGGATGGACTCGATCTAAAGCCTGTCGGTCGGCCCAGGAGAGCTGGTACCGGCTGGAATATACCTCACTACTGCGGAGTCGTTCGTTTCATGGCGGACCTTCGCGTGTGCTTCAACAGGTGAGAAATTAAGTCGCTGCTTCAAGCTTCGCAGAACTGCTTACGTTGATAATGCTCGCAGCTCTGCCAAGATGTCTCTCTGCCGCTATATGAGCACATTGGGTGGTGTAATAGGACACGTATACGAAGTGGCTTTCATCATATTGTGGGTAAGCGGATCCACGGCGTGCTCCATGTCGTAGCTCATTGAAAATATGAGATAGGGTGTTACCGGGAGACAATCTTCTAGAACGAAAGCTGCCTCCTTAACGCCGAGCCCAAGTTGTACGTTTTATCCCTCACCTTTATACTGCCAAATCGCAGTTTCATTTTCTTCTCCAGACTCCTAATCGCGATATCACGGGTACACATCTCATGGCCAAAGCCAGCCCGTACCCCTCTTGATTTCCGAACCCGACGTGTCGTATACATATCCCGACACAATGAAGGACGATCTGGAACGGGTTGCACTCGAGATCGAGCGCTTTGCGCTTACTTGGTCCGAGGTGCGCACGGAGTAGCGGCATGTATATGCCGCATTTTGTGCTCATGCTTATACTTTCGTGGGTTGGCAGATTTCGGACGAGCAAGAGCGATGGGTTGGGTACTTGGCACGCCGTGCAGAAGATCTGGACTCGGACTCGAAAGTTGCGGATGAATCGGATCTGGTGTGTGGTAGAAGGCCATGGTTAAGGGATCGGACACTGACATGTGCGCTCTCTGGCTACATACAGACCTTCCACAATGAGATCGCGGGGATGTGGGATGCCATCATGAGTATCCGACACACCACCCTTCAGAGGTTGAATGCAGCAGGTAGACGTGACTTTACAGAGTTATAGCAGACTGCGTTCGAGTATACCGTCGTGATATTTCACTTTATTACAGTTGGAGCCGATCGGGATCATATCATGTTTGCTTGAGCATGGATGCCATTTGGTGCAAGAGCATCGTCTCATGTATTGTCGGAACATAGAGGAAAGTGCCGCATACTCCTTTACTGTTGTGCAAAGGTAAGTAGTGCGATACGTTGGGGAACTCGCCCCAGCAGCTGAAGCCGCACATCACAGTCCGAATTGGACGGGCCATTCTGAAGCCTGTGGCACATATAATTCCAGGCACTTGCAGAGCAGCTCGCACATCGCACGTATAAGAAAACGGACGTACAATAGACTTAGCCACGTTGGCGTCCCCGGAACAGACTTCCGAGATTCGTAGTGACGCGAGAAGATTGATTCTCAAGGAGTATAATAGTAGCCTCGGTTGCGTCGACGGACATCGTATGAAGCGGGGAGATCCAGCTCGTCTTGGCCATCCGAACCCATGCAGATCTTTATGGGGCCGAAGTGATGAGGTACGGCACGCGTCTACTCGCTACAAACCGTGTCACTGTATAGTATACTCACGAAAGACATAGTGGGGAGCAGAAGGATCAGCCATGGTAGAGTCGCAACGGTCGTCCCGGCCGGCCTTGCTTTCATACCACAAACATGAACAAACAATCCACCGCGAGAGTCGCCATGCGCGGGTCCCAGTAAGTAGTATGACAACATATTGTCTTCCGTGAAAATCATCAACTTCGGCACCGACGCCTCTCAGTCCTCCAAGACATGCGGCAAGCATTGTGTTCGAGTTAGGGCCCGCCGTGGTTAACCCTTCTCGTCACCGGCCACCGGACTATGTCACTTCGAACAAGAAACGACCATCAGTGCGTCCACCTTCTTGATCATTGACAGGACCTTCCTCCACGAGGGGGCCATGAATCGAGTCGTTTACCGGGGTCGGTTTACCGACATAAGGCGATTTCCAAGAACCCCCTCCCCCCCTCCCCTCCCATATCCAGTAATTTTCCGCATATGTTTCCGACATGACGCTCAAAATGGAAGCTTCAAGCGCCCGTCTAGTATTTCATCATACTTCAGCGTCGTGTACCGTGCTCAGGCATCGCTATATGAAAGAGTTACATAGCTGTGAAGTGTCTGCATGGCGTAGCGTTTGGAACTCATGTGTTCAGCTCGGCGCGTTCAAGGGACAAACCATAACCCTAGCGGAGCAATAATCGAGAGCCTTGGGTCCCGAAGGCTCGGATGACCGACCTTGTGGATTTTCTCGTTCAATATATGCTCAGCTTACTTCCTGAGCTCGCCGTTGGCATAGATAATGGATGTAGACCTGCACAGAGCTCACAAATTCGATACAGCACAGAGGCGTACATCAATCGACATAAGGCCCCCGGGACCCCTCCCCCCCCTCCCACCCCGGGTCACGGCATCTTCCGGTGCCCCCCTCGTGCCTTCCTCGACGTATGAGGGCTGGTACTTATCGACCATTCATCCTGGAAGGTATGACCCGGGTCTGGGATTCCAAGCCTCTTCTCGAATCCTATTCAGGAGCATTGAACGAGCTCGTACCGAAACGGCATCCGAAAGCCTATGTGAGCAGGTTGCTATCGCGGTCTATCCGTGCCGTACTTTTACTCACGCTAACTGCAGACTCACCACTCTGATATGGTCCATCCTCATAACGTTGCGGCATTCCGTGTGCCAAGAGTGTCCCGTCATCGCAGCTATGTTCCCTATCGCATCGCCTGCGCACATGCTCCTACCTCATCATTCTTATCTCGTGCATGATTTGCAGGCCTACGAGCGTCTTCAGGTTCTCATAGAACTGCACGACGAGAGTTTTCCGCGCATTTTCGCGTGTAGGCGACGTGGGGCTGTTAACGAGAATAGTCTGATCCTTTTCCCGAATGGATTGGAGCCCTTCGATCAGAGGTCATGTGAATTGATATTACCAGTCCTGGTCCTGAGCGTTGACATTGCGGGAGTGATTGCTAACTTTCTCTAACTCGATTCAGGCACGCGGAGTGTACACTACACATGCCACGAATCCCTGGTTCATTCTATGCATGACGGACTTCGGCGATCGGTACTCTGCCACATGTGACGCCCTGGTGGATAAGCCCGTAACACCGGTGAGCACCAGACGCATATCCCGTACTTCTCATTATGAGGAGGCAATCGTCAGTCTCTTCAATACGAGTACAACGTCCCGTGCTCATGGGGACGCCACATCCGCGACCCCATGAGCACAAAGTGCAAACTGATCAGGAAGGCCTCGGCACAGAAGCGTTGACCGGACGTGTCTCAACTCCACGACGTACTGCGGCACTCGATAACGAGTTGGCAGCGGCACGCCCTGCGCAATAACGCGCGCTTGCGTCTGGTCAGGAGCCCTCCTGCTATCGCTGCAGGTGTTCGTCTAGCACGATCAAACGCAAACGGACCTTGACAAAGTGAGGCGATCGCTGTTCAGAATGAAGCTACGATCGAGCTATCAGCCGCCCTGACCACACAGTGGCATTTCAAGGGTGATCTCTACGCCGCGTGAACATGTGTCTCGATACTTGAACTCTGATATGGTTGACATTACAGCTGGAAAGAGCCCGTTATGGTGCTTCGCAGGATCGAGAGGCTGCCTAGCATTTTCAAAATGCACGCCCAAACTATCGGTAGTATAGAGCCATCCATATAATTGATGTTGAATTTGAGTGCCATTTGTTGCGACGGTGCATATCTTCATTTGTTCATACTGATTGTGCACATGTGTAGCGCAAGAAGGATATCCTTCGCTCCCATACATGTTGCCGGTTAGGTCTTATACTGTTATAACCTTCTGCTAACGAACCTAAACAATATCCGCATGCACGTCTAGAACAGAGGAGAGACCCCTCGCCCTTGCAACGGCCGCAGTGGTGCGGCCACCTCGACTGGCCGACGGCCTCTGTGATCTGGAACTGCAGAGCCCGTAATAGAAGCGATTACGTATTATTTGTTATCGGTACCAGTTTCCCCTGGATCCCGTCTGCACTTCTTCGCTTCGCCGTTCCTATGTAGTGCTTCGTTTCCTATTGATATCACACGCAGCGACACACGTTCGCTACGAGGCCGGGAACCTCAGTCTGCTGAAGCCTGAGCTTGTATATCGGCCATTCACGAGCCGCAGACGAGCGTAACGCAGGCTCTGCGGTGAAGATATGCCCGAGAACCAGTGGAGGTGAAGGAAGGGCCCTGCAGCACGTACACCAGAGGTGCATTGAAGGGCTCGTTTCCATGCACGTTACACGCCCTTTACGACATTGCACTGGCCGCTTTTTGGGCGCTCCGTTCGATTATTATCCCGGTTGCCAGGCTGTATTTCCTTCCCTGACGTGTCGGCTCAAGCCGGGGAGCCACTGAACACTAATACACCGCAAGGGCACCCTAGGATAGGACTGCGTATTCCTGAACCGACCGACAGATGACCGAGGTTGCGCCTGCAAACATGGAGCTAATTTACCAGCGAACAGCGAGTACCCTCATACATAAAATGTGATCGCATTCTGTACACATGACACCCGTGTGCGCTAGCGGTATAGGAACGGAAAAACTGCGCAGCATGAATACAGTGGGAGATGTACTAGACAGGAGCGTCTGTATAGTGACAAGATATGCGACTGAAGCACTCGAGCGACAACACATGCATACGAGCGACTAAGACATGATGGCATCTTCACGCATCCCGAGTCGCGCGCGACTGACACTGTATCAAGCTCTTGCGTACTCGTTGGTGAGAACCCGAGCGAGCTCCTTCCACTCCTCTCCCCGCGACGCGGCGTTTGCGTGAACTTTCCCCACGGCCTCGGTGTATGACTGTAATAAGTGAAGGCAAGAACTTGATAAGGCGCGCGACGCCTGGTAGGAAATATGCTGCTCACCGGTGACTTTGGAACGTCCTTCACAGCCTCGAGCGCAGCGGAGTACCGCTCGAACTCTGCTGCAAGCTGGAACAAGACGATCAGAACGATGCAACGGCGAACTAGTTGTCATCGCTCAACTCACCTCATCCGCGATCTGTTGGAATACGCCGAAAAGCGGTTTCTGCGCTTCGAGCGAGACCAACGTGTTCTTGATGTTTGTGATCACGTCCTGAGCCGAGTCGGGGTCCTCATTAAAAGTATTCCCTTCCTCAACCTGTCCTCGATTCGGCTCGCCAACCTGGTTGAATCCGTTGGCCGGCCTCGGCGCGAGCATTCCGCCGACGTGGAGTAATGGGGTCCTAAGACACAGTTAAGCAGGATGCGCCTCGTAAATTTGAGATGTCATACCAGAGCAGGTGGTATACAACCGCTTGGATTGCGGCTGATGTAGACCCTAGCCAACTGACAGGTGAACTACGCCAGTCAGGATCATCGCCGTAGAGTTGTGGTCGGTAACGTACCCCTTCAGTTCAGCCCTTCCTGCGTGTGGTGACAGCGAGCTCAAAAATTGACTGACAGCGCGCTTGAGGGCCTCCAGCCGAACCTCGAAGTCGTTCGGAACGGCGCCCGAGACAGACTAGTGAAGAACATGTGAGTTGGCTGACGGGCACAAATGTATTCTGTTTTCATACCTTCTTGAATGTCACCAGTTCGTGCACAACATCAGCACTTTCCGCTCCCTGGAACGCACTGAGTAATGACGTGTACACTGGCGTCTTTCATGAGTTGCAGATGCAGACTTGACCGTGACGGAGGGGCTCACTGTTCATGATCGCAGACAACTTGGTCGCCGCAGTTCGTGAGTCGTCGACAACCGCTTCGTAATCCTCCCTGGGACGGTGTATGAGTTGCGGCTAGTGCTATCAGACAGGTGGAGAAACATACCTTGAGAAACTGAGCCCATCGTTGTTCGAGCGTGCTGTCGTATTCAAGGTGTTCAGCGACCTGCCACTTTATGGAACGGAAGGCAGGAGCCAAGGCCTGTGTGAAATATGCGATGCGACGGATAGTATTGCAGTATCCGGCGAGGGGTCTTTGCTTGGACATGTTGAGAGGAACGTTGTGAGGGGAGGACCACCCGCACACGAAACGCGGGAAGTTGGGTATATATGCCGGAAGGGAAGCCTGTCCAACGTGGTGGAACACTTCGGCGGATGTGGCCCGCGAGGGTAGTGGTAGAAGGGAAACGCACGGAGCGGAAGCGATGCGCTGGCAGAGTGAAGGTTGACTGTAGCGTGCCCGTAAATAATTACCACATCTCAACACGCGTGCCAGGCTTCAAACGCTAATTTGACGTCCAAATGTGGGCGACGCGACGTGCGGAACAGCCCGGATCTCTCTCCGGATCTCTCACGCTAGTGCCGCAGTTTCATGAGCGGACATCGTTCGAACATCTGTTCTAGCAAAACGCGCACCTCTCAGGTTTGTTCAGGCGCCACCATCGCGGAGACGAATCGTGAGTGAGTGTTAAGTTAATCAATGCCAGCGGCCCTTATTTGAGTATGTTTGCTCCGGGATACCCGTACGACGGCGCTTCCAGGCGCCTGTTGTGGTTGGGTGTGCAGCGCCACTGCGCCCTATCTATGCAGGCATATGCAGCCCCACGGCCGGCGCGTCCAATCCCTGCCACTTTCGCACCTCTATTCACAAATTAACTCTGCTTATTTTAAACGTCCTTGGCCCGATGACGACTGAAGTAGGCCACGAACGAACATGCGTCCACCGACGCGCTGCTTCCCCTCCTACTCAGATGTCCCTCGACAGTCCGCTCCCTTCTCCGGGTCTTGGTCAAGCTACTCACCTAAATGTCGCCCTGCAAAAAGACAGTATCGGTGAGATGATCAAGCAAGAGATTACCCAGCTTCGCCAGCACATCGGAACTATCAGAGAGCTCTTCCGCAAGGTTGTCGGACCTCTCGAGGAATTCGACGATGAGTACTTGGGATCTGATCCTAGTACGCAACTCGCGCCGGAATGGGAAAGCCTTCAAAAGGTATATCCTGCCACGTACTTGTGTTGCATGTCGCTGGCCTTGACCTGTTTACTCGTTCCATTCAGCTCTTTGACGCCTGCGTCGACAACAGCCGGCACAGCGCCGCCGCCGCAACCACTATGATGCGCGGTGAGTACCTCTATTTCATGATGCCGATCTGTTCGCGATTACTGACTCTGCATCAATTTGGAAAGCGTACGCCGACGCAGTTCTGGGTAGTGTTGGGAGGATCAACTGCGATGTTCGGGCGTTGTTGGACCAGATCGAGATGTTCAAGGAGGCATGCCCATTCTCTAGAGGACAGACAATATGCTCACCAGTGTCCAGAAAATTGAAAAGCATACGCGTGCTGCCCAGCAAGCCCGTGCAAACTTCAAGGACCTGGGGGAAAACGTGCAGAAGTTCGAGCGGAAGATCAAGCGCACCGTCAAGCGCTTGAACATCCCCATCGACGCAATTATGATCAAGACCTGTGAGAACATCGGAAATCTCAAGCAAAAGGTCGCAGCGTACGTGTCTTGTTGTTCAGGATATGTTTACCTGATACGCTCGCTCACAATCGCGGTCAGTATATCTGACAAGGTAGGACAGCAGTCATCACGTTCAGCTCTCAGACGGCCGATCACCCCGCGCAGATAACGGATCAAGAGTCAGGTTTTCTGGCGAAGATGGCCGCGTGCGCCCCTAACGCTGCGCAGGTGCTGTGTACCCTATCACCCATGGCTGCATTGAGGGCGATGGTAAGTTGTACATATCCTTCCTCTGAACGCGGCTGATGCCAGGGCAAAGCGGGTTGCCTGTGTCGGACCAGCAACCAACGAGGACACTCAGCGTGAACGAGGTAAGCCGCTATGTATCTCACCGGGTTTTAGTGTGAAGTGCTTACCTCGGGGGTATACTAGCGCAAGCGGAGCTAGAGCAGTGCGCTGCGCAGATGCCCATGCTACTCGAACGGAACCGCATCCCACCGGCGCTTCGTCCTTACTATCAGGAGTGGTGGGCCAACACTCAAGAGGATATCCACGCCGTGTCCAAGCGCATCGAGGCCATCGCCAGGATCTGGGATCATGTGGGTCGCATTCCCTGTCCCTACAGTGTCCGTGCGCTCCACCCAGGACGCATCATGTTCTTCTCCCCATTTATCTCTTACCGCTGACTCACGTCGTCGTTTTCTCATAACAGCTGCACGTTGACTTAACCGAACTCGAGACGAACTTGGAAGTATGCTCCATGGAAGAGAACGTTTCTCAGTCTATCGTAGGTCCCTGCCGCCCCGCTGATGTTCACATTCTTCGCTGACACCTGAAATACAGTTTCTCATGGAGAAGATTGACGTCAGTCGCACCGTGTTCAGCCGGCTCACGGAGTGTTTGGAGCTTTACGCGCACCAAGTATCGCTGTATTAGGGGGCGCGTCAGCCCCAGGTCTAAAGAGGCGATTGGGTTCGAACTGTGAGCAGGAGATCAGCGAGATCATGGACCTAGCATACCTGCATGAAAATGTACGAGTGTATCTGTAGCCGCAAATCTATAACTACGCTGCTAGTAGAGATATTTTCCTACGTCCGATACGGACGGGGTCCTCCGCGTATCGTATATGCATGGTATAAATGAGCGGGTGGACTTCCGAGAGCACGGGTCTCGAATAACGAGCGTCCATATAGCCTTTCGAGAATAAACACTTGAGTATGAAGCGAATGGAATGAGCATCGTGGTGGACCGTGAAGCAGGGCTAGCCCACCTTCTGTGTCAGCGGAAAGAGTTCCTGCCCAAATAATGAGATGGATGCCTCTAAGTTCATTGGCAGTGTGCTCGTGGTGGACCAGACCGGCGCTCATCACGAAGTCGGATCGAGTCTGCAGCAGTCAGGCTTATGTAAGAGGGCGACTGGGGATACGTAGACGATTTCTGCGGATGTGGTCGGTGCCGGTGAAGATCCATCCATAGAACTACCCCTGAGCTCCTCCATGTTTGTGGAAACGTCGGAAGAGGAATGGGGTGAGAGCTATCAGACGTTCTCGGCCAAGGCGGTGCCGTCTAGAAGAAGGTGGTCGCCTTGAACGTTTCCAAGTTGCAAATAAAGTTCGGATATAAGAACCGCACGGTAGTGTTAGAGTATGGACATGGGTCACAATTTCTCCGCGTGCAGTGTTGCAATTTCTGTCTATGTGCTGTGTTTGTCCGTACTTGTGGTTTCGAACACTGAGAAGCGGAGAAAAGCGAGCGGCGTTGGCGTCACTTGTATATTCTGCTCAGCATACTGCTGCAAGTGTCCTTAGTCCGGTATTCGGGTTGTACGTTTGCGCCGAGTATTGGGGGCTGTAGTATTCAATAAATGAACTGAAAACCTTCTAACGGAGGACGTCTCGTTTCGGCTAGAGACATGCCGTACCTCGTCGGCTCCCGACTCCATATAAAGCTGCGTCGATACGGGCGGACGAAATTCAGATTTCCCCACTTCCTACGATGTCTAGTCCCTCCCCACTCGCTTCTCTCTCTGGGCCGGAAGCATGTACTCGCACAATCGCCTATTACAATAGCGCTGATGCTGGCGAGGTGATCTCCAAGGACATCGATCAGCTTCGCAAGAACATCGTTATTATCAATGGGCTCTTTGACAAAGTCATGCGCCCACTTCAGGCGTTCGACCATAAACACGCCAAGTCTTCCAACTCCGAGGGTGCGCTCGCGCCCCAGTGGGCGGACTTCCGCACGGTATGTTCCATCTGTTTATGTCTCGCTCGGCATACACGAGTGACCATCAACCCTTCTACAGCGATTCAACAAGTACGTCGACAAAAGCCGTGACAGCGCCGCAGCCGCATCAACAGTCATGCATCGTAGGCTCCCCATCTATTTTTTTTTGCTTTCAGGGTAAATAACCTATGATCCGTTTGATTTTCAGTGTATGCCGATGCGGTCTTGGGCAAAGTAGGGGACCTCAAGTGCAACAGTCAAGCCTTGGCGGCGGAGATCAAGATCTTTCAAGAGGTAAACATTGTTACTGCATGCGACATGACGATGTTTTAACGCGTCCTCTACTAGAAAGTCCAAGAGCATATCTCCGCTACGGACGCCGTTCGCGACGATTTCCGCCAGATCTCCCAGGACATCGGTGACTTCGAGCATAAAGTCAAGCTCACCATGAACTTGAACAGCGGCGACGAGCATCTCACTGAAGACATGAACACGGCTTTCGAGAACATAGAAACTTTGAAAGAGAAGATTACCATGTGAGTTTAGTGTGATCGTATTGTCAGTGGCGGCACTCTCACACCATGATCTTAAGCATACCCGACGAGGTATAAGTGCGGCGCATATCACACATGCATGGATTCTCACTGTTACACAGGATTCTAAACAGGAATCGACGTATCTGGCCATGGCGGCCACGCTGGCCCCTCGCGTTGCCAAAGCTCTACTTACGCTGTCACCCACGGCCGCTATATACGCATTGGTGGGTCGTCTGTCTCATCCGATTATCAAGCACTTCTGATAGTAGAGCCTTAGCAAGCCGTCTTCGGACCATCAGGTAATTGACAGCTCGTTCTCACTCTCCTATTGCTGTACTCACACGCTGCGACTTGTGATCGGAAGTACAACCAGAGAGTGCGAAGTACGTGCTTAAGTGGCTCTTCCTTAGAGCGGTGTATTCTCTAATTACTCGACCTGCACTGTAGGAGCACCGTTCTGCGAGACATAGGCAACGTCGCGAAGCGCATTCAGGCTATAGCCGATATCTGGCACAACGTAAGTCAATTACCACCTTGTGAGGCGCTGCACCTACCAAGGCACTTGACGCATGTCATCCTGAGCTAGTAATCATACCCTTTCTCCCTTAGCTCCGGGTCGACTTGATAGCCCTCGAAACAGATCTGGGCCTCTGCTACGGGAGTAACATCGTTGTTGCCACTTCCCCTCTACGTCTCCTGACATGCACCAACTTTCCAATTCTTGTACCAATTTCTAACGTCAAACCTCTGCCATTAGTTCCTGATGAAGAAGATCGAGGCTAGCCGCACAATGTTCGTGCGGTTGACCGAATGCTTGGATTTGTACGTGCGGCAGGTCCCAAATTGATCTCCGCGACGGCCCGAGAACAGGAGGTCTGTATCACGTAGTACAACTACGACAATTGCGGCGCCCATCACTTTGGTCCAGGTTTCACTTCTGTATGGTTTTTGTTCGTGCGGTTGTGCTCGATTGCAAGCCGCGATATGATCTGAGGCTGGTGTCTAGTTGTATACGTTTTCATCTCCAATGTTGTAACATATAGTATCCCTACGCGAAGTGTATCTTGTCATTCATCCACGCCGCGGTCTGTCTCCAGCTGTCCCCAAAATTTGCACCGCACCGAATTCCTGTATTTCTATCAGTTTGCAGAGGCCACCCACGTCCGCCAATAAGCTCTGCACTCGTCACTAAGATTGCCTCTACTGTCCTAACTGGCTCGGGTTCGGAGGACCCTCTGGGCAGTCCGTGTGTGCGTTCTGCTTACTCGGCAGCGCTGGAGGCGGAGAGCGTCGAGCTCATTCCCAAACAGGCCATCAACGCCATTGCAAAGTGACTACTTCTAAATCCCGGGCGCGAGGGGGCGATAGTACACCGGCCGATCGTGGCTGATATGTGGCACGGGATACGACTCTGGCAGCGAGAAGGCTTTGGGATAGGTACCCTGCATGCTCTACTTCCTGCTGGAAATTGTGAATTCGAGCGGTGAAGGACACGAAGTGAGCAGCGAGAAGTGGGTTCCGCGATGGTGAGTCTGGGATTATTGATTGCGTGGGCATATCGCTGATGATCGTGCAGGTCGCCGCGGTAAATGGCTTAGTCGTGTTCCTTTGCCGTGTACTGCGTGGAACGCGGTATTCCGAAGGATATCTCTTCCGAGCCCGAGCGTCTCGCCCGACGGACGATCTCAAGCACCGATGGTGCATCATACACTTGCAGGGGAGTTCACACGCATCGCAACCTAGGTGACGAGTGTGTTGTGATTCAGGCTTGGGCGAACACGCAGAAGAACTTACTCTAGCTCAAATGTACGCATATAAAACAGGATTAATTTGGCGGCACTCGTGGCTATCTGGCTGCGGCGGCCAGCAGACTTCAGCCCGGACGCAACTCCCATACTCCTGTCCGCACGATCCACTTCTCCCCGTACGCCATCCCACTCTGCCCTCAGCACACCATCTCTCATCGTCACCTGCCTGGTTGGACCCAACGTTTTGTGCGCAGGTGCCGCTTTTGACGTGGCTGCTCCCCCTGAGCCGTCCGGACCATCCTCACCCACAAGACGTGTTACCGGGAGTGGAAAATCATGCCGCGTTGATTTCACTTCCGTGTCGGTCCCTACAAGACCGTATCAAGTTGTGACGAGCTCCGATATCCAGTGAGCATCCGCTCTATGGCCCGCCTACCTGTAGCAGGAGTCCAGCGGGCTCACAGAACGGTAAAAGCAAATTCTCCAAGCACGCAAAGACTTCACGCGCATTTTAGCATCCGACAGGACCGGGCCGGTTGCATCTCGCGGAACCTGGCTGATAGCTCAGTTGCAAAGGATGATGACGAGCATTTTTTTTAGATGTGCCCAACTGACCGCAAAATTTTTGTAGTGCACGATAGTTCTTGATAGCAATGTAGATGAGCGGCATGTCGTCTTAGTAGCTACGCCGCTGCAAGAATACGCCGGGCAACAACTAGATGCGGCGTACAGTATAAAAGGGCCTGGCTGGGGATGGACGCAGGTGGTAAGCGGCGCACTTGGAGTGCATCGATAAATAGACGGGGACTCGTACTCATTTTCCAGTAGATATCAGTATATATAGCCCGGACGCACTTCACCGAACCCTACGCCGCCTCGAGAAGCCGCGCGCTCAGGCGGGGGCACGGCGCGGGCGGGAGAAGCGCGGCCACGTGACCGTGTGACTTCGCTTGACAGGCCCCGCACCTCTTGGCCCGACGCGCATGCTCTCTCACTCGACTCTTCCGCCCACCACCGCTTCGATTCAACTTCACCTGCCTCTAGCATGGTATCGTCAAAGATTCGGGGATCAATGATGTCTGCACGAAAAGCCATCATGCTTGGGGACTTCGTGAGTCGCATCGCTCATTACGGCAGCGGCGGGAGCTTCTTACCGCAGCGTTAGACGTCGATGACTCACCAGATGACGTAGGACCTGCCCTTGAGGATTGAGCTTGAACAAACCCATCGAAAAAGCACCCGCCAGACAGGCCGGCGCAAGGCTCCCCACGTACCTGGTCTGGCGACACACGTACCAGCAATACCTGCTTCCCTCACGCTGCGGCCTCCTCAATATACACTCCTCGCTCGCGCGTTTCGGTCGTCCTCATCGTAGCACGTACCTCTGAAACTGTTGGTGAGTGCTACAATACCTGTGCGATGTTGATTCACTTATCCACAAACACCTAGCGAAGTTGTATTCAGACGCTGGGACCCGTTTCTACCGTACTTCGTTTCTACCGTACTTTCTCTGCCACCTACCTCACGAACAAGAACCTCATCGACGATCTCCGGACAGCGCTCACCAAGAACCTGATTCCGGAACTCCTGTGTACATTCACTGCCTCGGTTTCCAACAAGAGCGAGGCGGGCCCCATCCTCGCAAGTGGAGTGTCGTTCTGTGGATCCAGCGCGCAGGCGCGTTGCCGCACCGAACAAATCGCTGAACCCATTTCAGTCCTGGCGTTCGCGATAAAGTTTGCATCTTCTGAAATATTTCCCAACAGGCTCTGCTACCAGCCATGCCGCATCGCCATCATGTAGGATCTTGAGCAACGCGAGAAGCTATATCCCTTTCGCAGCGGGCAACTCGCACCCTGTTCGCTACTCGACCAGGGGAAGCTCACACAGGATTTCCACGAGGGCGAGTAGCGCTACGTTTGGGCTCACAGAGGGACACATGGTGAGTGGACTGCTCATCGTGGCATGGATGCGCTCTGAGCTAACGCCGACGCAGTGAAACGAGCACAACTGGGCCGTGCGACATAGAAGTGTCGCAGGTCCGAAGACACATACACCGCCCGCGCCTTTGCTGAGATGGTTTACAAGGTACGTTTTGGCACTCGTCTGTCTTGCCCTAGATGTTGTAATGCTCGGGCAGGTTGTATTTCTACCTGCGTGCAGCAAAAGACCGCTCCCATTCGCGTACAACATGCTCATGCTCAACAGTGGGGCCGGGTGGAAGAATCCATAGTTCTGAGAGGGCATTCTGCAACAACGTCGCAATCGACTTCATCGGCCTTCGGGGCGCTCCCTCTACCTGCGTCTGTTGACTCTCACACAAACTGTCTTAGGTACTTCGTCGCGCCTGCGGGAAAACTTCTGCACGCGCTCTCGTTCGCGTTTTTGTACCGCGAAACTCGGGTGTTCCGCCAGGCGGTTGCGCTCGACGGGGGCCGCGTGCGCTTCAAAGCAGGCCGGCACCGGCTTCTCAACAAGAAACTCCTTGAGCAAGCCAAGCACGGGAGGTATATGGACAAGGCGAACATAGAGTACGCGATGCACGTCGTATTGCGCAAGCCCGGCATCGCGGGGACGCAGAAGCTTCACGGGGACAAGAAGCCGAACGGGCTGAAGAACGAGCGTCAGTACGAGCGGATTTACAATCGCACGGATGACCCTCACGAAGGTATCACGGACGTTCTGAAGGTATGGGGTGCCCGATGCCACTAGTACTGGGGTGTGTAATCCTTCCTGGTTTTGCGGGGTTCAGCATAGGCCCACGTGCTACGAGTACAGATATTCATAATTTCATATTGAGCGACGAGAATGATTACAAGACTACATTGTACGAGAACACCGATCCTCGACGCTCGCACACACTAGGATGGTTTGATATCATATACACAAGGAATTGGCCTGTAGGTTGCATACGCCCAAGTTACTCGTCCTCGGTGTCCTCGGCGACAGGGGCGCTATCCACTCCACGCACATATTCCTCCAACAGACGCGACAGCTCGGCGTACATCCTACGAGGCGTCGCGACCTTCTTGTTGACCAACTGAAAACGACACATATAAGCTATCGTAGCGCCGCAGCGCGGCTGGCCCGCGAAATTCCGTGAAGCATACCCTGGTGTAGTTGATCTCCGGGCCGGCAATGTTCTCCAGTTGGCCGAGTAGGATCATGAAGTCGGATTCGAGCTGTACAGCAAATCGGCGGGTTAGCCGAGCGCGAACGTGGTCGGAGGACATGGGAGACGGCGAACCGCATGCCAGATGCCCGCGATGTTGTCGATCTTCGTGCAGAGCCCCTCAATGTTGGCGTTGGTCTTGTTGAGAGCGTCATGATACGCCTTGAGAAAGTCGGCTTCTTTGGATAGGTCAGAGACGTGCTTGCTTTCGAGCTTGAGCTGCTTCCTGAGTTCCAAAAACGTGTCAGTCTATGGTGCCAGGAACGTACAGACGATTCACGTTTACCTTTGGACTCTTCGATCTTGTTTTTTAACTCTATCGCCGTGGGCACGAGGGCGAGGAGAGAACCCTGATAAGGGGGGGGATCGTATGAGACGTGAAGCGTACGAAAAGTGGGATTTGGCCTACCACCAGTGCGTGGGCGGCGGTCGGGGATAGCGTGAAGAAAAGAAACGCAGCGGAAATTGCTCCAGCAGACAGGCAGGCCACACATGCCAAGCCGACGTGGGTCATTTATGCAGGAAGTGAGTATGCGCAATTCCAACACGGGTCTTCCGCCTCTCACATCGGATTTGACCCTGCCGGCGTTGCAAAATCAGTGTATGTAAGACGGCATAGGTGTGAAGATTCGCGCACTGGGTGAGCTGCATGTGGAGATCCGCGACCTTTTGGCGGGCCTCTTGCAACTTGGAACTTAGAAGACACAGCGTGAGTGCTTTCGATGACGGCCTTTTCAAGCGTGACCTCGAACGAGCGGATGTTCCCCGCTAGGGCAGAGAGTCCTCCTTCAATGATATGTGCTTCTTCTTTGTTCTTCCTGAGGCGCTTCAATGGTGAAAGTCAGTGACGAATCATACAGACCCACCGATAGGAGGAGCTGAATGCGACACTCACGGCAATAAAATTCTGCACCTCGGCCTTGAGATCATCGCAGTCGTCCTTCTCGATTCTTGCTCCCTCCGGGAATATAGCAGTAACTTGAGGGTGTACGGCGATGCTCCGCACGCCAATTCCGATTCCAAATTTTGCCTAACAAGATATTTTTCATAATTTTGCATACTACAAGACAACGGGACAGCATTGCGACCTCCCGGAGATAGAGGCATGGGCAGCCTGCGGTGACCCCAGCCCCAGTCTCACACACCACATGGGAGGCAGCGGCAGCCTCCGATTAGAATGGGCGGCTTACAGACAGCCTACTAACAGAAGTGATTTCACATGCGGCAGTCGGCGGGTCCCGCCCGCGGCTAGGCGTGAACCTCATTCTACGTAGGAGGACGCAACGGAGTGGTGCAGACGGTGCACGGGTGCGTCTGCACCATATGATGTGGCGCGCAAAGCGACGGGACCGTTTCTGCTCGTAGGGCGCTGGGACATGCTACGAACACACGTCTTGTTCCGTAGATCTGCGCTGTGGTATTTTGGTGCAGCTGGGACGGGTGCCCGGAATTCGAGTGAACCAGTGGGTTGAAGAGGCGACTGCGCATCCCACGTACGTTGACATCCGTCATCTACGTCGCGGGGGGCACACAGTGTCTAATTGCCACAGATGCGCCTCCAGGAGCTGCCTTCAACAAGCTGCGCTAGCCATATTCTGGATGTGCCCGAGACACGACATTGTTCCCTTATCAGAATTGAAATACTTTCTCGCCGCTAACGGGAGACGGCGACGACGATTCACGGGGTCCTTGATGTAAATCAGAGCTTGGAAAGCTCGAACAAAATGCGGCTGCTGGATACAGCTCACAAAACAAGCGAACAAGTCGCACGGCGGAATGACGTCCGCGGCCACGTATCGATCTGAATACATATTCTCGGCGTGTTGAATACCTGCGGAGAAGCAGACCGAGTTAGAGACCACTGCTCGATATGAGTGGATAACGCTGGCAAGGTTGAAGGCACTTACAGCTTATCAGCTCTCGCAGCGTCTGTAGGCCATCAACATGGATTGCCTATAGTGATATCAAAGCGCAAGAAAGGCTTTATCGAGGCATCCAGGGGAATACATGAATAGAGGGGACGATACTGAAAAGGCGACGAGGCGAATAGGACGCAGAGTGACACTGAGTGAACCGCATCCATGTTGCGAGGCGCAGACGCCACAAAGGACAAACAAAGGCAAGCTTATTCAAGCGCCCCGAAGTGAAGGAAATCTACGGAAACCCGCGGACGAAGCCGGGTTCGCCTGGATTCACGTGACCAATCCATTTCTCATAGGCAAGACCGATTCTTTGTGGAATCGGAAAGTCTTGAAACATCGACCGTGTTCTCATCACCATTCAAGAATACGTATCCATCTTGAAACATACTGTTCAAAACAGCGACCGCGTTAGCGGCGTTCTGGCGACTGATCCCCACAAGCTTGTTGAAGGTCGCGCTGTTCCCGCGCCTCAGCGCCTTGATTCCTGTGTGACACTCCCTTAAGAATTGTGCTCACTTATTTCTGCACCGCCCCAAAGAGCAGATGACTCCCAAATATATTTCTTGCATCTCCTTTCCGTCATCTTATACCTTATAGGATATTTCTATAGGCAGTTAGACTGCGGGAGGAGGGTGTGCATATGCCTTCCAGGTGATAAAAGAAGCCCTGGGAAAGTCACAGTAGGGTGACACTCACGTCACCATAACACTCGGCGCTCAAAGCTGTATCTCACCGGCTCTCGTTGCACGCCTCACACCTCCGTTGCGTCCCGAATAAACTTGCCCGTGGTGGAGTTCATGCCAGACGTTATGGGAAACAATCTTGTGAGTGCTATGATATCTCAATATGAAGCCTGCTTACAATGTCTACTTAGCTGCCGGGAGCACATCGCGACCCTGTGCCTCCCGTTCGGACACCACTGGCCAGTCATCGAGGACAAAGACGACCTTTCTTGCCCAACTCCCCCAACACCTGCTTGCAACCACCAACTTGAGCACCCGAAGAGCACACCATCTAAGTTCGATTGCAACGAGTCCGCGCGCGTACTTGCGACGGAGTGTCTGCGTCCACAGGCGGAGACTGCGCAGAACCAGAACATCGACACGGAGCTTAGTCCGGACGGGTGAATTACACCTGGAACGGGGTGGGTCGTTGGGTACGCCTTTTCTTCGCTCCTTCGATAGCCTTGCATTAACTCGTGTCGCTTCCAGAAATGGCCCCTAGGAGTACTTTGGTACGTGAGTGTCAAAGCTCCTCGCCCCATCCAACTGGCACGTCTTCCGTGATGCCACCCGTCCCCGAGTACCGTGGAATGCCCATCTACACGCCCTCGATGTCGCCGGGCTTTTCATCGTCCTTGCAGCTTCTGCGCGCGCCGCTGAAGATGAAGTGCTTCAGTGTCAAGAAGCTGCAGTGCCAGATCCTCGAGCAGCTCGAGGACATCCTGTCACTCGCTGCCGATGTGTCCATCCCCGTGCTGAAGGAAGAGGACTCCACGGAGCCAGTCGAGCGCCAGCATCTCCTGTCACCCGCGTCCGAGCGCAAGATGTCCCAGATCCGCGATCCACCTGCAGAGCGCATCATGCGCCAGAAGATTGACAATGGCATGCGCATGCAGAACACCATCAAGTACTCGGAGAAGATCAGGCAGGAGTGGGAGGAGCGTGTCGAGCAGACTCTCTCTGCGTACGACGGCGAGGAGGGTGACTCGGATGACTCGGGCGAGAGCGAAGGCGAGGAGGGTCAGGAGGGTCAGGACGACCAGCGTCACGACCATTCGAGTACCACGTCGGAGTACGCGTTCAGCAGTCTTTGGCGGACCCGACGCCTGTGGCATCTGCATCACCCATTCCCTGCAACTCGAGTCGTGACACCAGTCGTGACAGCGCATCAGTGGCCACGATGAGTCCCTCGAGTCTACCGTCAGTATGCGGCGCCTGTCCCTATGTACTGGCAGCCAGTCAGCACCCACCAGACGCGTTCGTCGACACCCTCTTCCATTTCCTCGCCTTTGGCGCTCGCCGCACCCATCATCATGTCACATGAGCAGCCGCCTCCGATGGACCTGGACGAGCCCAGCTCTGGCATGACCATTCGAGCTCGACGATCGCCTCAGAACCTGGAGCCGAACCTTCTCATCACTCCTCCATTGTCTCCCATGGTCTCTCCGCAGGACGTGAATGCGACAGCCACGTGTCGCGCGAACCACCGGCATTCAACTGCCCAGTCGCTCATCAGCCCTACAGCCTCACAGTCTGGTACACCCCTATCGCCGCGCTTGCCTTCCGTTGCGCCGTTGTCGCCGACAACCCCGACGTGCTCGCGCATTGCAACGTGGCGGGAAGCGGCCGATGTTCGAGCGCGATTGACGAGCTCGAGGGAGAACTGCGCTCTGGAATATGAGCTTAGATACCAGTCGATATGTGAATGTGAGACGATGATGCACGTATACGATGACGGACCTACCCGAGCGTTTAGTGAACCCAGATGCACTGTATTAGCACGTTTATGTGCCAGTCCAATTTCCTCGTGGGTCGAGGATATACGGCGGTGGGCGAGATGTTCTACTACATATGAGCAATGTATACTTACACGCAACAAGGAATGAAAGAACACACCTAGTTAATAGTGATACTGTCGCCAAAATACAAAGCCGTTGTGACGCGCAGACGTCGGAGAGTGGTGAAGCTGGGACGTTTTGCCCAATAAACGCAGACTGTATGCGCGAACAGTTCAGTGTCTGAAGATCTGACACCTTATCGATCGTGCGATATGTGGACTTGCATAGAGGCACATGCTTCGTCGACGTCAGCTCGCAAGCCACATATCTTGTATAGAAGGCGCGCTGGACGCCTTCAATATAGACTTGGGCTCTGCCACGGACACGGTGTTCTCATCTTCGCTGAGCGCGAGGGGGACGTACGACGCAACTATCGCGGTGTCTTCTAACTCGTCACCTCCCGTTGTGATTACCCAGCCTACAAATCGCTCCCGCCACAAGAAGAGGAAAGATGTAAACAGTGTGATGTTGAAATGAAGGATCTGCCAACAGCTCATAAGCGGGAAGCATGGAAGGAACAAACGATGCGTCTGTAACGTACGGAGAGGCTGATGCAAAGCGGATCCTCAATCCTCGGAGATCTCTGGGAAGGAATGCGCCTACAAAGCTCGCATACCCCACAACGGAAAGGTCCGAAAGCAGGTGATACTGACTTGAGAACGGCAAGGACATGATCTCGCTCACGACCGATCGCTAACTTCAGTGCAGATTGCAGGAGGCTGTAGTAGGATAATGACCTACTCGGAAAGAATGAAGCGCGGTCTATTCGAGTGGCCTCATGGATAGTGAGTTGGAGAGTATAGTAGCAAGGATACCGCAGATTGTGATGGAGGCGCAGTGACGAGCGAGAGAGCATATCGTATGCGGTGCTTGAGGAGGAAAGGCTGGCCGAGCTTTGTTACCAGCGCAAGGGCAATAACCGTGTGCGTAGAACGGTCTCCCAAGTCGAGTGCGGCAGAGAGGATGATTGCGTAGCACTCTGTGTCTCCGATTGTAGATTATCGACCTCCCGAGACCAGGGAGAAGTGAACCGTTATGGATCAGCGCAAGAGAGACAATCAGAAGTCGCAGCTTGAGTAGACGTGTACGAGATTCTGCGCAAGCCAGCGTAATGTAAGTATTGTGAGAAATGTGTAGATATTCCGAGAAATCGAAGGTCTCCGTAGATCCACATAGAGGACATGAACAGGATGTAGAGAACGAGCCCGTCCCTACGACTATACTGATCTTCAAGCTGTGCGTGACTCACCTGGCCCAGTAATATACTGCCGTCCTGTTCTTCCCGTCCAGATACTTGGAGATTAACTGCAGGTCCCACCTCATTTCGGATCTCACGTCCTTAGTGACGCTGCGGGACCAACGGTGAGGGAGTGTCGGCGCCGTACGGAGGAGCCCGAGTGGTGAGCAGTACGCCAAGATCCGGCCCAAGTAGGTGTGGTGTTTGAAAGACATGCGGCGACTTTTGAGGACACTGCGGGGGAAAACGATGGCGCGCGCAGAGGGAACGAGTCGGTGAGCGAGTCCGTCGCGACGTGGAGGAAGAAGGAAAAGGAACGCGTACGGCGCCTGACCTCCGAATCTCCGATTCACCCGGCCCCGAAGCTCGGCCCGGGTTCCGTAGAGCGCGAAGCACGAGCCGCCCTAGCTCAGCTTCACCTGCAAGGAGCATCGCGCGGAATGGGTTCGATTGTCTACCCCTATCCGCAGCCATGATGCTGATTGGTACAGGTCATCCAGTGGCTGGAGAGGGTCTGCATCGTCTTCAATCTAGGCGGTGGCAGATCATTTCCGATGGCATGTATCTCAATATTGCCAGGCCTATTGTGCTGATATGCGTTGTAGGAAAACTCTACTCCACGTCGGAGGGATGCTCACGCCGACATACGACAGTGGGCTCACTCACGCTCGCCAGCAGAACCACGGCCGCAATCATGAGGGGCTGGTGTTCATCGAGGATCCCAATACAATGCAGGAGGTGATCACAAACACCCGCTGCGCCCTATCCTCTCGCGGAGCACACTGAAAGCTTCCCTTCGGTGCCCTGTGGCAGATCCCGGACGAGGAATGCCGCGCCAGGACATCCCAGTGATTTCCCTGATACACACCCATCTACCACATCTCCCTATCCTACGAGATGGTCGTCAACACGAGCCAGTCCACCTTCCACGGCGCCGATACATGGATTCCAGAATGGAAATAGGTACGACCGGCCTCAGGGTACACGTTGGACACTTAAATCGAGCAGAACATGGCTCTTCTGTAGAGCATCATCCCCCGATTCTCGAGAGCCGGCTGAAATTTGCGTGCTCCGCTGGACGCCGTGTGCAAAGAAACGGTAGCTGATGTGTGTGCCTTCAAGGGGACCTCGTGGACGATGCCACGCGGATTATCTCTCCCGTATTGGCACACACTTGGCATTTTCAAAGGTATGTGTGCGCGCCACTGGCACCTCAATGGTATTACCTACATCCTGATTTGAGGGCAGCCCTACAACTCCGTGAATGAAGCCCTAGACTACACACAAGAAATGTTCTGTGCGTGTCTCATCGTGTTCCAAGTGATCATTTGACTTATTCTGCGTACAGAACTACGATGTGAAGATGACTATTGCATCAATCTGGACCTCTATGCGTGATTAAAGGTAAACGATTCATTTATTAAGCCTTGGTCTTTACTGACGGTTTACGTCGCGTAGGAACAAACCTTTCCGAGCGATGAAGCGCAAGCTCTGACGCGGCTTAGAACATGCGGAAAGCCGCTGCCACGGAGATGCTTTCATACCGACGGGGCTGAACATCAGGCCGCTCGTATATATAATCGGTGACCCGGTCGTCTCGAATGACATGTGGTTCTCTGGATATTCAGTGTTTCGTCCTTGAACCGCAGCGCATCGGCACCCAGACAGCACCCCTCCCCCTACAATTGCGCGTCTGCTGGCTTTTTCGCATACATCCGGACGAGGCTAGCGTGCCGCATATCCATGATCGCATCCCATATTCCGGCAATCGCGTTGCAGAACGTCTGGTGCCGGACTCGCCGTATAAACGCCCCAGTCCACAGTCCGCCGCAAGAAGACAAGCAGACATGACTCACTACATCGCGCTCCCCTAGCTCGTAGGCGGTTCCATCGGAGAAGGAGGCGCGGTGAGCCAGGTAGTCCGCCCACGATTCCATTTCATTTGCGATCTATCGTTACCAATCAGAATTGAGGTCTATGCGGGGAAGCGCAGTCCACCATGCGGTCGACACACACCTCCAACCAGGTGAGGGAGAAGCGCTCTATTTCTGCCGCGGTGCACTTTATGTCGTATATCATCGTATCTGGGTATGATGGGTCGGGTTCCGCCACCAGCGGTGGCGTGTGGCAGCTTATATTGGGAGAGGTGGCACCTGCGTGTTCGTTAGTCTTGGGTGTGAATAGTGATCGCGAGGATACAGCATAGGAAAGAAACTCACGCCGCGGTGCATTAGCGACGTATGACCAGGGATATCTCAGTAGTATCCGCTATAGGAGCCCATCATTAGCCAAGGCGAAGAGTAGTGCATAGTGCCACGTACCAGTGCGAAGGCAATACCGGCTGTTAATCGATGGACGGATATCCTATAATAATCAACATAGCACATTTAGCGAGCTCGTCATAGATGCGGCGTGAGTATCATCACCGCCTCTGGGAGCTCAGGAGTAGCCCGATGACGTAGCGGACCAGATTTGGGTACCTGGGTATCACCTCACGGCTTGCGCGTGGGGCTGACACAGATGAGGAGGTCGTGGGGGCGAGATGGGTTCCGAATTTTGGAATTGCCTGAGCGAGTTTGCTCAGGTCCTGCGAGCCACCTTTACCGCAAGCCACCTTGGTCCGTACTAGCTGTAGTATGATCGGACCATGAGTAATACTCCGGCCAGGAGATGTAGAGCGGGAGCCTCTAACTTCTTCTGTGATCTTGAACCCCGTATTCGCGTCGTCGTACGAGGACGAACCGATGTCTATGAGCAAAAATGGTCTGCATACTATAAACGAATTAGCAAGAATCAACGTGATCACGACGAGATATATAGAGTCCAAACGCACCGTCAATGATGGCCACGGTGTTGTGCAAAATACTGCGGCATTTTGCGGCGGTTCGCAGGAAAATCTGCCCATCGACGTCGATATAGTATACGTTTAGCTGATCGTGTACGTCGATGAACTCACCTGGTGATGCGTGTCCCAGGATGATACTGGCACGACGTCGTCTGTCGTGTCCCCTGCCTGGACGTCGTCAAGGACATAGTCTACCCGCAGGAACATCTCCGAGATGTCTTCGACGGATTGCTCTATTTGCAGGAGAGATCTCAGAGAAAGGCTCTAGAAGTAGATGGTGTTAGCAGGGGATGTTTTCATGACGAAGAGCTATGATAGCACTAACATGTGTTCCGATGACGCCGGTAGGCTGAGCGGAGGGGACGCTTCCCGTAACCCTGACGGAGTGGGCATGATCACAGCACATCAGTTTGGGTGAGAAGTTCCTAGCAAGATACGTCCAAGAGAGAAGAGTCAGCTACAACACCAAGGGCTATTAGGCAGTAATTAATGCACACCGTGTGTCGGAAACAACGCGTGGCTACTAGCTCCGATGCTTCCGCGTTCAATATAACGTGCGCACCTGTGGAAATAGATCAGGGGACGTGGCACCGAGGGTCACGCAAGGTCTGTAGTTCACCCAAGTTGACGATAGACATCAAATACACATGAACACCCGGGACTGTGGGACACGGTGGCCTGGGTGGATTATTTTGGCTTCCGATGAGGGGCGAGAAGTCAAGGGAGAGATCGAATTGGTTGTCGGGAGAAAGCCGCGCGCCATCCGCGGCAAACAAACACCGTCCGTCCGATGAGTGAACCTGCCCTGAAGCAGCGTTTCTTACCAGCGCTTGGCTGATTCAGAGAAACTCATTTCCGCTCTCACTCTCAGTCTGGTCGTCTCCTGACCGAGGTCGCTCTCGGCTTCGGCGGCAGGCTTTTCTTTCATCTCTGCCCTGCATTCTCAGGAGATGGCTCAGGACATATCTTGTGCTGCAAGTCCTGCTTACAGTAGAATGCGGTGGTCTTCTCCGGCGATTCCTGCCGGATAGCAGACCTTATACAATCTGTACGTAGGGTGTCTAATGTCCGTCTCCGACGTCTACTCACCATGGTCTTTGTTTTTATCGATGTGAATAGTCTCCTAGATTGGGCCGTCTCGCGTTATACCTGCCACGATCTCTTGTTGATCTTCGTCGGCGAAACACCGACATCGTGACGGTCTCAAAAACAAGGTTCGTTCACTTGGAATGCTGTGGCGCTATATGATCATGCGCTTCAAGAAGCTCCTTTCGCTAGACAGAGAAGACATACCGTGGTGACGCCTCGGACCACCATCCGCTTCGGCGCTTAGTACGTCGCTCGAGCTTCCAGCTTCCCGATCTGAACTCGTCTCAACGCCTCATCCACCCTCGCCGACACCATCCCGCGCATCTCTGTGAAGCACCCTGCTATACTAGGTCTGGCTATCTGTACGACATGTCCGGTAATTATAGTGTGTAAGTGCAGTCACCGGGCACTGTTCTATACGCGGGTGCTAACAGCGTCTTAGCCTGCGTCTGCTCGACACGAGGTCTGGCCAATTCGTCCTCGTACCCGATCCCAAGACTGCGCGATATGCGATTATATCGCATACTTGGGCCGCCGTGGGTGAACAGGAGTACAAGGCCATCGCGGATCTACAGTCCTCGTTATCGACCAGCTCCGAGACACGCTCGCCATCATCGCGGCAAATCCCTACGACAAACTCCATCCTATCTCATCCGCAGTTGTCCCGCAAGATCAAACAGGCTTGCGAGATTGCTCGTCTCCATGGGTACGATTTTCTGTGGATGGACGCTTGCTGCATCGACAAATCCAGCAGTGCAGAGCTCTCCGAGTCGCTCAACTCCATGTTCGAGTGGTATCGCCAGGCGAGCGTCTGCTACGTCTACCTCGTCGATGTCTCATCCGACGAAGATGTCTGGCGTCATGGTTCCGCGTTTCGCGGGAGTAGGTGGCACAAGCGTGGCTGGACGCTCCAAGAGCTCATCGCACCCGCGAATGTTGTCTTCCTCTCCAACGACTGGCGCCCGCTCGGGACGAAGACCACTTTAGCTGCGCTCCTCGAGTCCATCACGGGAATCGATACGAATATCCTTCTACACAAGGCCCCCCTGAGCTCTGTCAGCGTCGCGCGCCGCATGTGTTGGGCCTCCTCGCGCGAGACGAAGCGGGTGGAAGACGAGGCATACGCTCTCATGGGTATCTTCGGCGTAAAGATCCCTATGATCTATGGGGAAGGACACAAGGCGTTCATTCTTCTACAGGAGGAGATCTGGAAGACGATCCCGGACCAGAGTCTTCTGGCGTGGGGAGCCAAGTTTTCAAGCCAGGAAAGTGTTTCCCCGGCGTCTCTTTTGCGTCTGATCGAGGAGCGAATGGCTATCCTAGACACGCCATTGACCTCATTCCAACGTCCTCCCCATTCGCTCTTCGCCGTCTCCCCGCGCGACTTCCGCGCGGCTAGGACGCATACGCCTATAACAGCGAGGCAATTCGATGAGCTTATCTGGGATTCCTCAGGACCGCGCATTCAGCTGGAGCAGGCGGCCATGTACACTCCACTCCTCCAAGGCGTCCGAGTCCAGTTTCCCGTCATACGCTACTCGTCCTCTTCCTTCTCGGGAACCACGCTCTTCCCCGAACAGAGCTCGTATCGAGACTGTGGGTGTGGCCCCTTCGAATGTGCCTGGCTTGCGTTGTTGCAGTGTACAGATGACGCGGGGAACATCATTGCCCTCCCACTCTGCGAGCCCCCTGCGAACTCGTCCAACGACAACCTACTCGTCGGCACGCGCAAGGACATATGTCTGGACTGCAAGCGTTACTATCGTACCTGGGCACTCTCGTCTGCGGCCGTGCGCGACATGCGTGACGACATCTCGATCAAATCCCTCATCATTCGCCGTATCCCGATCGAGCATAGGACCAGCGGTGCCCCTGCCCTGCGCATCCGGCGCATCCTCGTCCAGCCCTGGTGCACCTCCATGCTCTCCGCGCAAGGGTATGCGGTCTCTCTTCGGCGGACAACCGCCCAAGTGCGACACCCCTCCGAGCACTCCAGCGATCACTCTCTGAGGCTACAACACAACGGCGGCGGCCGGGGTTCGACCAGTCCCGTCGCTCACATAGAGGAAATCGAGCTGCGGATCGCACAAGGAGACCGCGCTGACGGGGTCACATATACCGTTCACTACGGCAGCCAGCTCGCTCGTCATAGTCGCGGCCGTGACCTGCGCGCCGACACGGCCCCCCACGCAGCCCCGGGCCCTCAGAACCTCGTTCCCTCCCAGATCCGGCGGGCGGACAGCACGCGCCTCTCGCATTTTGTGCCGTTCACTGGACTGGGGGAGGCGCGACACGAGTTCGAGCTACGCGCAACGGGGAGTCCAGTCGCGATCGTACAGAAGCTGTACGTGACACTACAGAACCACACCGAGCCTGCCTGGATGTTTGGCGGGTGGGGGCAGGCACCGTATGTGGACTTCTCGTTGAACGTCGAACTTTCAGCAGGCATTGTGGCGGCAGTGGGGCACGATCGGCGCAGTAGTACGATGTAGATGTTCCCTGATTCCGCGGTGAAGTGTTCGCATGTATAGTGCATATCCCCTTCGGTATTCCTTCCCGTACAATACGTAAGGACAAAACACAAACCTTATCATATCTGTAGTAGACGATCTACCAAGTTGTCATTGTACGCTGCCGCTGTACTCAGACATGTGCAGCGATTCTGTGTCGCTTTCCTTTCGAACGTCTCGGCGCCCATTAGCCCTAACCCCGGAATCTCGGCGACGATATTCTTTCTTCCTGGACAGCTACAGCGTGCGTTCCGCACGAGGCTGCAAGCGACTGCGCTTCGTGCATGGTGCGTGCAACTTCGACATCGTGCGCTTTGCAGCATCATACATCCCTACTCTCAGTACAACAGGTGTAGGAACTTCAAGACTCGTCTCTTCCCAGTCCAAATCACGCCACCTCTGTGCTATAACCGTTATACAGTACACTCATCAACCAGGGAGGTCACCCTTGAAATGTCCTCTAGCGCCGCCTATGCGGCCAGCCAAGCGCAGGTACGTGCGAGGATCAGGCATACCAGTCCACCGATGTCCGCTGACGCTGTCCTACGCCCAGAGAAAGCTCATGCACATAGAACAGTCTGTGGAAGACATTTCGGACCTATTTCTGAGCGTGTACCTTGTTCTCGACAACGTCGGTCCGGAGAATTGTCGCTCACATCCTGCAATGATATCTTTGGCTACTTGGGATCAGTACTACCAGGTGAGTATCGACGTCTGCTCGCTCTTCGTCGGCCTCACTTCCGCTGCATCAGGATTTCTTGCGTATTGCTTCTCTTTGTCGGAGAAACTTACACGAGTCTGTGGCAGTCATGGACGGTACGTCGCAAATGCTGAACTACTAGCTTCGATGCTTGAGGAATTACTGGACCAGCCGTGGCTGCAGCATATAGAGAGACCGTGCTCACGGCTATCGGTCTATCTAGCTACCAGGATACCATGACAGGACTCCAGTTTGCAGAGAACGTCAGTGTAACTCTTCTTGCACAGCTCCGTGGAGTTCGAATGAAATGCTTACTGTGATACAGCTCATGCGAAAAAAGGTCGCTTGCGGGACGAGTTCTGTTGACGACCTCAAAAAGCTTGCTGGGAATATACGCACTCTCCAGGCCCAGGCCGACCACGCGCCTACTGGCACACTGCCCCGACCCTTAACAACGAGCCATTGGAATCTTGGCGAAGTTATTCACTACATATCAGAACTACGTCTCCAAATGTGAGGAACTTCTTCGGATTCCGTGAGATATCTAGATCTCACGATCGTTATACCCGCAGATACGCCATGATCTTCTTCAATCGCCACTTAAGAAGAGTGTGTAGACTAATAGGCCGCCTATACTCTGCCGGGCTTGTTATCGCATGGGTAAGTGACTGCACACTTCTCGTAATAAAGGCTGACATGGCTAGGACTAGCGGAATGTCAGAAGACTATGCTCAGAATCGCACGCATCCTTCCCAATATCGAGCTCAGAGTGTGCGATATTCTCCTTTACCTTCAACATCACACTGACCGACTTCGTACTTTCATGTTTTAGCCGAACAGGCCTATCCGGGCAGGAGTACACCTTCAGGCGAAAGTAACGACGTACCGCTCGTGGTATCTGAACCTGGACCGTCGTATCCCGATACGATGAAGTACACTTTGGAACGGGTCGCGGACGATATAACGAAGTTCGCTCTTACTTGGTCGGAGGTTCGTACGGCCTACAAATGTGCCTACGTAGTGATCACACACGGGCTGGCAGATATCCGACGAGATAGCGCAATGGGCCGCATACCTAAAACGCCGTGCAGCATCCGTGGATTCAGAAATTTTGGACGTATCAGATCTGGTGCGCGACAGAAGAATTTCGCTCAATGTGTGCCCACTAATGTATTTTGTAGACGTTCTACGGCGAAATCGCGGGGATGTGGGATGCAATAATGAGCATGCGCCATGCTTCCCTCCGGAGGATGCATCCGTCCCAGAGCTCGATCTCGGAGGAGCTTTAGGTTACGGAGAGACCATCAGGAATGTTACATGTGCATGCTCGGACATTGATTCGGGATGCGATATCGTGGACAGATCGACTAGTTTCGTGCTACAATTGTTCGACGACTGTAGTTGTAGATATGAAGATTCCTTACATGTGCGCTAGGCTTGAATTCGTATCATACATTGTACTACTCAGAGACCGCAACCGCACGCGCCCCTCAAAATTGTTACCACGTCACGAGAAATTAGACCCTGAAAACACCTGCCCGATAAGCCAGCGAAAGAACGCACCGAGCCAGCACTATGTTAGTCGGGCGAACACCGCACGCCTGAAGTCTCTGCTCGCACCTGGACGCTACTCGACCAGGGGAAGTTCACGCAGGAGGTCCACGAGTGTGAGTAGTGATATGTCTGGGCTCACAGAGGGCGGCACATGGTTAGTAGACTGCGTATTAAATACCGATGCAAGAGAACGAGCACAATTGGGCTGGGCAGCACATTACCCGCAGAGCGCAACACGAGCGTCGCCACTCCGATATGCTGGAGCACCGCGCTTCCTGGAAAGCAGCATAGTCATGACACACATTTGTTTGTGATACATCGCCGGGACATAGGTCACTTGTACGTACGCCTCCATCGTTGTGTTTACAAAGCACCCAATGCCTTTGTCAGCCCGACCCCGGGAACACGTCTGCCTTCTGTAGGGTGGCCTGACTCACGTACAAGCTCAGGCACTTGACGAGCAGCTTGCATACAGTGATGCTAGCCTCGATCTTCGGCATCAGGAACTGTGAGTTCCACGCCTATGTCAGACATGGGCACAGAAGGTATACATTCGCTACACATATGAAGACGTACAGTTGAGGTGACGTTTTCGCTCCCCCCGCAGAGGCTGAGGTCCGTCTCAAGGCACAACATGTCAACCCGTAGCTAGATAGGATGCCGATGTAAATCAGCCTTCGAGTTCGTGCGCAGCACTGGAGATGAGGCGGGATTGCTAGCGAGAGGGTGACGTACGCTGTGCCAGATGTTGGCTATAGCTTCGATACGCTGGCCCACATTACCGATATTTTCCAGAGCCCGACTCCTAGAGTATGAGTGGAGTCAGTAAGCAATACGATGCGATCAAGAACGGCGACGTACTTCGAAAGTTCCATTCGCGCCGCGAGGTCTCAAGTTGTTACATGAGTATCATGGTAGTGTGAAGATGCGCTGCAGCGTACCTGGGTCCACACTCACGGCGGCTTCCGGAACCACAAACAAGCATTGCTGACGGTCAAACATCAGATATGCTCTAGTAGACGAGCAGGACGACTGACCAACGCTTGAAAGGCTATCGTGGGCGCAATCGTGCACAGGGTCCTCGCAACTCGAGGAGCAAATGAGGCCACTGTCCCCATATAAGTTGATCCCCTGTCCATGAGCTGGTCAGAAGTAAGCGAAAATGTTTAATGCGTAGACCTAGTGACTGCATTAAAACCTCATCTGGCAGGCTAAGCGACCGCATGCGCGTTATGAGTTGTACTATCGTTCCAACGACAGCCGACCATGCATGCTATGGCGATTAGAATGTACATACCTAGCGACCTTGTTTTCCACCACGTTCATGTTCTCGAAGGCATTGGACATGTCCTCAGAAAGAGCTCCACTGGGGCTCTCCAAACCGACGGTGATCTCGACTTTCCTCTTGAACTCCTTGATGTCGTTAGCAATGTTGTTGAAGCTATCGCGCACGCGCTTTGCCATCACAATCTGCGCCTGGACTTTCTGGTGAGCAGGAGAGATGTTATTAGAATATAAGAAGCGGTAGGGAGACGAAATCACCCCTTGAAAGATCTGGATCTCTGCAACCAAAGCCGCGACGTTGCAGTTGACCTCTCGCACCTTGCCCAGGACCGCGCCGGAGTACACTACAGCGTGTGCGATCTGTAAGTGTCCTCATATAGACGGAAAGATAGCAATCAATAGCTACGATTCATGACCGCCGACGCCGCTGCAGCACTGTCGCGACTGTGGTCCACGTACTGGTTGAACCGCTGTGGCGCGTGACAAATGTCGGCATGAGGTCAGCGTGACATACGAGCGTAGGACTCACCTTGCGGAAGGACACCCATTGCGGGGCGAGTGCGCCACTGGCGTTTAAATCCTTGAAGTATTCGTGGTCGAATTTCTGGAGAGGGCGCGAGACCTTCTGGAAGAGGTCATTGATGGTGTCAATGTTGTTGCGGAGCTGCTCGATGTCCCGCTCGAGCGCCGAGGTACTCGAAGTGCTATTGAGCGTGCTGTTGATGAGAACACAGTCTTCCGGACTCGGTCCAAGAGTAGCTCCATAGAGATTAGACATATCGTACGCTGAAGTGGAGAGGGCGTAGGGTACTCAAGCCTGGGGGTGCAGCTTCCATGGCGAGCGGCGTCGATGCAGCTTTATACAGTCGATCTGCTGAGGCCGGCCTTGAGCCACAAGCGGGCTCGACTGTCTTCAGTATGCACACGGCGTCTCTTCAGTTGATAATTGGGCCATAAACGCGATGGCTGCCTCAGTCGCAGGTGTATCTGAACAGACCTAGAGTGAGGACACCATCATAGCCAGACAGTAGCCGCTCTGCCGCTCAACCGCTAGCGCTCAACACGCAGCTCGGGTAAGCAATCACGGACAAACATTGGTGTCGCCTCCCCAAGAAAGTGCCAACCGTTGGTCTTTCTTTGACAGTGATATTTGCCGGCGGCGACATCCCATAATTGGACCCATGATGGATATAATGCAGACCCGCGCTCGGCCTTACGCCCATCCATCTCAAACTACCAAAACGGAACACCGCGTGACAAGGTGGCGGGCCTAGCGGTGTTCTCATTAAACTGTACGTCTCTCCGCATCGCACCTGACATGAGGCGGCAGTCGACGCGTCCACCTTCTTTCATCTTATTCGACAGCACCCCCTTCGATGCAGGACATACTCGTGGCTCTGCGGTCCTCAGGGCGAGTCCAGCTTGAACAGGCTTCGCCAGCGCTCCCTTTTCTCGCATGCAATCAGCCCGAGTTCCTTTTAAGTTATGTCGACACCGAGTAGGTTTTCAATGGAGAGCATGAGGCGCATGTGTACAGGTCAGTCTTTTGGCCAACCTTGACGCCCCGTAGCTCACCTTCATTCATATTTTAGCAGATATAGGAGGACATCGCTCTCGGAGCGCGCTTAGGGTTTAGCATTCACGTCCTGACGTATATTCTCTCGTCCGCATCCACAATGGGCCTATCTTTGAATGGCAGTTGACAGGGTGTGTTCAGACAATGGCGATATCAAGAGGTGCGTGCGTGCGTAGTTTAGCGACCGCTCGGTGGTTATCGCAACTCTGATCATTCCATATTTGATCTACAGGTTTCAGGGTGGTTCTTTCTAGACAAGGACGGCACTTCCGCCAGCACGCGCCGTAACTTCTTCTCGCTCGCCGACGCGGGTTGGTTGATAATAATAGGATAGTTTGGGCCCAGAGTGTATCAGGTTCGCCCTATCTACCCGCTCTATGGTCCGGCGTTGGAAGGGACAGCTGCTGACCTTGCTCGTAGGCGATAGAGCTCCGCAGCGGTGCGCATCGACGAGGGAAGTCTCAGCCACGATGACGGCGGCTCTGGTGTAATACCCCACGCCGGTCGTTCACCACGGCGTGCATTGCATTTTGTCCAATGGGATTTTCCTGCTTCATCGGTGAGCTGAAATTCGTACTGCACATCCCCAAAGTGGTCGCTATTGCTCCCCTTGACAGGCGAACGAGGTCGATATTCGATTACAGAGCATCAAGAGGCAGCACAATTCTCTTTCCTAACCGGCACCAATGTCAAATGAGCAACCGCACACCCAAATTCTACTAGCTTCTCGTGTCATGGGTCCCGTTCGATACTTCTCATCCACCTTGCAGGTGGACGACGTGTGGACGTGTGGCGGATGGTTTTCGCTCCGTTGTGCCTGGTTTTACCCTCTCACCCATCGGCGGATTGATTTAGGGTAGTCCCTTGGGGCCCTCGAGGAGCCAGGATGCAATGCGCATCCATACCGCCTATTGTTACCCTCCTGTGGCATGGACGGGTCCGGTATAGCGATGCGATGGGAGCGCGGTGTTGCCTGTTAAGATAGAAGCGCACGGAAACTAAACGTTCTCCGCCAAACCAATTTTGGCGAACAAAAGCAGGTGAACGCCTTGGACGCTTCGGCGTTGCGGAGAAAGAGCGACGACAAAAACCATGATGCATTTCAACTCAGTGTGGGTGGAGTTTGAGTCGTCTTCGACTCGGACACTGCGCATTCCTGCGGCGTGCCCTGCTGAAGGTATGGTATTTGTCCGTGTTTGTGGTTTGGATGCAAAGCGCGAGCGTCTCAGATCTCAGGTGGCCTCTCTTGCGGACTGCGCTCCTGGTACACCGCTGCGCCAGTGCCATCTCAATGTGGGCCTGAGGCTTCTGACAGCCGCTACGAATGTGATCGCTCACAGGAGAAGGATTAAAGGATTACTATACGTATACCGGTAAGAACTCCAGGTCGCTTCTGGCTAAAACAATGCCGTATTTCCCCAACGAGTCGCGGCTCGCAGCTCGCAGCTCCTTATAAACCCTCATCGTTTCGGAGTCAGACTCAGATCTCCCCGCTTTACAACATCATGCACAACGAATCCCAGCCCAACGATGACTCCTCTGTTGAGGAGCAGGTGATTGTCTACCTCAACAGCGACACCGCCAGGCAAGCTATCCACAAGGATATCGACAACCTGGGCAAGAACATCGAGACTATCAATGCACTCTTCGACAAAGTCATGCGCCCTCTTCAGGCATTTGACCACCAGTCCCCTGACGGTAAGAGTGTGCTCGCGACGCAGTGGGCCGCCTTCCGCAAGGTGGGTTTATCTCTCCCTGTCACCGATAACTCACGCCGACAGGTAGTACCTGCTACAGGAATTCAACCAGTACGTCAACGACGGCCGCGACAGCGCTACCGCAGCCTCCGGTGTCATGGATGGTAGCTACCACACTTTATCTGGCTTGTATGTATTTTACTTATAGCTTGTGTACTCGATAGTGTACACCGAAGCGGTCTTGGGCAAGGTCAAGGCCCTCAATTGCGATGTTTCGACCTTGATGACGGAGATTGGGCGGCTTCGAGAGGTAACGACCATGGCCGCACGTCGTCATGCAGCCATATAACCTATTGTCATCTAGGAAGTCATAAAGCGTCTCGGTTCCGCTAAGGATGTTCACAGTAGCTTCAGTGACCTCTCCAACAGAATCGAGGACTTCAAGCATAAAGTCGAGCTCTCCATGAAATCGAAGGGCATCAGTGGACCTCTCCTTCAAGATCTCAGGAATGCTTTCGAGGACATGGACACTTTGGAGAAAAAGGTTTCTGAGTGAGTGGAGCTTCTCCGCACCAGGACTCGTTGATGGCGACAGGGAGCTCATATAATGAATTTCAGCATACCCGACGAGGTAGAATGTCACCACATGATATCGATACCTCACATCTCATTCTTGTATAGCTTTTGGACCGAAACGCACACTACCTGGGGAGGGTGGCCACGCTGGTCCCGAATATGTCAAAGTCCCTCAGCATGCTCGCGCCTATGACCACTCTCGAGGCGTTCGTGAGTCATTTGCTTCACCTAGTTGTCCACCGTGTGCTTATACTGGGGAATTAGCGACCTATCCTGGGAGGTAAGTGTCAGAAGTCCCGAGGGGAGCGGTGAAGAAAGTGAATTAAAGTGTAGAGACGCGGCTGTAGGCCGCGCACTTATATACTACTTACAAACGAATTTTCTAGTACTACCTAAGTAATCGCTTAGTAATCATGTCCCAATCGAGAACTATCTACGAAACTTCCAGCGCTAAATCGCGCATTCTGACACTCCCCCTCGATTTAGCCAGCGTAACCCTAGCTGGGCGTTATCCCAATAAATCCGAATTTCCCCACAGTGCCCATCTCTCGCTTGTACGCCGTAGGAGCCTGCGTGCTCGCGGTGTGCGGGCGTCCCTGCCCCAATACACCGGGTCCCTACCACTACGACGGAGCCTACCCGCTCACGAGAGGACGCACCGTATACCTTCCCGTTATGGTAACGGGCGCCTACCAGATTGTGCCGGAGAGGACGAGTTCGGGCTCGGAATCGGAGTCGGTGGCGAGGTTCGCGACAGCGGGCCGGTTAGGGCAGTCGCGCGCGATGTGGCCGGGCTTGTTGCAGGCATAGTAACTGCCGGGCGCGTTGCGGAATTTGGGGTCGTTCTGGCGCGAGCGGCGCGGCTGGCGCGAAACGAGCGCGGTGTCGTCGGGATCGGTCGCGTCGGGAGACGAGTCGGGGGCGCGGCGCGCTTCTTCATCGACGAGGGCGCCGATGACGTCGAGGAGCTTGAGGGTGCCGGGCGCAGCCGAGAGGGTGCTCGCGATCGAGGCCCAGGACGGGTGGAGGTTGTAGATGAGGACGTCGATGACGTCATCGTCGCGGAGGGAGACGCCGATAGCCTTGAGGCGGTTCGCGAGGTCGGTGACGCGGTTGGTGTACTCGCGGATGGGGGCGCGCGGGTCGTGGGCGGTGGTATAGAACTCGCGCTTGAGGGCGATGCGGTTCGCGCGGGAGTTCTTCTCGTAGACACCCCGGAGGGCAGACCAGGCTTCCGGGCCGTTCTTCGCGTCGCGAATGTAGTGGTATTGGTCCGGATTGACGGTAAGGCCTATTATGGTAAGGGCCTGCTCCGCGGACTTGTCCCACTGCTCGCTCTTCTCGCGAGTGGTCGGGCGCTCTTCGGTGCCGTTGGCGACGGACAGGCAACCAGCGCGGCGCATAACCATCTGGACGGCGAATTTCCAGTCCTGATAGTTGTCGGCCGAGAGCTTCGGGACGGACGAGAGGAGGGAATTGATGTTTTCGGCGGCCATGGCGGGGAGATAAGATAAGAGAGCGAATAGATCGGGTAAGCGAAGACAGATTAGGAAGGCGAGGGCGAAAGTCGGCGACTAGGGTCTGAGCGCAGGGCTCATAACCTGTCAGAAGTCCCGAGGGGAGCGGTGAAGAAAGTGAATTAAAGCGTAGAGACGCGGCTGTAGGCCGCGCACTTATATACTACTTACAAACGAATTTTCTAGTACTACCTAAGTAATCGCTTAGTAATCATGTCCCAATCGAGAACTATCTACGAAACTTCCAGCGCTAAATCGCGCATTCTGACAGTAAGTGGCCGCACATGTGACCGCTCTTACCACAGCTAACTTCATGTACTGCGATTCCTATTCGAAGAGCAAATGAACATTGTGAAGTATGCAGCTCACTACAGTGGTGTGTCATTGTTAACGACCCTGCAGCGCGACCATCCTGAAAGACATCGGCAACGTCGCCCACAGAATCAAGGTTATATCCGACATCTGGAAGAGTGTATGTCGTTTTCTTGCCGTTTATCCGTCCCGTCCGACACCGGTCTCCCTGTCTCCTGTGCTGCCTGTTGTATGTTCCTAGAGCTGATTCGACCTTTTCCCTCCACACAGCTGCGGACTGATATGACCGTCCTTGAAACCGATCTTAGCCTCTACTCCGGGATCGCCAGTGTTGCCGCCTCCCCTGTACGTCTTCTGACACATGGAGTGTGTGTCTATGGCTGATATACGGGATTGGTTCTTAGTTCCTCATGGAGAAGATTGAGGCCAGCCGTGCTGTGTGCAAGGCACTTTCTCAGTGCCTGAAGCTGTACGTCCAGCCGGGATCGGCTGCCTGAGAACCCGCGGGTGTTTACGATGTAGCAACAAGAAAGGCGGCGTTAGCGACTCAGCGACGAAGTATATATATGCTTTCTGGTGGATGTGTAGGATACCTCTTTGCGCCCTTCGGCAGTGCACTGGCGATCGTGTTTCCATAGCGCTCAAGTTTGCGTATAGCGGTGTATAGATAGTATATTGCTGCTTCCACGCTCTCGAAGGCTCCGCATGTCCTCGAGATGTGCAGGATCCTTTTTGCGCTGCTCTTATCAAGAAACGGAGGCGCGAGCTGCGGGAGCAGCGCGGGGCCGATACAGTTCGTACCGGGCCAATGGTGAACAGAGTGTCGTGCGGTCTTAAACGTGCGATCGAACAAGACCCTCTTACCGAGGAGAGGCACTGGCTATATGGACGCAGAACATACACTCTAGTAAATGCAGTGTCCGGCCAAAGACATGGTGTAGGGCCTCGATATCTTCCCCGGCGCAGACCCGGTAAATCGCCCTCCCCCTACGCACCGAGCCGCGGCACACCCGTTCCTGTCTGCATGTCCCACACCTTCACAGTCGCGTCGTCCGGGCTCGACATGCCCTCCGTCAGGCGAGAAGGCCACGGAGCGCACAGGCCGGGGATACGCGTACATCCACACGAGCTTGTCGCCGTCGTCCGGACTCTCGATGTGGCAGCCGTATTCGTCCGCCCTGTCGACGATAAGTTGCCCATCAAACGACAACGCGACGGAGGTGGCTATATCGGCGTGGCCGACAGCACCGACTTGGGCACGCGTGTAAGTATGCCGACGCAGGCGACATCCCAGGCGCGGCAGATCCGCAGCGGACCTTAGGAAAGACGCAAGATTCCCTGAGAAGATTACCTGAGGTTCATGGCATCTTGAAGGGACTAAACGAGTCGCAGTGCTACAGAGTCATGATCAGCCATCCCTTGAATTGGATGCATCCTGGCGGTAGCGTCACATCTCACAGGACACTCCGGGGCCGATGTATACGGCCGAAGGCCCAAGAAAGAGTCATCACATATTATAAAACTGCGTCCGAACGCGTCAGCAAATCGGCGGGTCCTCAAACCCATGCCTAAGAACTTTGTATCGCGCACCAGTGGGCTATATGAATTCCTCGCCTCGCGTGCGCCTGCCGTGCTCGACCGCCGTATTGTACGCAGACATTCGACGGCGCTCACAAACTCTGACAAAACATCTTCCCTCGCGCAACCTGCGCCTTGCACAGCCTGATTTCGGTCGGCACTGCGAGGAGCGAAGCCATCAAGATGCCAGTCGAGTCCGACAACCCGATGGAGCCGATCTTGAACTCGCGCTCCTGCTTCGCGCGCTCGGCGTCCGCACCGGGGCTGTCAAGCCTCTCCTGATTGATGCGGTAGAACACGTTCACGCTGAAATCAGCGACGTCAGCGTAAGGTACGGGTCGAAAAGTCGAGATGAACGCACTACGCGAGCCCGCCGCAGACGCCCTCGACACAGATAAGGAGGAACACAAGTGCGAAGCTCACGCCCTCGTGCGCGTCCCCGAAGATACCGACCGCGGACTCGAACGCGAGCGTGCACAGGATCGCGCCTTGTACAAATGCGGGCAATGAGAGCAGCCTCCCGGGGAGTGGCGGGAGTCCAAGCGAGATGGACGAGCGTGACAGGAAGACTGTGCTCTGGTATACGAGCTAAGGTACCAGTCAGTACGTTTTGCAACGCGGTGGTATATCCGCCCTACAACGTACCTGCCAGAGCGGATAGTAGTCTCTGATGGAGTGAATTAGGAGGCTCATAAACCAATGCGATTCCCGCGTGGGGACAGGGTATACGAGGGTCGGCGAGATTCCCTACTGCATGTGAGCGACGCAGACACTCGGCAGATTATGCGTAGACATACCTGGTTGATAGTATACTCGAACTGCAAGGCTGCTCAGATACATGGACGCAGAGCAATGGAGGAGTCGTATGCACTGACCAGATAAACGCAGACTACATGCGCGATTAGCATGATGCATAACAGCTATTCGTGCGATGTGGGGACTTACATAGAGGGAGCATATACTTCATCAGCATCGGCTTCGCGAGGCGCCACTTGTCCTCTATAGAAAGTGCGACGGACGCCTTCAACATAGTTTCAGGTTCTCCCTCTCGTGCAGTATCTTCATCCTCACTACGCGCGAGCGGGACGTACGACGCAGACACTGCGGCGTCCTCAGAGTCGTCATCTCCTGTCTCGAATGACCGGCCTACGAATGCCTCTGGTTGTGGGAGGATGAAGAGGTAGGTGAGCGGCGTGATGAACGGGAGAATCTACCAGGAGCTCGCAGGTAAGGAAAAGAGAAAAGATGCAGAGTACTTGCGGCAAAGACGTACGGAAGAGAGGCCGACGCCGAAGCGGACTCCCAATCCCCTGAGCTCCCACCAGAGCAGCGCGCCCACGAGGCCAGCGCCACCAGTTCCGGAAGCGAAGTACCTTGTAACGCAGCTCAGTTTGGCAATCGCTACTCTGCGAGGAGTATGACTTACCCCACGCTGCGGCCGGCCACCGAAGGCGGGTGATACCGGGTTGACAGCTGCAAGAACGTTAACTCGACCAATCCTGATCGCCTACCTCAGCGCACATCCCGAGAAGTGGATAGAGTAGCGAAACTTGCCTGAAGAAAACGACGCGCAGCAGATTCCAAGTAATCTCATAGGGAGAGATTCAAAGAGCGCTACAATCAGCATTCCACCGATGCTGATGGCAGTGCAGCCGACGAGGCGACGAGCGTAGCGTATCCGCCCCTTGAGGAGGTAAGGCCAGCCGAGCTTCGCGATGAGCGCAGGGAAGATGTTGCAGAACGCGATGATACCCTTGGGAGTAGAAGGGGGGACCAGGTCCAGCGCAGCAGAGAGGATGATGACGTAGAGCACTGTGTTGTTGATTGTAGACTCCAAGCGAGCGAAGACAAGGGAGGAACGTACCGTTGTTGATCAGCCCAAAGAGAAAAAACGACAGGCTCAGCTTGAACAGAAGTGTACGAGATTCTAAATGAGTGCTCATAGCGTTAGTATATCAGATTGTGTCGACGTGTCGAGACATTACAGCTCTCCGCAGAACCGCTTGCACTCCCTATTCGAGCGCGACATGGACCTGAGCACCTACATTTCGATAGCCGCTCCCTCCATCCTCAAGTTAAACGCGACTTACCTGGTTCTCGACCCCCGTGGTGCTCCTCCTCGCCGTGCAGCAGCAGGTCAGCTGCTTCAAGCTCCTCGCCGGGTTCACGTCCTGAAGCGACGCCGCCGTGGCGCATGAGACCGGCCTTGAAGGTGTGTTGTCGTCCGTGAAGAGCCAGAGATACGAGAAATATAAATGAGATACCCTAACCAAGGCCCCGAGCGGACGCTTGCAGACGAAGTCGATGGTGGTTGCGGAGTAAAAGCAGCACGATGGAGACGCCTGTCGACGGACGTGATGCATCGGAGCGCCCGTCGCGGTCTGAGCGCATCCGAACACCGAACGACTGTAACGAGCTGCAGCCCGACGTCTACGATGTTTGTGACGTTTGCTAGACATGTCCTGCTGCCCTGTATCTCTTGGCTTGCAAACAAAAACAGTCGGTACGAGCTACGCTGTTGAGATTGAAGAAATTTGTGGGTTGGTACCAAAAGGGCCTGGCCGGGAATTGAACCCGGGACCTCCTCCAACTAAGACAATGCCCTAAGAAGGAATCATACTACTAGACCACCAGGCCATATAAAGAAGAGAAAACCATGGCATTATGTATCCACAAAGCGCAAGTTCCGATTCCACTATGGTGCGGGGCGTCTAGTCACCGCTACTTTTGAACAAGGGGCTTGGACACCTCAAATTTTGTCCAAATTCTTATCTGTCTGACCAATCGACTCCTTTCCATGAGGGGAACAAATCTGTCAGACGGATTTTTATAATTCTCAAAACTGAACGAGTTATTTCTCATGGGGTTCGCCGATTTCGCCATCCCCCGCCAAATGGCGTTAGGCGCCGACCCTAGCCTAGGGTTAGCCTTGGTGGCAGGACGATTTTCGCCACTGTACAAAAGTAGTGGTGGCTTAGCGCCTTGCACCATAGGAATCGGTCTTGCTTGTGAGAAATGGCTCGGTCACGTGAATCCAGGCGCACCCGGCTTCGTCCGCGGGTTTCCGTAGTTTCCCTTTACTTTAGATCGCTTGATTCAGCTTGTCTTTGTTTGTCTTTTGTGGCGTCGTATACCCCGACGTCTTGGCCAAGCTTTAGCCTTCCTTGCCACCGTCTCCATCGTCTCCAGTTGTGTTTCTGCAGGTTGACGAATGCCCTCAACCTTCTACAGGCTTGCTTGTACATTGCGGGTGGGCAAGCATTATCATCAGCTCCACGGTACGCGCTTTGGTGGCATCTAGGACTGGTTTCATCTGATGACCCGTCGGTATGCAGCTCAATGCATGGAAACCTTGTATACAGATATTTATGTGGCCGCGGACATCATTCCGCCGCGCGATTTCCTCGCTCGTTGTGTGAGCTGTATGCAGCTTGGTAGCCACAATTTATTGGAGCTTTTCAAGCACCGAGTCTAACACGCATCGTCGTATGTGCGGTCGTTCAACCGCCCCCGGCGCATTCTGTGCACCACGCGGCGCCAGCTCCATGGCCCATCCCGCCCACCACTGCACAATGGCCCAAGAAGCTGACCGGCGCACGAAGAGATCTGCCTGTAGGGCGCCTCACCACCCTACGAACAGCAACGGTCATGTTGCTTTGTGAGCGGCATTGTGTGGGGTAGACATGCCCGGGCACCATACGTACCCATCGCTTTTGTGGCGCCTTCCTACATGGAACAAGGTTTATGCATGGTTGCTGGCATGACCCGCAGACCGCAGTATGCGAAATCATCCCTGTTAGTAGACTCTTGGCAGACCGTCCATCTTAGCTGCGGACCGACCCCGCCCATCTGGTGTATGAGGCTGCAAAAAGTGTCGCCGCAGGCTGCCCATACCTATATTCCTGATCACAATCTGTCCCGTACAGCTGAGCGTTGTTTTATAGTGAGTCAAACAAAGAACATTAATTTGTGCAATATCTGGGTCACTTCCTGTGGAATCGGACCTGGCGTGCGCAGCATCGCCGTTCACCCTCAAGTTCATAGCATCTCGTGGCAAGCAGCTCGCGTCCTGCGCGTCCCGGAAAGCTAACGGTCCTCCACCAGCACAATAATCTCTGTCCGCCTACATCCATACATAATCAGGTCTCCAGTCCAAAGAACTCGAACACAAAAGTGCATTCCCAACATGCCTCAGGCCGACCATACTGCGCGCGAATAAACAAGTCCACCTCGAAGACCCGAGCATGCTATAGAAGCCGCACAAACGCTTACTTCTGGAGACGGGCATACCCATCAGTCAGTACACTTGCCAGCTCCCTCCAATACTTCGCAGATGCCTCGACGCGCGCATGCATATTCTGGAGCGCCGTTCGTTTCTCCTATCGCAAAGCTGGTCAGGCGACTGTCCACTTCCTCTGGTACGATGCCAACTGATGACGTGAAAGCAGCACTCACAGAGGTAGGGTACATCTTGAATGCTAGGAAAGCGGAATGGTATGCATTGATCTCGTTCTCCAGCTGTGGCAAGACGTTGATTGGGGAGCAGACTGGTCAGCCCGATATGCATTGTAACAACGTCGAACGAGCGCAAACAATGTCCGACGGCGCCCAAGTACGTACATGCTTTGCCACATCGGTGAAGGCCTTGAATTGCTGGATCTGCTGGTCGAGACCTGCAATTATGCCCTTGATCGCCCCGACCAACGCCTCATCTACGGCGCGAGAGGGCGTCTCAGGGGCTGCTGCACTGCGCGCACCCGGGACGCTCTGCGACCCGTTCTTGTGTTCATCTAACTGCCACAGCGCAGCGAGCGCGTTGTTGACTCGTGACCACGCCCTGCTACTGACGTCGTTAGTGTAGACGGGGCCTAGCGGTGCCCCGGAGGTCTGACGTGCCATAAGTATGCATGAAGATATTCCCAAATGTTAGTAGGAGATACCTCGTCATGCGCCCTGGTAATTACTGCGTCGGGATCGAACATATTGTATGACAGCAGGCCGAAAACTCACCTTCCCGAGTGAACACTCCCAGAGTGGGGGAATGAAGATGTGGAGGCGGATGCAGCGGTGGAGGACGCGGCACCAGGAGCCCTGCTGGGTGCTGTGGAGTTGACACTACGTAAAAAGGCTTCGACGTGTCGCTTGAGGTCTGCGCAGGAAGTGCTCATGTGTGTTGGAGCGGTTTTAACATCCTAAGTGCCGCGTTCAGAATGCATAATCAGACCTGTATGATTCGAAACAAACAAGACGAACTTTTTGCAGCGCGGAGAGCTCTTCAATCATATCCTCTGCGTCCTCGTCGACAATCTCTCCCTGTAAAGAAATGTGGGCTGTACACAAGGTCAGACGAGTCGTATGTCTCGCACTGACTCGTCACCTACTGTTCATAGTTGCCGCGAGGTTCGTCGCGCACACATCGGAGGCATGTAGTATAGCACCATACGCCTGAACAATGATATACGTGGTCAGCGTAGAGCTGTGCTTGAACCGGACTGGATAGACTGACCTCGGAGACTTTGCGCCATTCGAGCACCAATTCGGAAGGCATGAGAGGAGCAGGCACCCGGAGAATGCGTCGCTGAGTCTCATCAAGAGCTTTGTGTAAGCTACGTGCATCGCCCGCAAGCTTGTGGATGGTCGTCGCGCATTCTATGATTGGGACGCTCGCTAGCTTGACGGGGCTGGAAGCGGACACCGGTGAGTACGTAGTACTGCTGCCAGCTGGGATGTTCCCGAGCTTCAAAGAAATGGTACCGGAGTTCATCGGGGAGGGGAGAAGGCTGCTTAATGTTAACCCTTCGCTCTGGCTTATATGCCAGGTATACTCGATCAGGGTAGCGGGTGGGTGGGCCGATGCGCAGGAGGTTCCAACCAGGACCTGTGTGCACAAAGCCCGCATATACGCCGTATACAGAGAGGGTTCGAGTTCGCAAACGGCCGACGGTGCGTTCTCTGACAGGGAACTTGGAAGTGTGGTCTGCGCGCGTATTCCCTAGGATTAATATTACTCGAATGGGAGGTAGCGGAAATGAGAGAGAGAGCAGGACGCCAGCCTGATCTGTGAAAAGCAGTCCGCTTCAGGAACAAGTTCGACGCAACTGACAGTTTCTCCGGTAGGCGTGGTGGACTGCGTAGCAGGGTTGCGCCACTATATGTCTTTGTGGCAGGTTCATGTGATATGAGGAGTACAGGGCCGGTGTCCTGGTCTGCGCTCACCTAGCCGATGCTGCATGGTGGGCCAACCACGCGGCCCGGGCGTATATGACTAGTCTGGATGACATGCTTAGTAGAGAAGGGCGAGCGCAGAGGTTGATCATACCATTGAACGTTGAACTCCAGCGAAAATCTCCCGGTCTAGGTCGTACAATATCGTGCAAACCACGCAACGGCACGCACTAGGAGTGGAGCAAGAAGAGTAGATCGATGCTCGGAGAGACCCGCCCCGACAGGAGCCGTCATAATAATATACGGATAAGCAGCAGTATCGGCAGCGGCGTTAGTGCTAGCCAATCGGCCGGTTCAGCGCTCGGCGGCGGCGCATGGCCCTGGTTCTTCAAGCGCGGGTGAAGCTTTCTGTCACTCGCCCTCAATGTCCGTGCGCTCTACGAGGGGAAGCAGAGAAGATACAGCTCGAGTCACCGGGTACACTAGTCTGCTCTCCCATTTACACTGTGTGTTTGTCTCTATGCTGTTTCCAAGATATTCTCAACACTCAACACTGACCAACGACGCTCTCTGGCTCTTTCACTGGTGCATCGCACGAACATAATCTGACTCTGTGTGTTTATCCTAGCATCAAGCCCACAATGATTCCAGCTTATTTGAGCGATAAGCGAGCTATATACGGTTCAAGCCCCATAAACTATGGGCGGTGGCAGGCACTACGTAACGACTTCCCTTCCACCTTCCACCTTCCATCTCGTGTGGGTGGATGGCAGATGGCCAATGGGTGGTCGGCCGCGCAGACGTCGACGTCCGAGTATCGGAGGAACGCTGACTGACCTCTCCCCGTTTTCCCTCTCAGATACGCACTTGAGTCCATCCCAGAGGCTCCATTGTATACGGGTTTTTATATCAATTCAAAGCGCCGTGAAACTTATATGAAGCTGATACAATCGGACTTGCATTCCTCGAATCCCCCTTTCGACAACGCCCCCTCATCATCACATACTGATGTCGTTCACTACCACTGAATGCGAGCCCTCCCACTTTCACCTCAATGCAGAGGCCGCTGAATTCAAGAGTCAGCTAGAGGATGCACTCCATGGACCCGATGCCGCTCCATCCATACCTTCCCTCGACACTATATTCCACGATAATATGCAGAAAACAAGCGAGAAGGCAGTGGAGAACGTCAAAGGGCTGACGGCATCCATCTGCGACATCCGAACCTCGTTCGCAGCCATCAGCAAGGACTTGCATAGCTTCGACCTCCAAGCCAAGGTCACTGGCGCTACGCAAGGACCACCTCCACTCAAGCCTGACTGGGAGCGTTTTCACGCGGTTTGATATCCTTGTCTCTATTACATCTCAAACGACACTCTCATAGTGCTCACGCCAGAAATTCGAAGACCTCTTGAACCAGAGCCACAAGAATGCGAGACAAGCCATAGCAGTCCTGAACAGTTTGTCATTTCGCCCGATTTGCGTACCTGGTATACTCAACCCGTCTCTAGATTACAACGACTTGTTCCCAGAAGGCGAAGATATCGATGCGTCAAAATATGACGATATAAAGGCAGAGATTCAAAACGTCATCATGGTAATAAGCGAGCCTCCTCTTGCAGACCAATATCATCCCTAACGCACATTCAAATATAGGGCATCGATGGCGACGGTGAAAAGGCCTTCGAGATTGAGCAGGGATTCACTACGCTCGCGCGCAACATCCGGGAGTTCGGGATCACAATCGAGAAGACCGTCAACGTGAACAGCAGTCGTGTCCTCAACAAATTGAACGAGACCCGCACACGCGTCGACGGACTGAGTCTCAAACTTTCAGGGTACGTACACATCCTCGATCATTTACGCTCATGATCCGCTCACCGGGACGTGTTTACTGCAGGGTCAAGTCGGAGGTATGAACTGGTATGCACTATAGGAATACAGCGCTAATCACCGCGTTGCGAAGATGAGGAATGCGGGCCTTGCATGCGTTGCTTGCCTCTCCGCGGGCGCCATCTCCGCTGCGTTCCTCTTCTTCACGCTCTCGCCTACATCCGCCCACGCCTTCGCGGTAGGTTTCATTGGTATCGCGGGCCCAGCACTTCCTGATCCATTTTTCCCCAAGGCCTCAGTTCTCGCGGCGGTTCCTTCCGCTATCACATTCAAAGATAAGATTCAAGAAGCGCGAGGTATGCACTCTCGGTATCAAATGTTGTCCCCTCCTCACTCGCATCCCTAGATCTCAAAGCACAAATCAAGGAAGGCAAAGAGGAGATGGCTCAGCTTTGCCAACAGAGTGCCCTGCTCGTAAAGTATCAGTCTCTCATGAGCAGCACGAAACACGACATCGAGGACCTCTGTGCGAAGATCGATGCCATCTCGGGCATTTGGTACGCTGTGCGTGTCCTCGTTTCCCGGTCTATGTATTACCACTGCGTGCTAACGCTGATATTCCAAATGGCAATCATGCAGCTCAAGGCCGACTTCCAACAGCTCCACGCGCAACTCACGAAGGCGGCCGGTCCGAATATCAAATATACTTCGGTATGTGGTAACTGTCCCGCGACACACCCTTACCGTGCGCACGTAGTAGCTCACTATTCCTTGACAGTTCATGAAGAAGAAGATTGCAAACTCCCGAGTCGTGTACAGCAGGCTTGTGCAGCTCCTCAACGCCTACATCGATGGTGTGCAGGTCTTCGAGAAGGCTGACGGCAAGGGTGTCGGCAACTAGAGTTTTCATAAGTTTACCCCACAACGCACACATGTAGTCTTTCGTCTTGAACAGCTGTACTATCAAACTAGGTTGCGGTAAGGAGCACGCAGGAATAATTGCGCGCGTGTGTATTGTGTCTTTTACGTTGTATATCAATATGTAGATCCGTCTCATGGCAGTCGTCAACATCAAGCCTCATATCCCAAGAATTACGCTGCTCGATGCACATCCCAATCCGTTCGTGTTTTAAATGAGCTTAGTACAGCGCTTCAGTATCATTATTTGAGAAATGTACTCCGTGTTGGCGCAATGGGTGGTGCGGAACCCCGAGGTTGAGTAGGGGTTGCACCCTCGTTCGTGACGCACTTTGATGGAGCTCTGGAGACATCCACGACTCGACATTCGAATAGCTCCAGTCTGACGAGCCATACGGATGCGCCAAGAAAATCTGTTATTCGAGTTTCTGCTGCTTGCATTTCAAAGACTTTGGAAGCGGTGGATGTGCCGTCTGGCCGGGTCGAGTTCAGTATGCGCGACTGCAAATCCGGGGGATAACAAAATGAATCACAGTGGCATAAATCACCTTCACCCGGTATCCGCACCGAATCCCTATCGCGTGTATGGTAAGGTTGAGAAGAACAAATCCTGCAGGACGCCAGGGCGTGAACGTGGTGGACTGAGTGGACTGGGCGGCCACGCTTGGTTGATTAGACAGACTATGTGAAGAGGGTGGACTGGGTGGACGAGCATCACGGTACATGTCAACCCCTTCTGTAACATCAAACTTGAGGTACCGCCTAGTAGCGGACCCTCCGGGAGACAAGAATATCCTAATATTAGTTTGCGCGACGGCGCTTGGTAGACTAACGTGTGCTGGGAAGTCGGCGTTAGACCACCAGTGTCATGAGCTGCAGAACTTACGAGTACGTACTCATACGTCATGAGTGGAAACGGCGCCGACGATCCTGTAGCACAGAATTTGAGACCTGGTGAATGCAGTGGACGACGTTAATGAGCAATTTGGGGAGGAATGGGTTCTAATATTTTAGTACGGGTGTCCAACGTTCACTGGACAACGCTCAGACAGGCAGGGCGTCACCGTAGAAGGGGTATCTGATTCCTACTCCACCGATACCCATAGTGTCATGCTTACTGGAAGCGACCTCGCGACTCGAAATTATCAAGACACCACACCGACACCATCTACTCGCCAGCGCTCATAACACGATGTCATTCTCACAGGTCAAATAGCCAGAATAATAAAACGGCACGGAGTTTGTCAGGTCTTTTTGACTCTGTATTCGGTCTCCATGTCGCATGTGAGCGTTTGTTTTTTAACGGAGCGGGAGGTGACTCGACCTCAAGAAGATGCATGTCTCCGCCGGTTCCTGTACGCTGGAGGTTAGCACTTGCTCTTAATCGTCTATCACAAAACTCATCATACAAACCACTCTGGTGGACCCCGACTCCAGAGTCTGTGTCAGCCCTGGGACTGCCAGTACGGCGTGTCACCCCACAGTACGAATCCGCGCAACGCTGAACATATACCAGTCTGAGCATATTGATGAGTAGTGCTCTGGACCAGATTGTAACCTCTGCGACTTACCAAAACCCAGGCTTGATCCCCAAGCACCGTGTCTTTAGCGGCCTGCTCCTGCAGCCTGGTATGAGGAGAGAACCAATGTCGTGTAGCGGTGACGTACGTACGATATAGGCGCTCGCGACAGTCGACTCCCGGCGCACCCAGCCCTGCATGGCCTGCTGCCGAGAGTGCTTGTTGGTAGAGCTATGCGAATAGGAGTATTTTTGGAGAGTAATTGCTTCCATTTATCTCAGAAAGCGTGGGTGTCATAGCGGAGAACGCAAAAAGGAGGCGTAAGGGCTATCAATCGTTCAGTATTTCAGTGAATTGCAAACCACATAGAAACAAAACACGCACCAACCAGTATGGCAAACATGCCACTGCCGATACACGAGCGCGAAAAAGAGCATCTTCTGCGTCTCGGTGAACATGGCTGCGTATAGCTCGAGCGTGGGGCAAGGTGACGCCATCCTGCGGATTGGCGAACGCGACACATCCGAGCACGCCGGGAGTCTGTGGACTAAGACACCTACAAGAACTTTGGAGGACATTGAGTGTAACATATAGCGCTGCTCGTATTCGTCGGCCTAGAGGATTTTGGTTCCCGTGGTAGAAATAAGTATGAGCGCACCACGCACCGATGTTGCAGCGATTCGCCGGGCGAATACGTCCTCGATGTAGCGCAGGAGCTCGAGGCCTTGGTACACTTGGATATTTATGCAGACGGATATCCATGCGTCTGTTGGTTTCTGTGCACCAGAGGTCAGCCCTTCCCATTGATAGTCTGAATAGGATGGAAAACCTACGCGCGTCGTTATGCGACGGTATCCTAGGGAGCGAGAAACCAGATGTCAGGGCATTACGAGGAGATGAAGACCCAGTTCTCGCTATAATTCTTGCTAGTATCCAACGTTCCAACAGCGAATGAGGAGAGAGTACTTACTGCGTGTGTCATGGCCGGATGGTGGTGGCGACAAATGAACCGAGTCTGGGAATATCTCTGACTTTCTCGGGATAGGCACGTTAGGGCGCTAGAGGCGGAAGAGACGCCGTCGCCACTCGGCTGCCCATGGCCACCGCAGCTTTCTTTTCTTCTCTTGCGTCCTCATCTACAGTCTTGTATTGTCCTCTACCTTAGCCATTTACCTCTTTTCTGCGAGTCATACGAGAACCTCGCGTTCTATTCTGAGTGGTCCGGACGAAGAGACACCTGAAGCTGCCCTTGGACGACTTAGATGACAGTGCGGACTGCAGCCCTCGGTCGAGACTGGGGTAAGTCGATTATTTCTTCGTCTTGGTAGGACGCTGCCGTAGAGACAAACTTCTGAGTTTCCTAGGTGACCGTCGCACAGTGCAAGCGCATCTACAGGAAGCTGTAATGTGGTGCCACATGCACACGGCCTGTAGTTGTACCGGCTTCGGCTCCGGGTCCGTCCCCGCGGCCCCGCAAGATTCTACTCAAGCTGGGCCAGTCGTTCTGTTTCTTTAGCTTGAGTGACTACGGTACGTCCCTCTGCTGTCTCATGACTTGTTGAGGTGCTATGTCTGCCACGTAGTGCCAGAGGACGGCGCGCGAGCACCTCCGTGATGATGATGAAGACGCGGTGTCTGCGACAGCCTCGTAAGCCTCTATTTCACAGACAGATGCCATTAACCACCTATTGACAGACACTGCACTCAATGCTGTGTATTTTCTGCTTCCATCTGGTAAGTGCCCCTCGTCGCAATCTACGTATAAGCCCACATTTAAGCGATTACACCGCTTTGATCGCCATCAGCTATTTATTCTAGTTAGACGTCCGTCAGACCTTCATACATCGACCCTCCACGCAGAAAACCCATCAATTCATGCGCCCGTTAATCCACTCCATCTCTTGAGTAGGTATGACAGCGCACATACCTCCAGTTCATTTCCCCGCGCTGACACTTTTATCAGCTCATTTGCTCTCGTACACTTCGATATTCTCGGGCTCCTGCACCTCCCTAGACTGAGAGCGTGCACCTGAGCAGACCCGAAGATGCGCGCGCTCTTCTTCGGGCAAGCCGCCCGTGTAGATTGCGTCCAATGTGCCGGTCCACGCCAAAGACCCTGCTGTAGCCGCCGAGAACCTTGAAGTTCTCGACGCCGTTCATAGCCCGACACTCAACCGAGGCCGACGAAGACCTGCTCAGTTTTTCACATCGCGTTGGTCAGCACTCCTGGCAATTGGTGTCGTGCCGTGCGCCTGTGCCGTAACTGGGTTACTTTGTAATCTTGTTATTACCGGCGATCAGTGCTCAGTACCGGTAACATCGCACAGACTGTGCTATAAGAACAGGTCAGTGTTGACGTTGACTCGATATCTGTACTCCCACTTTCCTCACCGCTCGAAGACACTTCTCACCATGTCTACAACTCGTCCTACCACCTGGCTTGTTACCGGGTGAGTGCAACCCTGTACTACACACTCTTGTTCTGACCGTCTCTGCTTATATGTTCTTTAGAGCAAACCGCGGCATCGGCCTCGAGATCGTGCGACAGCTCCTTGCGTCTCCGACCAATCTCGTCGTCGCGGGCGTCCGTACCCCAAAAAAGGCGACCGCACTTCTTGACCTAAAGAGCACTGCGAAGGGGACGCTGAATGTCATCAAGCTCGACGTTGGCGACTTCGACAGCGTCCGCGCATCCGCGAAGAATATTGAGGCGATCCTCGGCGACACCGGTCTCGACTACCTCATCAACAACGCTGGCGTCGTACGTAGCACACATGCAACTGCGTGACTCCACGGAGCTGACAGAACGTCTTGCGTGCGCACTTTAGGCACCCCGCGACACCCCGTTCACCATCGACCCCAAGGTCCTTCTCGAGACCTTCAAGACGAACAGCGTCGGCCCAGTCGTGGTTTCCCAGGTCGCACTGCCGTTCCTGGAGAAGGGTAACACGAAGAAGATCCTACACATCTCGAGCACGTGCGGAAGTGTCGGGAGCGCGGACCAGCTCGGCGTTATGGTTGCAGGGTATTCGATGACGAAGTCCGCCCTGAACATGCTCGTACGTCCTTTGCTCTCCCTAACACATAGGAGCTGCGGCCTGGACCTAATTGTCCGCGGCGTGTCGTGTCGCAGGCGTACAAGCAGAAGCTAGAGCGTCCTGATATCACCGTCATTACTTTGTGCCCTGGGGCCGTCAAGACAGGTGAGTGGTCGGCGATGTGTGTTATACCAGACGTTGCGCTCTTACACGTTGTTCGGGAAGACATGAGTGGCGGGGTTGGGGATATCGAACCACCTGAGAGCGCTGCTGGCCTTCTCAAGGTGATTACATCCGCGACCGCTGCCGACAGCGGCAAGTACTTGCGATACAACGGCGAGACGATCCCGTGGTAGGGACGCAACAATTGCCATGAGGCCGTGTACAACATACTGCATATATATACTGCCCGTTGTTTTGCAGCATCTCGCAAGGCTTCTGTCCATGGCTGTTGTAGTCCTGCCAGCGGGTTGACCATCAGTCAACATGACGGACAGACGCCTGCTCATCATCCCGGCCCTACGCTGGCGACTTGACTCTCTCATCCCTCGCACACCGCGTGTTCTCTAGCGCTAGAGTACTTCATTTATGGCCGCAGGTATGTATGCGAAGTGTAGCCCCATCATAGGCGTCGGACCCAATGACACATCATTCGCCGAGCGCAGAGACCGCGTCCATGCTGGTTGTGATGCTGTACACGCTCGCGTTTGAGACCCTGGACGGCATCTTCGGTGTCGCGCACGAGGACGTGAGCTCAGCATTCGAGTTCGTTTTTGTGCCCATCTGCGTCGACAGCGTTCGCGGCGGGCTTGCGCAGTGCGTATCTTCCTCGGTATTTTCTTTGTCCTCCGTCCCCCCTTCTCTTCTTTTATACTCTTGTACGATCCTGTATTGCTGACGTAGTTCTGCTCTTCCTGGCGTAAACGTGTTCTACAGCATGAACCAGGAGAGACATTCGACTCGGCATCCTCGTAAATATCCTGCTGGGACCCCTCGGCATTATCCACCGCCATGTACGAGCGCATCTGATATCTCGGCCTTTTGATGGCAGGGCGCCCTCGAGCACAATTCGATTTGCGCGGGCTTGTGGACCTCATGAGTCCTGCTTCACAGCTTGGATCGCTGCAGCACGCCCTCTGCTTGAGGTGTCTCTCCCGCTTGACGTACGCAAACTGTGTTAAATTTGTGCAGTGTTTGGATAACTTGGCCAAAAAGTGGTTATATATGCCGTGAGGCCCATCTTCGCATCCGTTGTAGCTTCTGCCAGTGCCTCATAAGTTTTAGCCTTGGATGATGGTGCTTCATACCAAGACCCTTTTGCGTACCAGACGACTCAAACAACGTAACGCGTCTTCTAGCAAGTGTAGTATGTCGTGCCAGTGCGCAGCTATAAGTGTTACTTTCTCCGCGAAAAGCGTGACCCCCGCCCGCCTACCCCGGCCCGCTCGACGACCTAAAGGTGAACAATCTCTCTGACCTTCTCCTCGTACTCGCGCTTAAAAGCAGCAGATTCCCATATCTCCACGCATTTGCTAGGTTCAAGACTGTTTGGCCAACACGATGCGTGGGGAACGTTAGGCGAGGTGTATCTATAATGATTAGACCATGTTGATGCACATATACGGATTGTTCAGTATAAATGGAGTAAGAGAGATACATGTGTGTAAAAGTACATAATCGAAACTGAGGGTGTGTATGTTATAGCCAGAAAAAATTATCTGTGCGTGTCCTAGTCCTATTCATATCCCAAACATTACCGGTTCATACGACAAAAATATACATCAACTGCCGTGAGTCTCCGTTTTCTATAGCCCAGGTTAGCGGATCCCATAGTGGGTCCCGCTTCGAGTCTCGGAGGAGGGCGTAGAAGCACCCAATCCTCTGAGAACGAGTCACCTCCGAACGGGCGTGTTTGAATCCTGAGCTATTCGACGGAGGTGCCAGCTCGAGGACAATCCCGTATACTCTGTTTATCCGACCAATACGACTCCGTGGTACGCACAAACGGGACCAGCCACATCCTCTCCGGCAGTTCATCGGCATCGCAGTCGAGAGTAACGGTGGCATGTTTCCCTGGTTCTACCGAATCTTCTTCGTCTTCTTCATCCCAGTTGAAGCTGCCAAGTCCCCATTTCTGACGCCGTGCGTGCTCGAAGGACGGAGGGAACACCTCCCAATCGCATCCAGATTTCTGAGCAGGTTCACCCCAGCAAAAAATCGGCGTCCCACGCAGGACTAAGCGACCACCAGTGACTCGACCGAAGGGAAGGGATGGATCCTCGAGTGTCACTCGGCAGGCGACGATCTCCGCGAGCGCGACATTATGGAGGAAGCAGGTAAAATCTTCCAGGGAGTATCTAGACTGCTTGCAAACGGCCCCTTCGACAGCCGGCCATGACCAAGACGGCGCGCGGTATGATGATGGGCGATGGTGACCTAGTTTCGGTACCTGGTGCGGATCGGACATCCACAGTAAGTCGATGAGGAGTGTGTCCGGGTTCCACAGACCCGCGAGGTACTTCGAGTTCAGGACCAGTGGGCGAATTGCTGGGCGACCGCAGCGCATGCGACTAGCTTGTCGGACTCGAAGGTAGCTCTGCGGCGGCTATAGTCCATCACGACCTTGGTCCAGGCTCTGTGCATGTCCTTCCACTCCTTGGAACCAGGCTTCGCTACAGGTGGGTTTCGGAGGAAGAGCATGTCTGGTAGCTGGGGCTCGTCATCCATGGACCCGAATGAGTTTCCAACGCCCTGCATGGTGGTGCGGCAGCTGAACAGTAGTCGCGTGGGGGTGAAGATGAGGGCGCGCGGAGACATCAGGTACTCTTGCATGCACCAGGCGCGCGTGGCCATGACCCCGAGTTCGTCGCTGTACGACGCACGTGCTGAGTCGATTGAAGCGAGGTGCACTTGACCGAGCTGCAACTGCGCTGTGGAGTGGGTAGCTGGGATACCCATAGAACTCGGCGGAGGGGGAGGGCAGATGAAGGGGAGAACGACGTTGCTCTGCTGTGGGGGTCGCTGGTGGAGAAAGCCTTCGCTGGCACTCTTTGCGCTAGCAGCGAATATGGTAAGATGCGCATGGCGGTAGATATGAGGCATGTGCCCAATCTCGTGCCGCCGATCCGCGTCGTCCTCTTGAATGATGCACAGGGTGTCCACCCACAGGTATTGAAATCCTAAAGCGTGTGTGACAGAGATTGCGTCGCGGACGGTCTGGGGAAGAATGGACGAAGCGATTCCGTGTTCATAGATGGATACTCCACTGGATATAGCGGTCTGGTAAGGTTTCTCCTCGCCCCACACGTAGCTGAGCGCGATATATTCACCGCGTTCTCCTGTGGTGAGAACAAGCCGTGGCAGAGCAGGGTCGGAGCAGTCCACGAGGCGCGTGGGAAGGAGAGGGCTAGGGGGGGACAGACGTTTGCAGCGTTTATGTCCATGAACACATTCGTCGATGTGTTGCCTTGCGAGAGCCATGGCATGAGTGGAGCCTACATCTAGGATAGTGCTTCGTGTTTTGATATAGGATGCAGCGGGGTCATCTTACCAATCTAACATCAGTATCTACATCTTTGAAAGCACCTGTATGTACCTCGACGCACCTGGAACCGTGTACACAAATCCTTTGAACACGCTGTCTCCGTTAAACTGCACTGTGAACCCTTGATACTGTCTGCGCTCATCCTCGTCCTCGCCAAACTTCTGCGCAGTACCCTGAACGTTGATGATCCACTCAGGGAAATCCGACTCTCCGTAGCTCTTCCCCCAGTGATACACGAACCGGCACCATACACAGGTCCTTCTACGAGACTCCAATTCGGTGCAGGAGATTGAGTACTGTATCTCCTTCAGCCAGTCCCGGTATAAATGTCCGTCCCGTGGTGATACGCAAGGAAGACCAAAATGCATCGCGAAGGGACCCTCCCAGCAACGTTGACAGACGGACGGTGGTCTAGGCGGTAGATCGTGGTCCTCAGCGCGGTGTATTAGGGAGAAGAAGGATAGTTGGAAGGGAATATATTCCCCGATGAAGTGAGCGACTCGAGAAAGCATGATACCCATGATGAGTCAAGGGGAAGAGCTCTGGTGGAGAGAATGCGTTGAGATGTGAGTACACGGAGAGGACAAGGGAAACGGGTGCGGCCAAGTATACCAAGTATACGCGCAGCACATGGTATTTCCTGTAACCCTCGGAGCATTTGCGCACGTCCTAGGTATGCCACGCTATTTTAATCCAGGGGTACGCCTGAGTAAAAGAAGGCTGCTTGGCGTACCAGACAGAATATACCTGCCATTGTGAGTCGAAACTTGGCAGGCGCCGGACGGGCGATGCTTGGAATCTTGATCGTGCGGTGCCGGAGAATGTTGCTCCGACGAGGCTGTGTGAATCGGCGCGCACGTATCAATTATACGGCTCGAGTGCTGTGCAAACCCTTTCAGCGGCGCCGCAGGTGTACGAAAGAGAACAGCTCGGGATCGGCGTGTATTGCAGTGTAGATAGCATTTCACTACAGAATGTGAGAGCTCCGAGACGATGTCACAGCACCAAAGTAAAATTGAGCGCGAGGATAGTGCCAACAGCTGAGGCGAAACGAGGCAGAGAGGAGAGTTGATTGATGCTCACTGGCTCGAGCTTGAATCACCTTACCGGAATGTCAGCCCCATATGGGTATGCGCACGATTGACATACCTATACAGTCCACTCATATTCCGCAACTAGTGTATGCTTCAAAAGCTCGCGAGTGGCCCGTATACGAGGTTCGTGGCGCATTGTCTCGATGCGCAAGGATCGAGGCTGGACGGGGTGCGCGATGAAGAGTACCAGCGTGATACGGGAAAGGCCCTCCCTGCATTGGCTTCCTGTTAAAGAAAAGCGGCCTCGTTGCGTACAATACTTCCAGATATTCCTATGCTACGGAACTGAAACTTTCAAACAGATCAGAAATTCGTAGTGGACGTACCGAAAAAAGGAGGATGGCGGCTATGCGTGCCAGAGGCGGAAGCTATGCCCACCCCAACTCAATGTATTCGGACGAACATTGTCTCGCTGTGTTGCGTATACGCTGTGGAAACGAGAAGGAGACACTAACTGACAGCCCAATCACCGCAGTCGAGGTACAGCTCGCACGCAAGCTGAGTACACGGACAGACTCTTAAAGACATCTGGTTCGAATTTTGGGCGACATAGACATCATGACGTCGTGAGAGCCCAGCCATGCGGCAGAGAATGCGGTGACTATCTACAGTGATATCCGAACAGGTCAGAAGGAGGAGGTTGGAGGGCGTCGATGACATACCGGAGAATGATGTATCCACACAGCGGTGTGGCAGCGGTCGCCGCAATATTGTATCATATACTCTGCACATCCGAGGGTCATTAATGTTTCATCCCGCTGCAAACCGATCATGAAGGGAATACGCACGGGCGCACGACTAAGGCGCAGTACGCGGCCCCAAAGCGCGTGAGCGTCGGTCCCGCGAGCAGCGCGATCTGCCCAATGGCACGAAGCGGGAATGGTCTGAACGTCGAGATCGTTTCTCCGCCTGACTTCAGGCGCGTGCGTGACCTCCACTATATCCAGCGTAGGAAGGCGGAGGTGGATGGGAGCTATTGAGACGGAGAGGTGAGTATGGGGCGCCCACCGGTGTGTTGATATATAAAAGAACTCACTGACTGGTCGTGTACGCAACTACCCCATGCGGGCTGTCAAAGGTTTCAACATTGCGTGCCTTCGTATGTCGCGTATCCGAGAGCATCAAGAGCCTGCAGGAAGCAATACGTATGAAACCTTGGCAAGGCATTGGGCATAAAAACTAGAAGTCGGCGTACTCATCGAGCTAGGGGATTTTGCCGATAAACATCACCGTTACTCGCCGGACGAGCGCAGTCTCGGTGTCGCACACGAGCTTGCAGTCTTTGTACAGCAGTATACTGAGACACAACGTAATTGATGTCTTGGCCGCTGTGTACAACATGTCAGTACTTGCTCTTGGTCGTCTCGTAGAGATGGAAACGTACGCGCGTCGCTGGCATCATGTGTAGCTGAAGGAGCGAGAGCGCAGCTGTTGCGGCGTTGTGGGAGGCCCGATGAACAAGATCTCCTCGCTATCGTCGCCGCTTGTATGTGGCATTTGAATGAGGAGAGCGCGTTCCAAAGTACTTCCATGGCCGGATGGTGGTGGCGGCGGGCAAGGCGAGTATAGGCTTATCTCCGACTTTCCCAGAGGACGCTCGTAGAACGTTAATTCAGTTAAGCGCCTGAAGCCTCGCCGCGCTCCACCGCCTCCCTCCGATCCTGCTTCTTGCACCCGCCCCTGACTCCTTCACTGCGTGCGTACCTCTGCGTACCCGGGAGACCTGACGCTTACCAATAATGTGTTATCACGGAACTTGAAGAATGTGTCCCTCCCTCCAGCACTTCACCGCCACTTGCAACAGGAGCCCCATGACGAACTTCGAAAGACTGCGGCCCAGGAACCATATGGACAGCCTTTGTAGACCGCAGCTTAATGAACCACGGTGCCTCGAAGGTGAGTCATTGCCGGTGATTAGTACCGGTAACCTTCCACAGATGTTGTGGTATAAGACCAGGTAGGTTTGAACCACTGTCTGTACCTCAGCCGTCCACACCGTCTGACAGCACCTTCCACCATGTCCACAGCTCTTCCTACCGCTTGGCTCGTCACCGGGTGAGTGAAATTTCTCGCTACACGCTCTTGAATTAACAGTTGTTTGTCGCATATGCGTTTAGAGCCAACCGCGGCATCGGCCTGGAGATCGTGCGGCAGCTGCTCGCGTCTCCAACCAACCTCGTCGTCGCGGGCGTCCGCACCCCAGAGAAAGCGACCGCACTCATTGACCTGAAGAGCACCGCAAAGGGGACGCTGCACGTCATCAAGCTTGACGTCAGCAACTTCGCTAGCATCCGCGCGTCCGCAAAAGATCTCGAGGCGATTCTCGGCGATTCCGGTCTCGACTACCTCATTAACAACGCTGGAGTCGTACGTACCACGCACGCGACTGCGTGGTGATACGTGAGCTAACGAAATCTTATACTTGCGCGCAATAGGGACCGCGTGACACCGGCGCGTTCACCATCGATCCCGATGCGCTTCTCGAGGCCTTCAAGACGAACAGTGTTGGCCCCGTGCTGGTCTCGCAGGTTGCGCTGCCGTTTCTCGAGAAGGGCAGCACGAAGAAGATCCTGCACATCTCGAGCACGTCCGGAAGCATCGGCAGCGCGGACGAAATGGGTGCGGTAATGGCGGGATACTCGATGACGAAGTCCGCGTTGAACATGCTCGTACGTCCCCGGCCCGTCGTGTATTCCACAGCTGCGGCTGACGCTGTTCTCTGATTGCATCTGCCAGGTATACAAGCAGAAGCTGGAGCGCCCTGATCTTACCGTCATCGCGCTGTGCCCTGGATCGGTCAAGACAGGTGCGTGGTCAGCGACGTGTGTCATGTTAGTTCTTGCGCTCTGACGCGTTGCTCGATCAGACATGACTGGGGAGTACGGGATGATCGAGCCGTATGATAGCGTGGTTGGGGTTCTCAAGGTAATTACATCCGCGACCGCCGCTGATAGCGGAAAGTTCTTGCGTTATAACGGCGAGACGATCCCATGGTAGAAACACAACAGTAAGATGTAGTCTGTACATATGTATATAGCTATAGTCGGGGCTCGTTCTCCAAGAACGCACAGAGTGAGTGTCCAGCATCTTTCAATGCTGTGCGACGCCTGAAGACGAGTCGTGTCGGAGTGAACGCGAGGGCCCGCCCATGCTCATAGCTCTGGGCTCCTCACGGAAAGCTAGTCGATGATTAGCTCGTATTTTTGTCAGCCCTTCAGGGGGATGCATGCGATGTCCGTACCTACATAGCCCGTACATGCGCAATGAACAGTTCAAAAGCGCGTGGGTGCGGTATACAGAACGGTCACGGTGGGATGAAAAGAGATCTTCTGCGGAAATAAGTATATGTTTCTTATGAAGGGAGCCACAGAATGGATTTTCGGGTGTTACGAGAGAATAGAAACACGTCGCTCGCTTGAGGAGAGGGAGAGGCGCCGGCGCGCCGAGTTTTGAGCGCTAGATGCTCGGGAGATGCCGGGCTCCAGAGTACACCGCATATTCATTTTCTGCTTCTGCCACCAGGAAGTTGCTTGGTCCCATTAGCGCACCTTTCGTCGCGTGTAAGCCGCGGCCACGATTCAACGTGAATCCACGCTGTGGATATATAGGTAAGTTTGCTCTTTTATCGCTCGCCGTGGGTTGCATCAGGGCGCCGTGAATCACTGAGTGACATTTTGCGCACTTGTAGGATACTTTCCATGAGCAGACTCTCACGTTGCAACCGCGGTCAATTCTACCCCAGGCGTCGACACTCTCGCGACCTTGCAGTAGGCATCATGCTGCTTGACTACCTCCCATTGAAACAATATACATCGTCAACGAAGCAGTACGGCCCAGGATCGAGTCATAACAGTCTTCGTACACTAGGCTAGCGCTGGCAGAGCGGACGTACTGATTTGCTTCGTAAGTTGTTATCCCCGACAATCGGTATTCAGTACAAGTACCGGTAACATCGCGCAGACCGTGTACTATAAGAACAGGTCAGTGTCGATGTTGATCCAACGTCCGTGCCCCCGCCATTCACACCGCCTGACAACACCTCCCACCATGTCCACAGCTCGTCCTACTACCTGGCTTGTTACAGGGTGAATAACTTTCCTCGCTAAATGCTTGCCGTCTGGTCGCCGTTGCTCTTATATTCTTGCTCACATACCCTCCTAGTGCCAACCGCGGCATCGGCCTCGAGATTGTGAAGCAGCTGCTCGCGTCTCCGACCAATCTTGTCATCGCAGGCGTCCGCACCCCAGAGAAGGCGGCCGCACTGCGCGACCTGGAAACTGCCGCAAAGGGTACGCTGCACATTATCAAGCTAGATGTCAGCGACTTCGCCAGTGTCCGCGCATCCGCGAAGGATCTTGACACGATCCTCGGCGACACCGGTCTCGATTACCTTGTCAACAACGCTGGCGTCGTACGTATCACGTACTAAATCACGTAGTGCTACGTGAGCTAACCAAACCTTCCGCGGGCGCACTTAGGGACCGCGCGACACGGCGTTCACTATCGACCCCGAGGTACTCCTCGAGACGTTCAAGACGAACAGTATCGGCCCGGTTCTGGTCTCGCAGGTCGCGCTGCCGTTCCTCGAGAAGGGCAGCGCGAAGAAGATTGCGCACATCTCGAGCACATGCGGAAGCGTTGGGAGTGCAGACCAGCTGGGCGTGATCGTCGCGGGGTACTCAATGACGAAGTCCGCCCTGAACATGCTCGTACGTCTTTTTCTTGTCTTATCTCGTAGCGGATGCCGCCGGTTTTCTCTGACTACATTCGCGGCGCGTCTCAGGCGTACAAGCAGAAGCTGGAGCGCCCTGATTTTACAGTCCTCACGTTGTGCCCTGGGGCGGTCAAGACAGGTGCGCGGGCGACAACGTGTGCTATGCTAGACGTTGGACGCTAACGTGTGATTTTGTCAGACATGAGTGGTGGGTACTGGGAGCTCGAGCCGCCCGAAAGCGTCGCTGGCCTTCTCAAAGTGATCACATCCGCGACCACTGCCGACAGCGGCAAGTACTTGCGGTACAACGGCGAGACGATCCCGTGGTAGAGGCGCAACAGAAGGGAAAATTCATGTATACCATACAGCATACTCACTGGCAAAGTTGACTTTCGAACCGGGTGGTGTTTGTGTCCACCGTGAGGGCCATTGGGAGCGCTCCGGCGATCTCGGCCATGTTCGTTTCTCCGGTGAAGAACTACAGGTGGTTCGCGGCCTCTCCCTTGGGTTGATCGCTCTCCGTCGTAGGGCTTCTTGCGTAGACCTAGATGTTCTGCATTGGTCTTTGGGCATCGAGAGCACCTGTTATAGTCGGATTTAGTGACTACTCTTGTTGAGACATGAGCGGTGAGGGCACGATACAACGGAACGCAGATCGTATATAGATACCGACAAGTGTGAATGTGTATCATGAAGGTAGTGAGACAAGGGTTGGAGATGCGCGCTGTGCGTGAAGCCATTCGATTTAGATACGTACTACAACATGTGCATAGCATAACGGTCCTTCCTGTCATGTACCTCTACCAGCTGCCTCGGGCGATACAATACGCAAATAGGCACACCATGATACTGCACAGCACCAACACCCTGACGTCGGATCCAGGTTGCTTCACCGCCTCGAGTTCCAGGGTAAGCGTGGCGATTCGCGCACGCATGTCTTCCATCTCGCAGCGTAGCTCGTCGACTGGTGACCTCGCGTCAGGCTCTATCTTTGCTCCGCCGGCCTCGCGTCCCGTCTTGCTGGACCCTGTTGGTGAAGAATGGCCAGGTTCCCCAGCGGGCGACAGGGACACTTCGGGTTGGATTACGACCGGAACGCAATCCAGGCTGGGCACGGAGCATGATGATGTGTGGCGTTCGTGAGGGACGGCCGACGTTTCCTGTGCGGATTTCGGGTCGCCTTCATCCGTGACGGCTGGGTGAGGCTGCAAAGGAATGGCGCCTCAGTAGACGAAAAGTGGTATACAGGGTATTACAATACTCACTATGTCTGTCGAGGGCAGCACCTGGAGATCCGCGTCCAAAGACATGGATACCTTACTTTCGTATCCTGTGACATCTTTCGGCTCGTGTTCGAGCGGGTCCGACACTGGCACAACGGGAATTGTCCCTGAACGCGGTGGGTCACTGTCCACGTTGCAGGACGACGCCAACGGTGTCTCGGGGGATGCGGTAGAATTCTAGTAAAACTGATTATGAGCTCTCGAGTGAAATGGATGCACAGGGTGCTGACGTATACGTACCGGTGCGAAAGACGGCAAGAGCGCCGCTATGGTTGGTACACTGGCTGTTCTGACCGACGTCCGGTCATCTTCTCCGGCGGCGAGGGAATCAACACGCGCATTTGTGTTGCGCATCGCAGAACTGTGGCCGCTTGTAAACGAATGAGTTCAGCTGAACAGCGGCATCATCAAAACGCAAGACATACGAGAATCGATCCGAGAGTTCTATTGAGAACCATATCTCCTTCACTTCGGCCGAGTTCTGACTAGCGAGGGGACGTTCCAGACCAAGGCGCATACGTCTGACGTCCAACTCCTCTGTTCCCAACTCGGTAGTTGTCTGAATGGTGAAATCGACCTCCGCGAGGATGCGTGTAGATGTGAAGGGAGTTAGATTGACTGAACGGCTGTTCTTGGGACCATGAGCGCGTTCCTCGCGGCGATCGCTGGAGCTTCGCGATCCGGAGGTGACGGCTACAGCATGTTCGTCTGTATTTTCCACTGGAGAGACGTCAACGGAGTTTGTGATTGAGAAGTGAGCCGTCGTGGTCTGAAGTTGGGTTCGGCGACCAGGAGCGCCAACGGAGGCTTTCAGTACGATCAGGATCGTGATAGTTTGCCCCCGGTTTACTGCGCTGCTACTGGCGGACGAGATAGTTGTCGTCAAGGTTATCTTCGGAGCGCGCTTCTCCTTTGTGCTCGAGCGATGTTCGTAACGCAAAGGAGATATCGTGAAACCTAGCAAGCGCAACTGCTCGATGCATCCTGGGGCGATGGAAAAAGAGGATGGAGACCTGGATGACCACAAACGGATACGTGGTACGGCTTCAAAGTCGTCCAGACGAGATCTCGACGTTGTGGTAGTAGCGCTAGCGGGACCATGTCGGAGGAGCGAAACCTCGACTGACTCCAGGAGGGCGTGTTCTTGTACCGCAGCCAGTGCATCTCGAGGGAGTCGTGCGACGCGAAACGTCGGGGCGTGCCAAGGGTTGCATGACATATGAAACGCGATTGCGAGGCTCCCCAGTGTATATCCTTCGGATTGAAATCGGCATAGAGGGAGAGCGACCAGCGATCCAGTGCTGTCTCGACATCGCAAAAGGGCCAGAAAATGTGCTCGTCCAAGGCGTTGACAGTCGGTACATCCGGCCGGCATCGATGAGAGCCGCGAGAAGACCGCAGGGCACTTGGGTTTAGAGAGTTGGGAGAGCTGAAGGCAGAGAAGGGGAACGCTTACGCCCTCGGGTGTGAAGAGGTAGCGAAGGGGAGGAGCGACCAGGCCGTGTACTTCTCCGATGCGTGCCGCAAATTCTGGACCCGACAAAGGTGTTATATCACGGGAATACTTGAAGTCGCGGGGGGACTCGGCGAACACGCCCGGCTCAGTTGATGCCCAGCCGTCTTGCTCGTGTGCACCATCGTTCGGACTTGACAGAGTGAAACCGCGTCCCCATGCGAAGATACTCTGGTCTGGAATAGCCTTGACGATTTCCTCCTGTAGGCGAAGAAATGCATTGCGGCCTTCTCCGTAGATCGGAGATATATAGACGTCGAAGAGTCCCAACAGACAGTATGCCTTGTCCTCGACGAGCGTGGTCTCCCGCGATGCGGCCCATGACATTCGTCTGGCAACACTGACGGACTTCAGGCTAGCAGTGCCTGTGAGGATATCGAAGTCAATACCGGTGATCTCCTCTAGGATGGAGGCGAGCCCCATCTTGGTACCGAGGAGCGTCCAGGTGGAGGTATAGAAAAACACGCGCCGTGACGCGATGAGCTCCTGGAGTGTCCATCCCCGCTTGTGCCACCTGCTCCTTCGGAATTTTGATCCCTTCATCCTAGGATCCTCGCCGTCCTGGACGTCGCCGAGGAAGACATAGCAAACGTCCGCGAGGCTATACCACTGATACATAGAGTTGATCGCCCGAGCTTCTTCTGAACTACTGGATTTGTCTATGCAGCACGCGTCCGTCCATGCGTATTTGTAGCCAGCCTTCCGTGCAACTTCACAGAGTCCCTTGGTCTTCAGTGAAAGAGCTGGGTGTGACAGTAAAGTTGAACCGCTGCTCTCGGATGCAGGGGCGGGTGCTGAAACGATTTTCTGGAGTTGGATGACATCGTTGTATGTCTGTTCACCGGGGTGGTTCCAAACATGGGATAGAATGGCGTAGTGGACCTTGCTAGGATCATCGATCCAGACGAATTCCCCGGTGGACGTTTCCAGAAACCGAGGCATACTACAGCAGATGGAAGGTAGATCATGAGTCACATAACACAGTCGATCGCATATCTGTCTGTACTCACGCGGAAGAACTGATCGAGACAGTGTCTCCTGGTTGTGGACTAACTTGTAGAGCCTGGGGGGAAGGCGAACGTTTGCAATGCGCATACTACATAAGTGCACAGCCATGCTGGCGCCAATGGCGAAAGACGCCCCGCTGTGCGGCTGCGTAGCACATGGCAGCCTGCTGCCTCTCCTTTCACTTGTGCACCGTTGCTTCTACCGACCTCGGCGAAATACACCTCACTCACTCACTCACTCACTCACTCGGCGATATTTCTCTCACTTGCACTCCATCACTTTCTCACTGGAATGGCCGCTACTGTCACCCCCATGCTCAGCTTTGCGGGCGGGGATAATCAGGGCCAGCCAAATGTCCGTCGAAGCGTCGCCTCGACTATACTCAGCATATCCTCCGCACCTGCAATACTGTACTCGATTAACAGGCATCCTCCACCGGAGTACGCTCCGTCAGTAGTGACTTTTGCGACGCTGGACCCCCACCTTCTTGTGCCGGGTAGGACGATGGTGTCGTTACCAGCAGTGGTCGAAACCCCATTCTCGGCTCCTTCCACACCTCAGGCTTCTCCGGATAGTCTGAGCGCGGCACTTTCAAGTCTCTCCATGGATCAGGAGATCGGGTCAATGGTGGAGGACATCAGCGAAACCGCTCGGCACTCGTGAGCACTCGGGAGCGCTTGGGAGCGCTCCCAAACGACGCGATCGCTCCCATTCCGAGGGCATGGTGTAGGAGGTTTCGCCCTGTCTCGGCAAACCCCCGGGAGCGCTCCCAAACCCCCCGAGCACTCGCGCCCCTTGCGGGCGATCGTGCTGTTTGCAAGTACTCCTATGTACTCCTGCGTGCTTGCAGCAATATACAATTTAAAAAGAAATGATATTCCCATTCGACCATTCCCGAAACAGGCGGGGACAACATCCACGATGAAAGCAAACATGAGTATGTGATTGCGGCGTACTACATAATACAGGATGCAGGCCGTAGACTAGATATAATACGAATAGAGAACACTGACCTCGCGAGGGAAGGGGCGGCGCACGCTCGAATGCCACGCGATCCGGAAGCATGCTTGCAGACTCGGGACTATGAGCAAGCACTGGGGGCGGCGCAATTAGTATATAGAAATATCTCAGGGACGTCGTAAACTTACGTGGATCAACGGTTACGCATACTGAGCAGGCTATGGAGCGTATTAACTCGCAGTTCCGCCAGTCAGAATATAAGTAATGACGTACCGAAGTTCCTGATCATAGAGCAGCGTCGTTGTTACCGGTCCGCCGCGCATATAGCCTGTTTGTCGCAAGTTAGCTGAGGTGAAGGGCGAGACACGGGACTTAGGAAGTGATACTCACGTACCATGCAACTGGATATGGGGTAGTGTAAGCGTTGGCTTACCCGCATATAGTCACCTTATACATATGTTAATGCCAGATTTGAAGCAACCAAAGAAGCAGACGCACCCGGAGTCGACCAGCACGGCGTCGACGAGTGAACTTGAATGAAGTTGCACGAGAGATTTGACTAAGGCGACCCAGCTGAGGACAGACGAGGCAAGTCCGGAGCGCAAGCGATGGAGGGGGTAAGAGGAAGAGGGGCAATGAGGGAAGAACAGCCCGGCGGGAGGCTTATGTAGCAGTCGAAATGGAAGACGGGGCGGGATATGAATAACTGACATCTTGGTGTCCCAAAAAGGTCCTCTGGCGGCTGGATTTGGATATTGCTGGTGTTCGCTCGTGGAGGTGATGTCTGAAGGGGTGAAGGAGGACCCTCGGAAACCCGCAAAGTACTCCTGGGCATTTGGGAGCTCATGGAAGCGCTTGGGAGCGCTCGCCAACCTAGGCCGGGCGCCAAATCCTTGGGAGCGTCGTGCGGTTTCGCTGATGGACGAAACTTGCCTCCTAGCTCCAGAGGTCCCAGTGGGGGTCTCCTTCAAGAAGATCAGCGCCTCGTCGCTCCTCGCATACACACGCCTGCGCCACGCGCCGATCATGTACGACGTGAAGTTTCCACCCTCAGCGCGCACTGTGGTAGACCGTTCGACGCGCTCGGCAACTCCTCCCAGCAGCCTCAATCAGCCCGCGACAGACCCGCCAATCCCTGCAGGCGGTTGGCTCGTCCTGCACTCGTACAAACTCCCGTGGACGATCGTCGTGACGGCCTCCAGCCGTCCCTCGCCCGCCAGCACTGATTCCGCATCGCGCGGCTGGCGGCGGTTAGCTATCGTGGGGCCATCCATTCTTCCTCGCTCGCGCTTCCCAAGATCGACTAGCGAGAGCACAATCACGATCCTGGACGTGCTCTACGCGATGCATACTACCCTCATGGTGCCCATCTTGCCGGAGGAGTGGGAGGCGCTCGGGAACGGGAGCAAGGCGCAGCAGAAAGTGACGCAGGCGTACGAGCGCCGCTGCACGCGCATGGGCGGCGGATGGGAGGGCGGCGTGCTCCGCATCGACTGGCTCGGCGAGAAGACGATCATGGCGGGCGTCAACGTCGACAAGACCGCCGACAATGGCGGCGCGGGCAAACTCCTCTTCGCGAAGCCGTGAAGCGCATTCGTGGGCGGCCGCTCGATGCCTGATGCGGGCGGAGGCGGTAGTTCTGCGCCCCCCCCCCTGGCTCTCAGCTTTCATCTGGCGCGAGGAGGGGCGAGTGATTGGCGAGAAAGTTGATATTTGGACATTCTGTACTTCTTGCTGGGTCTTAGTAGTGGTAAATATTGTTGTTCGTGGGAGCCCGTCGTATGCGAGCCTCGCGGAACTGGTTTTTGACCCTTGGCGTATTCGCCTATGATTCGTTAATGCACGCATTTTCTAAAGAAGTTGCAGGTTGCTAGCGGCGTACATAATCGCATTTGTATAGCTCTTGTCAGAGTACGCAAAAAGACGGTCGGTACAGGTCAACGTGTTCCATTTACTGAGTTGTACACAACTGGGAATGGCAGTTTTGTCAAGAAGCAACTGGTTGGAATGGCTCTCATCCGGGTTTCCGCATGTCGACGCTGAATTGCGCTCGCGGAGCTGATGTGTCCGGATGTACAGTACCAAGCATGCATCATCAAAATTCGTTGAGACTTTGTGGTCATTTTTCCGGGAGGTGCAGAACTCGCGAAGGCTGGCGGCTTAGCAGCGGGCCTCTTAGGCACTCAATCCCTCTAGGATGTCTCCTTGTATCCTTGTATGTACGTACCGCATATGCACATAGCGCGACATACACGGAGTGCGTACAAAGTCAAGATCGTGTGTACAAATGGGCGTTGAGTGTCGCTGATAGTGATCGAACCAGGACACCGTGTGTCTCTTGCCTATACAAAGTAGAGAGGTCAGGAAAAAGTTGGAGGTGCAGACACTGATGCAGCAGAGAATGTAGTACGAAGCTACACATAGCGCTTCTCTACGCAGATCGGCGCCCAGTCAATAGCCGTAACTAGATGGACGCCGGAATGTTTTTGAGATTACGCCAACGAGGTTTGCCTGAAGGTGCGCAGTGACTTCAATAACCTCAAAACGGCCATACCGCGCTATCTCGCAACGTTGTCAGTGTTAACGCGTGCGGCGTAACAATCTCGTCATCCTGTGTGGGACGGAAGCCGCCGTCGAACGATACATGATATATATTTCAACCTACTTCCGCCCCTTAGCATATTCGTCGGTGAGAAGCCCCTCCACACGCTTCCACGCAGGCGCTGTCGCCGACACACGCTGCTGCATATTCTTGAGCGCCTCCTGACGCTCCTGGAAGCAAACCAGATATGAGCAAACGAAAACGGGCGCTAAGAGGAGCTCCGAAAGCGACATACGGGACCAGGATAGGCCTTCAGGCCTTCGAAGGCGGCGAGGTAGGCGTTGACCTCGTTCAGCAACTAAACAAGCAATTCATATCGTCGAAGGGACGCGCATGTGAGATAGCGGGTGGCGCACCTGCTTCCGAAGCTCGGGGAGGGCGTTCATCTGCTGGTCCTCTTCCTTCAGGTAGTCGATAACCACGCCCATACGGCTCCTCGTAGACTCCCAGTCTGCGCGATGCATGATTTTTATGACGTTCTGTGCCGTGTCGTAGCGTTGTTGCGCTTCGGCGAGTTGTCCCTGCACGGCTACAACCAAGTGTGAGTGCACTCATCCGACAGGTGAAGCGGGAGGAATCACCTCGGATTTGATCCTCGAGCGCACGGCTGTCGGTGAGGTGTCCCGAAATCCTGTCTTGAGCGTCCATCGCCTGTTGCGTGCGGCCGTAGCTCTTGTCCGGGCTACCTAGCGGCGCGGCCGCAGCCGGGTCCCTCGGTTTGGATTTTGAGCGAAAACTGGACAGGAAAGATGTCACACCGGTCGTGCTCTCGGTGATGATGCGTTGTGTAGTGGTCGAATGCTAGGTCGCAAGTTAGCAGGGAGCATTGGCGACTACTAAGTCCACAATACCTGAGATTGGAGTCTGGTGAGACGGTCAGAAATCCCCGCTCTTGCATAGAATATCGGGCAATACGTACTCGTGCAACTGTTTCTGGAGTGCGGATACGGCGGCGTTCGCGGTGTCGATCTCTTGCGATACGACAACGCTGCGCTCTTGAACAGCCTGGCTTTGCTGGTCCGCTACTTGCGTGGCGTGGGCGATCAGGATTCTGAGCGAGTCGTGCTGGTCGAGTTGGTACGAGTTGAGTTGCTAGAAGAAAGGGGACGCGATGAGGAGAGGTACAAAGCATAGTACATGACGTCGCCATACCGTCTTCAGAGCATTGAGCTCTGTGATCATGTCGCTAACGTCTTCTTCGGTGACGTCATCTTGCATGGAAAGGTAGACTGAGAATGATGAGTGCGACGGTATATGAACACACGAGCTATAGATGGCCGACCTTCGATCGCTGCAGAGAGCTGCACGGCGGCGTGTTGGCACTCTTCTTGGATTTTCGCGTTGAGCTAAAGCGCAGCGCGTCAGCGGGAATGGACAAATGTGTATCAAGCAATTGAAAAAGGAGGCGTACCTTGTCCAAGTCAGACCACTGCTTGTCGTCTGCTCGCTGAATGAAAGTGTCAAGGCGAGTCATGCTCGATCTGAGGTCAGTCATAAAGGCCTGAAGGTGCTTTTCTATGTCCGCGAGCTTGCGTATCTCGTTGCCGCAGTTCGATATCAACCTCTGAAGGTCGGCCATGGTAGAACTGGAGCGTGTAGAAGGGAAAGGTTGAGTGCGTGCACAGTGACTAGACGAACTGTCTGCAGGCTGAGCGTGAGAGGCCGGGCAACAGATAATGTCTTATAACGTCCCGGGTGACCCGTGGATAGAACATCTCCGTCGCAGAAAATGGAGCCTGCAAGGAGACCACATAGGTCAGATGTCTACGGCTTGTGAACAGTATCCGTCAGCTTCCGGGTCAAGCGCGAGGTGAAGTCCGATCGAGCCACAAGGAAGAGTCGAGACCAGTGGGATCGCCGCTCGGCTGCTGCGCGTGGTGGTCGTCTTTCAAAGAGCTGTCCGTGATAGCACGGCCAAATTACACTGAAAGTGCCGTGCTTGTTATTGCTATTCCATTCCTCTGTTGGGTAAAATCGGCAGCAGTGAGAAACAGGTTCGGGAGATGGTCCACTTGACCTTAATGACTCTCAAATTCCGTGCGATCGCACTCCGTGCGGCGGCCGACATCAGCAATTTGGGGTATCTTTGTCTCTTGATAGTTCAATGATTGCACTGATGGTATGTCACAAACCACATACGAAGATTGGAAGCAGCAATCGTGGTCAAGTCGTGGTGGTTCGGAAGACGCCAAGATTCACGGCCACCATGGTGTGACCCCGATACGTCACAGTGACCGCCGTTTTGGAACAGAACGCGTCACCGCACGACGGTCGCGCCGCAGTGAAGGAGAGAGCATGGCTCTTGCGCTGACCACGACGGACGACGCCCGCACTGTCGAACATGTATAGGTAAGTAATTCACGATCTCATAGTTGTACGCCTTCCAAGTCGGCTAATTCATGATTCTAGGTTGAGGTGTATAACGGAACGACTCTCCGGTCTCTGGCCTTCGAAAGAGATCGGCGCTCGGACGACTGACAAGTAATATCGCCAGGCGTCGTCGCAGAAATAAATTATGTCACAGCACATCCACGCGTGATACTATTCCTGTCAGCTCTATCTCAGAAGCTCGAATCAAGCTTGTCCCCGTGGTCAGGGTGTCTCCGGTTCAAGCAGCGTCGCTCGCGCGGCTCTCCGGCGATCTCATATCGATAAAGAGCGACCCGTACGCCGTCGTTTCTCATCAACGACAGACGCCTCTTTCGTTACACCTCGCCCGGCCGAACACTCTATGTCGACCACGTTTACCACCACCCAGAACGAATTCGCTCTGTTGCTGCAGAGCAAGCTCAGGGACGACAGCACCAACCACAGGCTGCAGGAGAGCCTTCAGGCTACCCTCCAGCGGCAAGATATCAAGTCGCAAACTCTCAACGAGATACGCCAGCTCAGGCAGACGGTCAGCGAGATCGAAGATGCCTTTGAGAAGATTAGCAGGGACCTGTACAGCTTCGACAGAAAAAGGTTTCGCGGCGAAGACGGCAACGTGCTGCAGCTCAGCCCGCAATGGAATGGGCACCACACCGTATGTCTTTGGTCATCATCCCGGCTGTTCACGAACGTAATCAAATACATTGTTGCAGCGCTTCAAGCAGATCATGGAGCAGAGCTACAAGAACGCTGTCGCCGCTTCAGCATTCATGGATCGTAAGTGAGCTTTCCAATCGCTAATGACCGCTGGCATTTACCACACCGGCCCCAGAATACAGCAGAGCGCTTTTAACAGATGTCACTGTCGAAGAGATACCAGACATCAAGATTGAGCTCGAAGGATTCATGAAGGTACGACCTGGATACACTCGGCCCTGTGCGATGACTGACAGCGTCTACCTCAACATCAGGAGCTTGAGTCTAAGGAGGAAGTTGCGTTACAGACGCAGAACAGCTTCAAAACGCTTGCCGAGGACGTCCGTCTCTTCTCGGTCGTCCTGGAGGAGTCCTTGCAGCGGGCTGGGGCGCAACTCACAAGCGAGCTTACCGCTACCCGGGCGCGTCTGAGCGAGCTCAATGAACGTCTGGATGCGTATGTACACTGCTGCTTCTCCATGACCCTCCTCGCTTACGCAACACCGTCACAGTGCCTACTCCAAGGTAAGACTACCAGCGGCAGACACTCTCATATATCGCACACGTTTCTGACATATATTCCGCTACAGATGAGAGGGATGGGGATCGCATGCGTCTCATGTCTTGCCGCTGGTGCCGTCGGTGCAGCAATCGCCCTTTTTACCCTCAATCCATTTGTCGCCGTTGCGGCCGTGGTACGTGCTGTTTCCTGTGTCTTTTCGGAATGGCCTCGGTCTCTGACTCCCATTCCCCGTCCACAGGGCTCCATCATTGGCGGAATTGGCACGGGTGGAGAGTATCTCAGCGCGAAGGAAGAAGCAGAGAGTGCGCATTCCTCTGGCTCTTCTTGTCTCCTGGTAGCTCGCTGATGCTGTCGTACCCCTCGGAAGAGATAGAGAAGGATATCAAGAACTGCAAAAACGACCTCGACGAGCTGCTCGACAAAGAACAATTCCTCAGAGAGTACCAGCGGTCGCTGGGCGCGACGCAGGAGGATATATCCGCATTGGCAGACAAGATCGACGTGATCTCTAACATCTGGAGATCGGTACGTATCCCTTATCCCTGGTATAGACGGTGGTGTGGCCTGGCTGACACCGTTTCGTAGCTCAAGGTCGACATGCAGAAGCTCCACGAAGAACTGAAGCTCGTCCTTGCCGGAACCGTTGTCACCGTAAGTACTCCTTCCGGGTTTATGGGACTGAATCTTTGAGGACCGAGCATTGACGGTGACGATCGTATAGCGTCGATTCCTTAAGAAGCTGCAGGTCGCTCGCGAGGTGTACACTATCCTCGCAAAGCTCCTCGAGGAATACGCAAGGGGACAGCCGGCATAAAACCACGCCCTCTGATACTGAGAAACACATGCGCCTCGGCGAATGTGCAGCATAGCTGCGGGTATGGCGTCTGAGACACGGCTTGCGAGTTGTGTGGATTTATTTGAGCGAGCGAGCGCTTTGTTGTTACAGAGCCTTGTGGCCGCTATATATACATGCATCACTCCCATGTGTACTTCGTGTAAGGTGCTGGGGCGAGTGTTTGTGATATGTCTTTCAGCATGAAAACTCGTGAAAATATGTCTGTCACAGGACCCCCCGCTCCCGGGCAAGGAACGGTGTTTGTAGGAGAGCAAGCCACACCAACCTACACGCTGCAGCGGCGTGGGTCACAGCATGGAGGTCTCATCGTACACGAGATCACGGTGAGGACGTCGGCGCGTGCGGCCTCCGATAGGAAGCGCGTCGGGCTTTGACGCGGACGCTCGACGTTCAGCTATGTAGCTCGACTGACGACCGAGAACACTGGCCAGACCCTATGCCGTACGCGATGGTCTGGGTGCCTTATCTTCAGCATACGGACGCGAGCGAAGAAGTCCGATGTCGACAGGGAGAGTCGAATCGGAACGCGAAGCTTTTCTGGATAACGTTACTGAGCGCGGATAGATGGACCAATCGTGAGTCTCGAACCAGGAGAGGATGCCGAGGCAATCTCCGCGACGTACACGACACATACACGCCTCGGAATCGCGCCCTGCGTCGAGCTCGCGTGTGGAATGATTCCGGGCGTAGTGTTCGAGGCCGAGGTGGGTGGCATTAGCGGGCCCGTCAGAGTCTGATAGACGTGGTGCGCACCGGAATAGATGGAGACATGAGGCGCGCCACGAGTGCGGCCGGGCATGAGGTGAGCGGCACAAGGCGGTGGATGCGTGGATGATAGCCTGCTTGGACTGGCAAGTCTGTGATATTATCCTTGTGCCCTGTTAGTAACGATGTCGAACCACATACGCGACGTACGCGGAGGGCGTACAAAGTTGGAACAGCTGATGAGTAAGATCGTGCATAGGAATAGACACTGAGTCGCTGCTAGTAGTCGGGTCAGGATGCCGTGTGTCGCATGCATTTCTGCAAAACAGGGAGGTCAGGAGGAAGTTGGAGGTGCAGACACCGGCGCAGCGGATGACGTACGGAGCTATACATAGTGCTTCTTTACGAAGATCGTCAAGTCAATATCCATAACAATATGAATACCGAAGTGTTCTTGAACTCACCTCTACGAAGCTCCAAAGAAAAGACTGACAAGAGACGGCGTCCAGAGGAGTGCATGCAGCCAATGAGCGGGTTACCCAGGGTGTCTGCCGCGCCGAAGCGTAAGTTGAAGTAAACTTACGCTTTATGACCGACTCCGCCAGACGTTCCAAAGTATACGTTCTACAACCACGCCCACGAGGTGTGTACGCCGGCGTTATTGATCCCGAGGACACGCCCGCATGGCGCGGGAGCGCGCCGACGGTCGAGGGGAACGCGTTGTCTTCCTGGGGAGACAGCATGGGAGAACGCATGTAAGGTTGGGCCTGGCGTTTAGACAACGCGGCAGGAGAAGAGGGGACGATCACGATCGCGAAGACCGCCCCTGGCGCCGTACCTCAATCAACGTGCGAACTTAGAAATCCTCTGGCCTGGGTGCTGCAGAACACGGAGGGCGGGAACAGTCGGCGTACTGCGAGACTGCAGCCGGGCGGCGGGGCACGTAATATCCAGAGCTGCGTAGGCGAAAGTGCGGCCGCCGCTGGGAACAGGATGAGGACGGACGGACGCAGGAGGAAATCATCGTACCTCCGGTACCCAACCCCAACCGCATTGCGAACCTGTGGGGCGCGGTGCGTGTGGACGTTACGGATATCCCCACGAGCGTTACTCATCCAGCCCCTGTACGGCGATGACTTGATTGCACAGGAGAGGCTCCTGTGTGTGGTGATGTCGGGCAAATCTAGAAAGTACGACGAGTTCCATAACTGATGAGAAGACGCACTGTGCACAGTTTCGACAGCGCCCTCAGGTGCGCCCGGTCCGAATGTTGTGGGTCCACGCACGAGGCTACCAAGGGTCCTCCCCATGGCAGCTGACCGCAGGCCCGAGCGTGTGGTACACATGGGGCCAGTATCTACTACTGTTACCGAAGAAGACTGCGTATTAGCTGGGATCTAACATCTTGCATGAAGGCCTGACACGTACCGCATACTAGTACCTTGCTCAATGTCTACTGATCAAATGACCGCCATGCTCGCAAACGACGAAGCTTCTTCGCACCCGACCGCCGGAACCCCTGGAAGGCTGGTGAACGCAGCTCGGATCCAGGGTGGATCGATCAGAGAAGGGCGTGAGGTGCGCTGAGCCCAGACGCCGTCCAACGTTTGGTTCAATGCCAGATCTGAGAGGCGCAGCGACACCCTCTCGGACCGGGCGCGAGCCCGGTACCCTTCCTGTTGCCAGAATTCGCCCTGCAAGCCTTCGGCTCTACACCCTATGAGCACGGAGATGAGTTGCGCCAAGCCTTCATATCGGAGTGAGCTCCGGGGCCAGCTCGTCGCGGCGCCCCGACACGAGCAGTATCCGCGGCGGCGGCGCAGCGGACCCCGATCGGATGACGCGGGTTCTTGCACGTCGGAGTCAGAGGGACGGGGGACGTGCGGCGCGAGCACCCAGGCCAGACCTGTCGGAGCGATCCCGGACTATGAACTGTTTGTCTGACGGAACGTTGAACTGTGAACATTGAACTTACATCTGTATTGCGGGGATACGGGAGATGGGCGCTATACTGCCCGCTCGCTTGATATCGTCGGGCCGGGGCTGCGGAAGAGAGTCGGGGCATGGCGAGAACCCGACGGAGGACTTGAAGGTGAGTGTCACTGCAGGTCTTCCCGGAGTACTTGGTCGTAGTATGGCGGCCATGACAGCGAAGGCTTGGCGCGCGTGCGAAGGACACGTTCCGAAGTCCCGAATGACGAGGGCTGCAGAGGGGGTAGTCGCCGGTCTTTCTTGAGGAAGTTGTTTCCGAGACGAAGGGAGCATAGTCATGAATCAACCGATAGCCTGCTGCAAGGTGACCTGCTGCGCCAATACACCAACTGCGAGAGGGTAGCGGGAAAGAGATGTGACGAATAAGGAAGGTGTGCGACGACGCCTCCTCGTTTCACAGGCTGCCAGAGCGCAGCGTCAGGAGAGCCCAAGGATCCAGATCGACAGATGCCTTTCCCGCTCGGAGGGTCGCACCGTACTGGGCGTGTGCAAAGAAGTCCAGTCGGAGTGCACTGTGCGTGGCGCAGGGTGCACTTGTCAGCTGCGTGTTCGGCGAGGGTTACGGATCTGGAGAGCTGCGATGACGCACTCCGAAGCGTCCCCAAACGTTACACGACACGCGCGGCACTGGGCCAGCGCGCGTGCGGAGAGAGTGCACCGTCAATGTCCTGGGGCGGCCGACATCATGCGCACTGCGGGCGTCCGGAGGTGCGGGTCCTGGGCCGGAGCGAGAAGTACGCTGCGAGTGATATCGCCGCACAGGGCCAGCGGGAGATGCGCCGGGTCGTGGGCGGACAGTGGACACGCAAGCCCAAAGCGACACACACGGAGGGCGGGCCACACGCCGACGCGTGGGACGCCCGAGCAGGTGACCTCTCCCCCAACGCATCGGAGGGCGGGCAGGTCGTCCGAGAGTGAATGCGCGGGCGTAGCGTACGAAGCCCGAGTGGCAGATGCAGATGTGGAGCCCGGGGAGCGAACGAGCGTGTTTGGGGTTGTATCTAGGCGACCGCCACGGGCGTGCGAGCCAGGGCGGGTGGCACACCAGCTGGTCTGCCTTCCGGGGCCGGCGCTTGGCGCTGCGCGAACACCCCGGGGTGGCACGGGATGGCACTCGGAGGTCGGGAGAAGGGCGCGAAGGGAGATGGGGATCGGCACGGCTGCGCGGTGGCACGTTTTAGAATCTGGGCGGGTGTGGCTAGATGACCGGAGGGGCCCTTCTTGCCTTTCGTGCGACGGAGGACGCGCGCGGTGGCACACGGCCTGAGGGTGGCGTGGGCGGTCGGTCCGGTGTGCGACGGTCGACGCACGACGTGCGACGCGCGTGCGAGGGCGCGAACGTCGGAGAATTTGGACTCGGTGCGGGATGCGGGGCGGCAGACGGCGTCCGCTCGGTGACGATGGGGGTGGGTTCGAATGACGCTTTTGCTAGCTGGCGGGGAAACCTATGCATTCACACTGAACACATTCAATGACATCGATGCAGTGCAACATCATGGAAGTAATGCGCGGAAACGGGGTAAGCACGAACGGGGTAAGCAGGTACTGTCGTGCTGGCATGTTTCCTAGCGCGCAAACAGATGAGGTCAGTTTCAGCCACTTGAAGAGATGCATCAACATAACATACGCAACATCCACTTGTCCCGAGATATGCTGACCCTTATTCCGCGTCGCCCCGTTTGGAGCAGGGTGACGCCGAGAAAAGGGGGTAGCATGTTTCGGAATCGCAGTGCTTTATAGTTGTAGCCTTCGTGACTGAACACAAGTCCGACGACGTTTGCTACACTCTGGTCAAGCGTGCGCCCCGCGGCCTGTGTCACTCCAGTCTGCACGAAGTAGATGCTCACTGTCAAGAGAACGGCACATGCCGTGCAGGACGCCTGAGTGAAGATGCATCATGATAACATACGAGACGCTACCGTGTCTGGAGAGATGCTTACCCGTATTCCAGTCACCCGATTTGAAGCTGCGCGACGCCAAAAACGAGGGCAGCATGATTCGGTGCACCCTGGAGTAGGTCATGGTGTCCCCGGCTGACCATGAGTTCGTTGCAACGCATTTGATAATGCTATGTCTTGTTGCGCGTCCACATCTGCGGCGTTTCATGTTACTCGAGTCTGCGTGAAGTATTTAGAAGTTAGTAAGGGAAGGGCGATAAAAACCATGCAATGTGTACCTGGCTCCTGTGTGCATCACACGCCGTGACTTGTCCACAGGTGCTTTCAAGCTCACCGCCAGTGTCCACAAAGTTACCTGCACTTTCCTCGCAATACGCACCCACCTTCGAACTCCATTCCGATTTCACCACTCGAGCCCTTCGAATCCTCCCTCCGAGGCTCCGACCCGCGCCCGACCCCGGACCCGCACGCGCGCGCAGCCGTCCGTGGCACGATCGCCCCAGGCCGCATATTCGCTCACCCGCCGCCTGCGCACGCGCGCGCGTCATCCAGCAAATTTCGACAGCCTTCATTGTTTTCCGGTCTGTCTGTTCACCGCGTCCGCCCCGGGTCGGTGTCGTCATCGTATCGATGTGCCGATGTGGGCGAGATGAGATGGATCATGGATGGCCGGCGGGCCTCGAGGACGGCGACGCAAATGATGCATTGCAGATGGGGGCGCGCGAAATTAGCGCACGGGCTGTGTGCGCCGTCGCCGGAGCCGTAGTTGTCCGCTCGCGCGTGACGCTGAAGCTTGCAGTCGATACGCGCAGGACGTATGTAGAACCTGCAAAGTTGACGAGTGGTGGTAAGCTAGGCGACGGGGATGACGTTGAAGAGGAAGCGAATGAGGGCGAACGGAGGCGCACCGTCACCGCGGAAAGCATTTTCCGAGCGCGCGTCGGACGGACGCGGGGTGCGTCCCGTCGCGTCGGACGGACCACCACCCGGAAGGCGCAGGTGGCCCCCGCCCCCTGGCCCTGACGCGGACGCACGCGCGGGGGCGGGGGCGTGAACGCGCGCCCTCCCATTGGATGAGGGCCTCTCAGAGTCATGCTGCAAGCTGAGCCTCAGAGTGAGCGAGTAAGTAGGGGCAAACCTCGCGCTGGAACTCCAACCTGTCGCAAGGACTGAGCACACCGCACACAGGGGGCTGAGAGAAATAAGTAGCGTGCATTGCGTGCAGGTGCTATGTAGCGTAGCGACAAGCGGGATACCGACTGCTCGTCCGTGGAGCGCCGGCCGCGTGCGCGTACATACAGTGAACGGATATGAACGTAGGCGTGGACGGGTGCCCGTCGCCGCGGACCCGCTGCACCCACTTCCACGCTGCGACCTGCGCGAGGGAGCGGCAGACGGCGGGTGGGCGGGGGCGGGGCGACGGGCGGCTGCGCGAAGAATACGGGATGGGAGACGAAGGGTGCGTACGTGCGGGAGAGGGAGGAGAGAGGGAAATGAAGGGAGCGGCGGGCGGGGCGGGTAATGTGGAGAAGGCGAAGGGGTATGGACATGATGGGGCGCTCGAGGGTCCTGATGCGGGGAAGAGGAGAGGCGGGAGGCACGTAGCGAGGTCGTCATAGGGTGTGCGGGCGTTGTGTTGGTGGACGGAACGAGACGAGACGAGGCGGAGGCGAATAAAGAGTCGGAGTCGATGATGGGATGAGAATGAGGATGATTGCGGTGCGTGCGTTGGAGAAGAAAGTGCGGTTGGAGGCCGGGTGGAAATAGGGAACAAATAGGGCGTGGATACGGTTGTGGTACAGGTGGATTGAATTACTTAACATTGCGCTTCTCTCTCTCGGGTGTTGCTGCTCTCTGCGTGGTGCTCCTTTGCGTGGTGCCCGGCGTGTGCGCCCGGGCGACACTCGGCTCGGCTCCTCGTGGTTGACGTGTAAGCCCTCCCCACCGCTGTTGCCCCGAAGGACGGCGGCGGCACGGCGAGTTCTCGGTCGACGACGTTGAAAAGAGTGGAATGCCATATGCGGAGGCGACGAGCCTTGGCTAAAACCCGCCAAGACAGCCCGCGTCCTCGACAGCGAAGCCAGGCCGATACGACGAGCTGAAACGCGCCATACGCTCCGAACGTTCCCGTTCTCTGCGTTCACGACTGCGCTCGCGGTGTTCTCTGCGTACGTCTCCGCCGCGGTCGTCGCGGGGCCGGCTGCGCCGCTCACGCTCCGGGCTAGCCGGGGCGCCTGGGTATGCGGCGGTCGGGGTCGGACTCGAGTGCGAGTACGCCGCGATAGGGCTGGAGCCCGGGTTGGCACCGGCGGGGATGGGTATAGGCGCAGGGCGCGACTTGCGTTTTGAGCGTGTCGGCGAGGCGGGGGAGCGCGAGCGCACGGGCGAACTTGCACCGTGGCTCGACGAGTGCGGATTTGAGCTGCCGATGCTGACACTCGAGCTGGGATTTGACGCAAAGGACGAGTAGGCGTAGGGATACGAACTCGGGATCGATGACGGCTGCGTAGGAGACGTCGACGGGCGCACCCGCGGGGACGGCGGGTGGGGGAGGAAGGAGAGGGCGGAGCTGGATGGCGCGTTGGTGCCCGCCAAGGTGAGGTTCATGAGGGACTGCTCAAGAGACATCTTGCCATGTGCGGCGGACGCTATGGCAGACGGGTGAATAAGCGAGATAAGGCCGTGTATACGGCATATACTCACTCGAGTAGAACTCTGGGGGCGGGCTCGCGATACCGTCGCTCTCCTCTGAGGATTCCGAGGACAGGTCAGGGACGAGAGGCGGGAGAGGAAAGTGGTCGACTCTCGGGCTCTGCCTGGGAGTCAAGTCGTTGTCCTCGTATGCTTCCCTGTCGTGACCTGCTGCGCGGGGGTGGAGATGCTTGCCTCTGGTGGGGCTGAGGCTCATCCTTTTACTTGAGCGCAAATGGGCCGGATTAGGGTCGTCGAGGGAGTAGGTGCGTCCGGGGCAGCCACGCTCAGGGAGGGCACAGCGATTGGGGGTGACGACGATGGGGGTACGGTCGTACGGGAGGGCACTACCCATGGTGTGGGCGAGGGCCTGGTGGTGGGGGAAGCGGACGAGGGGGGAGAGGATGGAGGGGTCGATAGCGAGGAGCGCGGACGGCTCGTCTTGCGGGGGCGGCCTGACTGGGGCAGAGGCTGCGGTACGCTTGAGGATGGGGCGGGGGCACGGGCTATACGAGGGAGGCATTGTGTGGAGGGGTCGTCGAGGGAGGAGTGGCCGTGCACGGCGAGGGGCGTTGGGGAGGGAGGAGGAGGAGGAGAGACGGGGGTTATATGGACGGCGAAGAGTGTTAGCAGCGGAGGGCCATGACGGGCAGAGATATGTTTGGGCAGCGGAGGGCGAGGGAGAGAGGGCGAGAGAAGAGAAGGCAGGAGAGAGAGAAAAGAGAAGGTGCGGGCGCCTCCTTTGTCTCATCCTCCCTTTCCCCAAATCGGGGCATACTCCCCTCCAGCCGGCCACGCGAGGCGCCCGTGCCACCGGTCCTTCCCTTCGCCGCATCGCCCTCCCAGAGCGCCCGCTCCGGTGGATCGTTCATTTCCTCCTCCTCCAGCCTCCGTCCTCGCCGCCTTGGCCCCCGTCTGCGCTCGCCGTACCTGTCTCCGCCGCAGAGGACGGAGGGTATTGGGATCGGTGTTCTGTCGCTGATACGATGAGATTGCGGCACGCCTTCGCCCATTCACCCCGCGAGCATCAAGATCAAGATCCCAGATCCACTCCCTTCCCCCGGTCCCTCCTCCGACTTCCTCCACCTCCCCTCCTTCCTGCCATCTCCAGCCTGTCCTCCCACCGCCCGCCTGCTCAATCCCTCGCTGTTCTCGCACCCCGTCCGGCCGCCTGCCGACCGACCTGCCGCCGCCCGCCCAACATCCACCGCCCTCGCGCGCCCCGCCTCGCGCCTGTCGCGACAATGCACCGCACGCGCAATGACCAATATGCACCGGCCGCGCATGTTTTCCTTTTGTCCGTGCCACATCACACAATATTCCAAACCGCCATGCTCTCTCTGTCACCTGTCGCGCACTCGCATTGCCAGACAAGGCCTGCTCATCCCTTCTCCCCGCCTTCTAACTCCGTGAATACCGCCTCGAGGCGACACCGCCCACCTGACTGCCGCCGTATTCAGCCCGTCTATCGATAATCATCGCAATGGCGTCCACTGCTATACCTTGTTCGCCGGCTTTCCCAGTTCCATTCCGCATTCTTTCATCTCACAACGCGCGTCCGGCATTTCCCCCTCGCAGTTTCCCCGTCGACTTTCGCTTTCGCGCATCAATCTGCAGCAGCATGCGCGTCCGCGAGCACTTGCTCCCCTCCTCCGGATTCCCCCCTCGCTCGCGCGCGCACGCGCGGGTGGTTCGCACGGCTTCGTGAACCTTCACGACCATTCCCTCCGGACTTTGAATCTTCCTGCGCCCCTGGGGCCCGCCGCTGACGCGTGCGAGCTCCCTCCCGCATTCGCAGTTTACCGTCCAAACCTTGCCTGCGCGGCTGCGCCGGCCTCCCTCGCACGCACTCAATGCGCTTCTCCCCCCTCGCGCAATGCCTGCCCCTCGCGCACCTTCGCCCGTGTTTCCCAGCCCAATAGGCCAGGAATGGCACCTCCGACCCGCACGCGGGATCCAGGATCCCCTTCCCCAGGCATCGCAAGTTCCGTCGGCATCTCACCCCTGCAGCGCTGCGTCAGATAAGCCTCAAGCTCACAGGCTCAGCAGGCCCCCTCTGTGCGCAAGCGTATGCTCGATCGCCCGGATCCCCCTCGCCTCCCCGCGCTGCGTGCTTTTCATCTCGCGTTTCCCCGCACTGTGCGACATTGATCGTGCGCCGCTATACAGTCTTGTTCCACCCGAGAGGCATACAGTGTCGTACACCGCGCTGCCCGCGTCGCGATCGTCTATCGCGCGTCGTGGTACAGGTGACCTGCTGCGCGTGCTGCTGCTGCTGCTGGGCTGGCTTCCGCCGTGGGCTCGTTCAGTTCTGGTCTCCGCTCTGGTGCTGGCTCGTATCGCATATCGCTCAGTCCACAGATGCGCGATAGCGTCTGCCGTCATCCGGAACCCGTCTTTCTGTGGCTGCATCTCACCCCTGGTCTGCATTCGGTCGCCTGTGTTCCCTAGGCCTCGCGCGCTGTATGTCTGTTCTTCTTGCCACCTGCCGGGTGGAAATTAGACTCGGAGCCGCGCGTGGGGAGCGGGCGCGCTCGGGTTCCCGCTGTGTAAAGTATAGAACGATGTAGGTCCGTGTCTGGCGCGAAAATTTACACCGTTCTTTCCTTGCTTCCCAGTGTGTCGGGCGTCCCTTTTCCCCCCGGACGCCTGCAGCCTGTGCAAGCGCTCCTCGGACTCGGGGTGTCGCAACTTGCGGGCTTCCCGGAGGTGCCAGACGCGAGACACGAGACGCGAATGTGAGTGCACGTTTGGCCTGAGAGGGGGGGCCGCGGCGAGTCCGGACGCGTTGCACGCGAACTGCACGCTGCACGCACACAGGTCTACACTGGAGCTGAGCGCTGAACGTTTTGAACATTGGAAGGAGCTGGCGGCTGCTCTGGTACCTGCTTCTCTGCGCGCGTACGGCGCCCGTTAACCAGCTCTGAGCGCGAGGCTGCGCACACATACGTCCACCTCAACGCATGCGTGGGACAACTGAACGGTCGCAAGGCGTGCATCACGTCTAGTCTGTCTTCTTTTGCGGGGGAGCGTGGATTATTCCAACGCCCCGTATCCGCAGCCCATTGTGGCACCTTACTCGCATCCCATTATCAGCATGAGAGCTCTGCCCGTGGCCGATCCCATTGGCCGCCTTGCGCTTGCGGATTCGCAGGCGCACGAATGTCGACATCGACATCACCCCGCCGGCTTTTCCGTTTTCTGCCCCGTTCTTCTATCCCAGCGTTCTGACGCGTCTGTTCCGGCGCCGGCGCGTCTTGTTCCCAGTGCCGAACCCCGATAGCTGGCAGGAGTGGCACGCTGCGTTGCGCTAACTTAGCCCCGTACGTCCCGCGCACAAGGCTGGGACGCGCCGGATAAGGCATGGTCGCGTTTTTGGGCCCGCGGTCGGGTGATGCGCGGCGTGCGGGTCGCGCGGCCGCTCGCGTGCCAGGCCCGGCGTGGCCGAACTTGCTTCGACTCTCGGTGAGCTCGTTATATTCAGTAGAGATCGTTCACGGTGTACGGCGCTGACGCGGAGGGAACTAGGTACGCTGGGCCGGTGCCTTCGAGCAAGGTGCCCGATCGAGGGACGTAGGACGGCGCTCCGGATGAGACTCAGGCTAGGAGGCCAGGACGCGGCGTTCAGTAGCAATGTGACCTGCGTTTAGGAAGACGGTTTCCCGAGTCGGTGCGGAACTGCGACCTCGTCCAAGTTCATTTACGACGTTTCATCTTAATGCATCTTGCAGCTCGTTTGCAGAACCCCATCGAGAGCGCGCCAAGCCCCGCTCCGCCTCCCGACCCCCCGTTCTCTCCCAGCGCGCGGCTTCTCCGCGCGGACCTCGAATCTCCACAAGCTTGCGAGCGAAACCAGGAACCCCAGCTGCATCCTCGAGACTCGAGACTCGACGCCTCCGGAGCCCGATCACAGAGTGCGAGGCCCGAGGGCCGACTTCCGCGCCCTGACGCCCACCCATCGTCTTTCGCGTGGGTTACGTCCCCGGGGCCCCACCCCACACTTCGCAGCTTCTGCCGTCAATGAACGAAGTGCGCGAGAGAGTGGGTGGTGGCAACGGCAACGCGAGCAGCACTTCTTCGTCGGAAGATCGGTGCGTCTGGCCGACCTCCGAACGAGGGCGGGTCATGTGCGTGCACATGATATTGCATGTGCACGCCCGCAACCTCGCACTCTCGCACCGTGCGCAATGCATACGAGATGCACCGGTCTTGTATGCATTGGCAGTGGCATCAGTCTGATGGGTGACGCACGGACTAGAAGGTGAAGTGCGCGATCAGGTGCCACACGCGTACTTTGCTGTACACAGTGCACGCATGCCGCCCCTGCCGCGCGACCGCGAGGCAGGGTGCCCACACGCCGCCAGGACTGCTCGCGCATTCTGGTGCCCCACCGCTCGCGATCGCGGCAGAAGATAATGCTGGCCACCCTTGTTGTCTACCGTGCCGCCGCCTGCTACGCTGCCGCCCGCGCTGAGCTCACAAGCCCTGCTGCTGCGCTGTATAATTAACTGCTAGCACTGGACGACGTCATCTTTGTCTGCACCTGACTGCGCGTGGGACGCGTCCGGTGCGGACGTCCGAGCCGGCGACTAACCGCGCTGCGTCTCTGTCGAGTTCCCTTCCCGGGCTTGTTGTGCTGTCGATCTCCCGGGTTCCTGGTCCTGAAACTGGCTCTGGCAGCTCTGGGGTATGTACGTCCGTCGTGGAACTGGCTCCAGCGCAGACGCGCGCGAAGACTCCCGGCGCTCGACCTCGGGAGGAACGGCCGGTGTCGATACTCACGGAGAGCATACACCTTCCCGATGGGGGCGGAGAGGCCTCGGTCGCGGAGTGCGAGCACACCTCGACGCGGAGGACCGGGCGCGGCGGTAGAGGTGAGTGCCTTCGCCTTCGCAGCGGTGGGGATGGTTTGTTCCTCCGTGGCAAGCATGTGCCCGGACCGCGCGCGCGTCCAACCGTATCGTACGGCGGCGTGGACGGCGACTTGCACGGCGTTTGGGAGGGCGCGTCGCCGTCTCGTCGGTCACTGCCGTCCCCGTAGGCCACCGTCGCGCAAGCTCCGTGTGGCATGCGACCTAACTTTCACGGACAGGGCGCCGCGCCGCGGGCGGCCGTCCCGTATCGCGGACGACATCTGCGGACCCATTCGCTCGATATGGACTTCCCGACGCCCCAGCCCGACTGGCGCCGCCGGGTGCGGGCCGAGTCTGCATTGAACCTGCGCGGGCTTCGTGGCGCGCGTGCCCACTCTGTTTGCGTCTCGCCGCCAGGACGCAGGTCAGATGGTTGCGCCGCGGACCTCGCTCATGCTCGGAATACCGCAGATGGGCAACATTGAAGCTTTGTAGCTTTGATCGGCATGCGAATTTCGTGTGCAGAGCGGCCGAACAGGAGCAGCCGGTTCCTGCTCTGCTCTCTGCTCAGCGCCATGATCCGGAGCTGCTATCGTCAGGATTCGTCACAGGAAGATGCGTAGAATCGGTTTGATTGCTCACTTGGTGCACGGCCCAGATGGCCCCGAGAGGCTTGCGAGGCTTGGCGCGGTTTCGTTCATGCTCACAATGGCAGCCGACGTTCCATCTCAGGCGTTGCGCCATGGGCAGTCCTCCTCACCGCCGCTTCTCCCGGTGCTTGGCACTCATTACTGACATGTATGAGCAGCATCTTCTTGCTCGGTGCGATGCTGCCGAGAGGATCCCAGCAACAGGCTCGAAGCTAAGCTTCATGTACAAGCCATGCCAAGACGCTGTCAATCTCGCACTCGCACCGCAATCTCCAGTCGTCCAGTGCCCGGGTCGACGTCCAGCGAGTCAATAGCGTCCGCGAACACCTGTCGAACGCGGACATGCCGCCGGGCGTCCTTGGCGCGCTCTACTCGTCGCGGACATTGCCGCCGATCACGACTTCGAAGTTAGTTCCATCGCGTCCGCCCATAGCGCAGGTAGCGTATTCTTGGCTTCATAGAATCATACACGAGATCCGGAAACGCTCACGACGCGTTGTGGACGCAGCCGCCAAGAGCCGTGCGCGGACGCGCGGTTTGCGCGGCGCGTGCAGTCAGCTGGCCGCGTCGACGGCGTCCACATTGTCGCGTGTGGTGGACCGTGGACCCACAGGCCGCACACACTCGCACGCGTCGGACCGACTACCCCTGCGGGCCTGCCTTGTTAGGCGAAAGGGCGCAGCGCGCGAGCGAGGTGCGTCGGGGATGGGTCGTGTGCACACCAAGGCGCTAAGGTCTGGTCGCTTCTTTAGGAGTTACTGCGACGATGCATGTGGACCCTTACGACCTCTTCGTTAATGCCGGTAAGCCTCGATGCTCTGGGCCGTGCTCGTTGATGCTTGCTAATGTACTTCCTCAGATTGCATTCAAACGGCCTTTGAGTGGGCTAAGGGGCACGCAGGCAACCTCCATGGTCCAGGTTGCTGCTTACACGCTGCTTATACACGCCCCGCCCGCTCTCTATCGGCATGCTGCATGTGCTGTGGTTGGATGCTGCACTCTATCAGCCCCTCTCGAATCAATGGTGGTGGATCGTTTCCAAGATCCTCTGTTTAGAGCTTTCGCATTGCCTCCGAAAGTGAGCTCGAGGCAGCCCAGCCATAATACGCGTGGCATTCCTGGTACGTACTTTGGCTCTTATTTGGGCTTGTGGCATCCCAGAGCGTAGTTTACCTCATCCAGCGTCCCTTGGCAGTGTATTTTTGCAGGGCTTTTCGACTCCGATCCGCAAGTAGGGTCATCGACGCCTAGGCAATGTTGCTGAATCCTCGCAAACCGGTCAGCTTATGTCGGTGATGACCTCATACAGCCTCATACTGCAGTTTACTGTCTCAAACTCCTGCTGTGGACTTCGCGGACCAGTGCTCTCTATGAAATCTGCCCCTACGACAAGAAGTCGCTCTCGCACTTCCTGTTGTACCCATAACGTCTCACAAAGACACTTCAAATGCTCCTTGGCCCATTCCGCAGCCAAATGGACATCAGGAACGTGCAAAAAAGTGGTCTGTCTTCTTCGACACTTCGGGCGTCTCCACTTCCTAGGCACCTCGTGTCTCCCGCTTCGGCACCGGAAACGGCAATTCTGTGGCTTATTCTCTTGCCTGGCGCTGGATTTCGAGGTGTGGCTTACGTTGTGTACGTCTTTCTCCACGCTCCCCGGCCTCCGCATCATCCCAGCTCATCCTGTGCCGTTTGTGCGATTTTTCCTCCACCATGGTGCTTCCACCGTGCGATGCCTGACGCCGGCTTTCGCTGCGATCTCGCGCTTTAGACAGGACGCCTCGCTCGCTGTCAACGTAAGCGGCTTTTCATGATATATCTCTATCTGAGCTGAAACCCTCTCTTTTGCGGCTAGATAAGATTCGATACCCATGGCGACGCTGAGCCCGCCCGACACCATACTTTATCAGGCCGCCGCCGCCTCCCTTTTGCCCGCATGCGCCGCGTCCGCTCGCGCTCGAAACCATCGCGACCGCTCCCGGGGATGTGACCGGAGACATTCCCCGTGGTCCTTCACAGTGCGCCGACTGCCTCATGTCCGGCCGCCTCTTTGACGTGCGTCGGGACCGCGCTATTCTCGTCGGGTTACTCATCCCTGCCGGTCTGGTCGATGCTGGCATTGACTCAGGCCGGCCTCGAGTCCTTCTCGACTGCAATCTTCACCACTCAGATGCGAGATGATGCATGACGTCGCCCTGGAAGGCGAAGGAGTCGTGCCTTTGCGCTACGCGTTTACGTCTTCGCCCCGTGCTTCTGGGCGTTTGCCACTAACGCTATACCTTCTTTTTGTTGTTCCTTCATCTGCCTCGCATGTCCCCAGGCCTGCTTCGCTCGCGTATGCGGCGAGATTGTGGCCATATCGCTGGAGGCTTTCGCATTCAGTCGTTTCATTCCCCTCTACCCTTTCCTCGCTCGAATTCCACCGCACCCTCAGAAGGGAACCTACGCTGGCGCCGTTCCCACCTCCATTTCGCCCGTGCAGGGCTGCGCCCGCACGTTGTACACGATTGCGCGACAGTGGGCGTACTTTGACACGGACACTCGTCCTTATCGTTACCCGAGTGTCGACGAAGTCGCCCTTGCCGTGATATCATCTCGTTATTTGTCCACATCGCGCGTTGGATCGTTGGATCGTCGCTGCCCAACTGGGAATCCGGCCAGCGTCGTGGCGCGCGCTCGCCCAGAGGCCCAATCGCGTTTCTTCCGCCCGTTCCCTGCTCCATGTCGACGGTCTATCCCGCGCTGGCGTGGCGTGGCAGCGCCGCGACGGCTGCACTGCTGCATCATCCTGTTGCCTGGTTTCCGGGGACAGAGAGCTGTTTGACGGCGTCGGGGGCGGCGACGCTGCGCCTCGGGGAATCCACGGCATGATGGTACTCCTGCACCCTCGTCCTGGGTACTATAACTTACGCGACAGGGTGCTCAGTCGCGATTGGTGCGTCGCGCGCCCCCTTCACATGCGCGGCCACGGCGACGCACGCTGGCCGCGCCTCGAGGCGTGCATCTCGACTGCACGTCTGGCACTCTTTTTTCGCTCTCGAACGCTGTCCGCGCGATCGCCTGCGCCAAGGGACGCGAGGGCTTCTCGGGCGGGATCTATGCAGGAGATCGTCGGTGGTCATAAGTGTCCATGACGCCCCGTGCAATGTTTTTTCTCCTTCCGCGCATGCACAATTGCACCCCCATTGCTTCCTCTGGCGTGGGCCTGCACGAGGGTGAGGCAGTCAGTTCGCCTCCGACGCGGCCGCAGCGGTGAGTCTCTCCTCTTCCACCGGGACACCTTCTCCCGCCCGATTCTGCCATTCTCCCGTTCCGTCCGGATTTCGATGGAGGCAGTCGATCGCGTACAGCGAGACGCGCTGCGCCGGAGGCTCACTAGCGTAAGTAGCTCACGTCCGCTCACGTTCGCAGCGCAGGCATCGCTGGTGCCCATCGCGGGTCGCAACGTGCGTGGCTGCCGTCATGCGAACACAGCTGCCTGCTGGGGCTGACGCTGCCGTCTGAGTGCGCTGCCCGAGAGGCGTGTGCTGCACTCCGACTCCGACCCCATCACCGGCGGAACAGAACCTCCATGGGCTTCCAGCTTCCCGCACGGTGCTTCTCGGGCTTCGCAGCTCCCAGCGCCCGCGCGTGCTTATCTATTTGACACCCTCCCGCGCGCGCTCGCGCTAGCAATTGGCCACAGATCTATCTTTCAGGGTGGGCGATGCGGATACGAGGCTCTCGGAGCGCGAGGCACTGGGTGTGGCAGAGGTGAGCTTGCGCGAGTGCTGATATGCTTGCATGCAGGCTGTGGGAGGCGCAGTAGGTGCTAATGAACTGTACCTGACTATTCCTGAACTCTGCAGACTAAAACGCGGGTCGAAGCTGAACGCAATCAGCGGTGGCGGATACAAGGCCCGCCGCGGACCGCTGCGCCCATGTCTCCGGTGACATAGTTTGAGGGGAACTTCGTCTGTCTAGTGCTTGGTGAGTGCTCCCGCTATGCCGCGCGGCTCCCGCTAACACTCCGGAGTGATCAGAATACATAGCCGATGTCGAATAGCACTCTGTGGCGGACGTGTGCGTCGACCTCGTCTAGGCGGGAAGGGCTGGAAGATTGGACACGGGCAACCGTGTTTCCCTGTTCGGCCGTGCAGATCGCCGTGCACATGTCTGACAGACGCGTCCGGGCGTGTGCGTGCGCGAAGGTTCGTCGTTCAGGCTCGCGCTAGAAGTCGCGCGGACGGGTCAGAATGGCCCGCCGATGCGCTTCTCGCGAGGGCGGCCTCCGAGGGGCTCGCGAGTAGTGGGCGGTCTGGGTGCGCCTGAGCTCTCACCACCGCGCACGCCCTGCTTACAGCCGACGAGTAGGATGACCCCATTCTTGTTTGGACGGTGCTGATCAGTGCTTACTGACCGCGCCGCCCTTGGTGCCGCCTCTTCTCTGTTGCCGATGTCTCTTCGTTGGCCTCAAAGTCGTGCCGCGCCCTCCTACTAGCGGGTTCATGAGTTGCTTGCTGATTTTGCCCGTACTCATCTTATGCTACTACTTCGCAGGGTATACTCGGACGCGTCGGAGGAGCGAGCACTCCCGCCGACATTCAGTTCCCACCCCGCTCCGGCCCCGCGCCTTCGTATCGGGGCCCATACAATGCGTTGCGAGGACCCTGATCCCCCCTCCAAATCGGACACAGCACATCATCTCGGGGTGCAGCGGAACGGAGCGGACGTACGAGTGTCGATCCGGACGCGCGCGCCCGAGCCGTCGATGCTCGACGCTGCTTCTCCGCGCCCCCCGGGGGCGTGATCCGCAGCCGCGTCCGTCTGTACCGTCGATCTGCCCTCGGAGCACTCGCCCGGGCCCGGGATGGGGCTGCTTCTACGCGCGCGTCCGCCCCTGGGGCCCGCCCGGCGGGGGACTTCTCGCTCGCTGCTCGGGGGTTCTCTGTGCTTCGGCGGTCTGGGTCCTGCGGATGTGCTCAGGGTCTCGCGCGCCGGGTACCTCGATGGTGCAGACACGGCGTCGTGGGCCTGGAGCGGTGACGTGCGAGTCGGCCTATGGGGTTCTGTGTGGAAGGCTGGTAGTCGGTACGGTGCGCCGCTGGAGTGAATTGGGGGACGCGTGCGAGGTGTTCCTGCGATGACGCGCCTTGTGTGTGTGCAGCTCGGAGGGAGGGTCTGTTTCTCCCGGTGCGATGGAACGGATATAGCGGAGGTTCTCATAGATGCTTGAGAGCCTGGACGTCAGATAACATGTACGCAATCCGTGTGCGCGAATGCATCTATTTTCTTTCTATCTCGTGGCATACCCAGTTGTATACGTTGTTGGCGGGTGTTTTCTGACTCTGTCTAGCACACGGACACTCTGACGTGACTTGGACTGCCGGCTCAAACATATGTTGCTTCCCCGAGTCTACGAACCGCACATGAGAATGAATAGGTATAATATGCCGTCGTAGTCTCTCATCGAGTGCTGCGATACCGGATATCCAATAACAACTATAGATTACATCGTATCAGCAAAGGGAAGTTCCTCCAGAACAAGAGCAATCAAGCACAGTACACTGGAGTAACGCGGTCGTCACAGCGGATAACATGTACGTTCCGCATGCTCAATCGCTCTGCTCGAGAACGACGTGAATCGTCGAGCGATGCGCCGCATGCATGCCGCACCCATTACCTGGCAGGACCTGAGCCCGACGAACACGACATAGATATGCTGAATATTGGAGGATGCTCTCGGCGACCGGCGTCGCTGCGATCTCGCCTGCCTCGCGCCTGAAACCGATTGCACCTGCTCAGCTAGACTATTGGCCTACAGATGTTACATCGCCCACGCGCATCGGTCCAGCGATATGAGTGAATGCACAGGCGATGCACGGTACATCACGTACTGCGGGAAACCTAGACGGTTCGAACGGTCAGCCATCACGCTGAGCTCGTATAGTACGAGTATCACCGTTGCTCACAGTACTATTACCGGACGTCTCGACATGATGAGGAAGATGCGATCAGCGCGAGACTCCTATGCACGGGTCAACAGGTGAAGTTGCCAGACCAGCGCAGGGCGGCGATTCGGATATTCCACCTATGGGCTGGGGCTGAGCTGCAATGCTTGTAGTTCAACATGAGCAACCTAGTAGTGCAACGAGTACCGACGTACAGCGTAGCTCTCATGAATGTTTGGGGGGTCGAAGAACGAGGAGCCTCGAGATACTGCAAATTTATAACAGCACGCAGAATCCAGCGCTCTCGAGGAGCATAAGAGTCCCAAAAATTGGTGGTCGCGAACAGCCGGGGACGGGCACCACAATGGCACGCCAACGGCCTACGAGAGGTCGCTTATGATGCATGTCATGCGGCACCACGCCCAGCGACTCTGAACGCCGGACCTGTACCTGGTTCAAGAATGCCCCTCGTACCCAGCGACGGTGCGACAACAGACGATACTGTGCTGGCCAACACAGGCCACCCGTTACAGCCTGCCAAACTGACAGACATGTAACTTCGGACGGTAATACCCCGCAATGATGAATTGCTAAAGGCGAAATAGGCCAGAGCACCGTACGGCGCAAAGGCTCAGTCATGGACCCCCCATAGCGAATCCATGCCTCTTGAAAAGCCCCCGGAGGAGCTTCCCGAGGACCACACCGAGCTCAGACAGCGCACGGCGCGAAGCCGACGCGCTACTCGAAGACAGCGATGTGACCCGGGGTTCTTGGTGTCTGGAGCCGCGTCGCAGGAGGGGGCCATCCCTCCCGTTCCCGTGCAGCAAGAGCGACAGGACCTGTGCCGATAGGGCATATGAACCAAGTACAGACCGCACGCGAAAAATCGCTCCCCCGATCGCTTGCGATCGGCGACAGTCCTAGGTGGCGCCAGAGGCACAGAGATTCAAGTTGACTCTCACCGGTGCTCGATATCCTATCCAGCGGCATGTGCGTATGCAACGTTCAGCCCGCAAGAGCGATATAGGCATGGGTCACAAAACAGGCGTGTGAAGCTAGGCTGACCGTGCTAGTGAGTGAGCGAACATGTTGATGGTGGATGGAAACAACGAGCTGAGCATAAAGTTGGAACGGGTGAACGAGCGCCCGAGAGCATCGTGGCGTTGTCTTCGATAGGCGCCTGTACTCTCTTTCTCTCGCCCGGCCAACATTACGAGCGGGTGCATGTCGACTTGTGAGCTGAGCCGCGGCACACTCATCCCATAAACCATTTAACTATTAGACTGCCCTGCAGAGCATTCGTACCACGAAGTCATGAAGCAAATAGGTCACGGACGTACGCCCGGCAGTAGCCGGCCGTTCCCGCTCCTTGTACTCTGCAACTGCCCGCATCCCTCCGGCCGAGGCATGGCTGCCATTTCCTTTCTCTCTTCGTCCCTTGTTCCTACCCTCGTCCTTCGATGATCAAGGAGATCTTCACCTCTCACATCACCGTTGCATCTAACACACTCGGTCTCTACCCGGACGACTACACAACGCCACTGGATTCCCCGCCGTGTCTCATGCTATCGGCGACCTTTATCTTAGTCTCTCTCTGCTGGTCTCGCATATCGACTCTGTTTTATATCCTTGGCCCTTGGACTATGCACATTCTCGGACCCCAGTGACGAGAATGCGCCACTCTACTCACCGTAGGTGAGGGTGTGGCGTGGGAACGTTTTGAGGGTTCCCAATTAGGAAATGTATGTTGTTCGGACGCCCTTGTTTTCCTGCTGGCTGGCTTCGCTCGGGAAACTACAATGTTTGCTAGAATTGGACTACAACGTCTCTCGGGCAACGCTCTGATCTGGCACGTCAACATATGCTCATGCGGACGCGGGGTATCCTCCACCTCTCTCTTCCTCGCACTCGTCGCACTCGACTCTCCTCGCGCTACTCTCACTGTCATCCCGGACGACGCTGGGGATGTCTAGGATCAACATTATCACGAACTCGCTCAGTCGATTTCTGGGGAAGAAGCCACGGAAAGACTGTCTCGACTGTCTTACAAATGATATCCTACTCGACTCTGTCATGAGCTACCTGGACGTCTTGGATATTCTCCGTCTACGACAGGTTCGTCTTCTCTATCATAGCACGGTACAAAGCGATGGGCCATATCAAAAGAAACATGCCCACGCGTTTTGGAGATCCATACGCGATCACTGTCTTTCATAGCAGTTGAATCGCTCGCCATCCAGGCTGCCCCCATTCTAGCGGGCGTTTGGAGGCCTGACCGAGGTCGAGTGGGGCTCGGCTCTCCATCAGTCCTGAGCGTGGATCTTTCGTGATGGCCTATCTTTTTGTGCCGCGCTGCAAGGGACCAACGTTCGTCTCACATGTATTACAGGTTAGCAAGCTCTACTATGAGCTCACACATCACGCCGCGCTCTGGAAGCGCATCCTCCGCACCACCGACATCCCCCTCCCGCCCGTCCCGCCGACGGCTCGCCACACTGCCGATCGGATGACAGGCTTGGAGGCTGAGAGGCTGGTGGTTCGGTCTCTGTCCCTGCACATGAACTGGGAGAGCAAGATTCCTCGCTCCAGAGATCACTGGAGGTTCGATGCGTACCACCGCGTCCTGGAGATGACGCTCCTGCCGGGCGGCCGATATCTCGTCGCTTCCGTTGCTGACTTCAAAGCGACGAAGTACTCGCTCGTCATCTACGCTCTGGACACGTTTGGGCGCTCACGACCTATCGCGAAAACGGACACCGCCACGAAGGCGTACGACATCCGCGCCAAGTACGTCACGATCAAGGGTCACAAAAGCATCGCTTTGGCGTACCTTCGCAGAGACTACCACCACAAGACGGACAAACGAAAAGCGTGAGTCTCGCGTCGCTTATCTCGTTGAGACTGTGTTAACCATTTGAACAGCGCGGCGGGCCACCTCCCCAACGCCTCCGAGTACAGCACGTACCACGACATCGACCCGGATATCGAGTTTCGATACGAGTGCATCGCCATCCACGCCCGCCTGTCCTCGCTCGAAGCCCTCGCAGATATACCTATCGATCTCGGCCCTGAAGCATTCTTCGAGGAGGCCAGGAAGCTACCACCACCCTTCGAGAACCTCGTCCGCATTGTCGCCGGGCCTACACATCGATTGATGTGCCCGGACATTGAAGAGACGTTCGACTCTCCCTACCTCTCTGTGGCCAAGTATCCGAACGACATCGTCTTCAAAAGGCTCGAGGGAGGACCGGCGGGTACCTTGACCTGCATGCCGGTGGCCCATCTCGCTGTCCACGTAAGTGTCTTTACCGTCGTCCACCATAGTTAAGCATGTACTGACCTCTCTCAAAGACTCACACCATCAAGGCCGCCCGCCTGATCCCCCAGGAGAGCGCCGTCTTCGTAGTGCGCCAGATCGACGTCCCCAACCACCCCATCTACGCGTTCGAGAAATACACCATCATCCCCGCCGGCCAGAACAAGATCGCGCAGACGCGCATGTCCGACCAGTGCATCCTCGGTGAGGAGATGGGCCAGCTCACGCACGTCTACATCGCCGACCCGAACGTCTCCCCGCGCAACGACGACTCCATCCTCGGCCAGCTGCGCGCGCAACACGTGGACCCCCCGCCCCCGCCCCCGCTTGCTGTGTACTGCCGCCGCGTGCACGAGGAGGGCTTCGTGCTCGCGCGCTTCTTCCCGCAGCGCATCGTCGTCGAGTACCCGCCCACGCCCCCCGGAGGCCGTCCACAGCGATCACAGCCGCGGCGCCCGCGCGTGCTGTACCACTATCCGCTAGGGAAGAACGACCTGTTCGAAAAGGACGCGCAGGCGGACGCGCGCGTGCGCATCCTGCCGGGCGTCGTGCGCCCGCTGCTGGTGTACACCCCATGGGACGACATCACGGCCGCGCCGCCCATCAGCGAGATCCGCCCATGGATCGACCGCGGGATGCACCAGCCGCACATCATGGACGCGGAGGGGTTCGTGCGCCCAGAGACGGGGAAGAGGCGGCAGGCGACGTTTGGGGATGCGCCGTGGGACGGGACAAAGGCGATCGCGTTTGCCTGGGACGAGACGATTGGGAGGTTGGTTATTGCGGAGGAGGACAGCGATGATTTGCTTGTGTATGAGTTTGCGCATGCGCCGAGGCAGGGTGAGTCATTTGTTTTCCTGTTGGCGAGAGCGCTTCTGATCATGGTGTGGTGCTAGACGAAGACTCGGGGGAGAGATTGCCGCTCCCTCTACGTGAGATCCCTAACCCGGATATCTTCCATCGCTCGGGTAATGGGGTCCTTGACCTTGAGATGGCTTCATGATCGGGATACAGATAGGATTCGATTGCGCTCTGAATTGGATACTTGTACAAATATGACTCTACATGTATATAACGACACGGACTGCGAATCTTGAAAGCGACATATGATGGGTACGAGGGTTCTTGGTCTAGACGTTGCGTGCATTCTATACTTCTCCTGCGCTCTTCGCCTTCCTACACGTGGCGTATCGTTCTGCCGCTGCATATCTTGTCCACAACGATCCTACGCGCCACGCGCCCACGGCCACGGTGCATCCAAGGAACCTTCCTGTCTGGCGATGTTCTCGAATTCTATGGCACGAGTGTTGGACGAGACAAGCTGATGGTGAGCACCTCCGATGGGAGCGTTACATTCAGGGCATTTAGAAGCCTCCATAGCGCCTCCGCACTGCAAGGGGTGGTGCATATAGTCGTCAATACGAGACGCGATCTCTGTGATCCATTTGTGGCATGACATACCTCGGTGATGACGAACGTGTGCCCATTCTCGCAGTTGTAGAAGTGCCCGCGATGCGCTGCGAGATATGAGCAGGTTGTCCGGACCGGATAAGAGACGGCGGAAACGTACAGAATCCGAATGCCTTCACGATATCCGCACGCTCCTGCAGCGACAACGGCTGGTAGAATCCCCCTTTGACGAGGAACTCCTCGAGCGCATCGCACTCGCCCTGCCAAGCCTCGACCTTCCGATGACAGTGCTCCTCGAGCCACTTCCGCTCGGCCTTCAGGTCTTCCATGGTCTTAGACGGACGCTTGCGCATGTAGTCCTTCTGGACCGTATCGAGGGACCTCGACATGCTGGACTTGTGCGCTTTCACCTCGCGCGAGAGTTCGTTCCGCGCGTTCTCGTCGAGAGCGCCCTCTCGGAAGAGATCGGTCCGCTTGCACTGCATCCTCCACCGGAAGACTTCGAACTCGTAACGAATGACGAGTAGAGACGCACGCGCGGCCTGCCGTGTGGCCGACGAATTGTCAGCAAGATCCCGAGCCTTCTTCGCGTCCGTGATGCAAGACGAGTACAGGAAATCCACGAACGTCGTCCACAGGGCTTGATGGTCGATGGTGGAGGCCTCGGTCGACGTCTTGGACAGAGCCTCAACGCGTGCTCGTGCGACTTGGGCAATAAGCGAGCGAATCTCGAGAGAGAGGAAATATGCCTCGATCTGGAAGCGGACGTCCGCCTTGGGAGGGGGCTGCCCGATCTTGTGATCAACAATCTTGAGGGCCAATGGCTCGGGCGCGTCGGTAGCTCGGGCGGGGTCGCTGGTAATCTGCTGCATTTCCAAACGATAGAGTGTTGTTAGCGCGGACTCGTATGCCTTGACGTGAGCGCCACGGGTAGTAGCGATGGTGATGACACGCCGGTAGGTACCGATGATGTTCTGGACGATCTGGTTCCAGGCGCGAGCTTCCTCGAGTGGCAGTCCGTGTACCGTCTGCATAGCGTTGAGGTTCAAAGCCGTGGCGGGAAGAGGCCCGTGGTCTTGTACCCAAGGCGGTGGTGCGTCCTCGGCGTCGGAGTCCTCGTTCTTGGTGCCAATGGGCAACTTCCTGGCTCGATCTTCGAGGGCGGGGAGCGACGATGAGAACTTGGAAACTGCAGGGCTGCACGCATCTAGATCGCCAGACATTGTGCTCGCTACATTCTGCTCGAGAATGTCGAGCGTCGCACGCTTCGTGACGCGGCCGTAACGCAGAGAGTTGATCGGCCCTCGGCATGTCGGGCACGTCGGCGGAGATTGATAGTTGACTGGGGGTGACTTCGTCGAGAGGAAGCGCCCCATCGGATCCACCTCGTAATACTCGCTCATGCTGCAGTGCCCGTCGAGGGTCTCCACGGTGAAGATATGTCCGCATGCCAGAGCGATGAGCCTGTCGCTCACGTCGGAAGACTCCAGGTCGATCTCCTCGAGCCGTCGTTGCATGATGAAGTCCACGATGTCCGCCTTCTTGTTCTGCGGGAGTCACACAATGCACCTCTGATCACTGCAGGGTTCCCCACAGACTGGTATCGAGGATTAGCGAGTGGTTAGTGATTTAAAGATGAGGCATACCGGATGGGCACGTATGACCACAACGTAGCTTCTTGGTACAAGGCTCGTCACACGGTAGGCGCGAGCAGATCTGAAACAGACAGAAAGCGTCAGTTGAGCGGTAATTGACATTTGGTGTTACAACTTACCGAACCGCAGAGAACAGGGCATGAAAAGTGCGCACAAGACCAAATGCAGGGCTCCATGCACGGCGCGCAAGGCTCGGAACACGGCTTCGGACAGCTGTGGTGTACGCATTGCTGACGGCAAGGCGACTTACACTTCGTGTTGCATTCGTGGTCCTGCGAGCACGGGATGCCGCAGTTGTGCTGACAGTACATCGGCCGCTCGCAGGGATGGGGGACATGGTGCGTCCGCACGATCTTGCCTCCTTGGCCCCGTTGGGCTTCGAGGTTGAGCGCTTGGCAGTCTCCGCACGAGGCTTTGCAGGACTTGCTGCAACACTCCAGAGAACCTGTGCAAGGTTCCCTGCAGGACACAGTGGCGGGATCGCGATGACAAGGCATAGCCGCTGAATGCTCGCAGCTGGAGAGTGGTTTCCGAACCTGCTTGGTGCATTTGACTGAAGCGAGCTGCTCGAGCTGGTAGCTGTCATGAAGAGATATTATAAGACTCGGCTGTCCGGTTGACGTCGCATGACGGTGCAACTTACCAATACACTTTGGCAGCTGTATGTCCACAAGGAAGGACGACCTTGTACATCGGGAACTCGCATCTTCCGCAATCGTCAGAGCATCTCTTAGCGCATGGGTGGTTTCTAGGACATGGAGTGCGGTTGCAAGGCGCAAGGCACCGAATGCTGCGATGGTTGTCCGGCGCTGAGTGACACTGCGAATGACCGATAAGCCATTTGTATGTCGCACAAATGGACAAAACTCGTACCGCAGAGGGACAAATGTGCCCGCAGCTCATGCGGAAACCGCAGGGAAGGAGGCAACCACCAGCGGGAGCGACGATGGAGAGTTCGCCCGGTTTAGTGATGAAGGAGGTCTGGTCGGGATGGCGGGGGCAAATGATCGGGAAACCAGTTCCAATTTGGCCCCGATCTTCCATCTCGTCGAGGATGGTCGACCAGGTGCCATTCTTGCGAAGATTTGCGGCATTCCCCAGGATGAAGAGACCATGCTTCGCCCTAGAAAGAGCGACATTGATGCGGTTCGAGCTCTGGAGAAACGAGTGAGTATTGACCGTAAACATAGTGTGTCGTGCTGCTCGCCTTCAGGAAACCAATCGACGCGGAACCTGTATCACACTGCCCCGAATTCCGCACGAGCGAGACGATGACGATCTTCGCCTCTTGTCCTTGGAAAATATCAACGGTACCAAGGCGCACCTATAAGATAGGCATAAGCTTACATGTCGCTTGAGAGAGTGCCTCACTCACATGTTTCGCGACGAGAACTTCCTCGAAGTCGATTTGTTCCTCGAGTCCTTGTCGAGCGAGTTCTTCTGCATCACGCTCGTCGACAGCGACAGCGATCTTCATGTCTCGGAGTGCAGCACGCACTTTCGTCAACTGTCCGAGATAGGCGCAGAGAACAGCAATATCGCCTGGTTCGCTGTACATGCCTTGTCGCAGGAAGTATATGACGAGATCGCGAATCATCTCCACCTAGTCAAAAGTGCTGAGTTAGTCCCGGAGGGGCGTTGAATTCGTATCACTTACCTCGAAGGTGTTATACTTCGATACCGAGTCATCCGAGCCGCCCTCCTTGTTGAGGTGGTTGTAAAAGAACACGTCCTTCTGCATACCCTGCACAGCCGGATATTGGTACACGAGCGCGTTGTCCTCAAGCTTGGGGTAGAGAATCGTTCTAGCACAGAATGCACAACTTCAATATAATATTGTGTTGGACTGGGGTCGAGCGTACCTGATGAAATGCGAAATTGTGGGGCGCATCCGACGCTGAACATTGATCTGAGACATCTGGAAGCCGTTGTCTACGAGGCGTTCCATGAGTGATCTGTCAAACTTGAACAGTTGATTTCCCCGTTCGCTATCCATCGAAAGTGCTATGAAATAATCAGATGGGCTTCTATGCCTTGTTGGCAAAGGACATACCGAACGTGGCGAGAGTCGGTCGAAGTTGTTGGGGATCGCCGATGCATATGAGGTGGCGCACTAGGCCAAGGTTAATCTCTGGGGAATATAAATATAGCAAGGGCGTCAGACGTACCGGAAGGTACAAGAGATGTCAAAATATGGGCTTCGAGGACCTGACCGGCTTCCTCGACTAGGAGGACCTGTGGACCAACACTCTGTATGGAACTCCAGCATTAGAAAGATCACTGATTTGAGGGTCATGCAATGAACGTACCTCTAGGAGAGATGTCAGCGAGGCCGCACCTTTGGGTATACCAGTAAGCAGATATTACGATATTTGAAGCGATGACCTACCGGTCGTTGTGCAGGCGATCAGATCATTTTGGCTGAGAAGACGACGACGATTCTGGTAGTATACCGTGGATGTTTAGCATTGACTGTGCTGGGTTGCAAGCGCATGTGAGCGAACCTCGTCCCTGAGATCATCATAGTTCTTGCACGCCTCCTTGTAATCGTCACGTATGGAATTGTAGTGGTCCAGCTGCGATGCGTACGCGTTCATTCGGATGCGTTGCTCCCAGTCGCCAGCCAGACGAGTGCGCTCAGTCAGCGACATCGCCCAAACACTCGAGTGCTCGAGCAAGTCGCCGAGGGGTCGGTCGAGTACTGGGATCGGAGGCATCATCCCGACGAACCCCAGGGACTCGAAGAACGCGATGGGATTCGCCAGCAGCGGCATCTGCTCGGACTCGTCCTGCGGCGATACGCCGACGTCCTTGCTCTTCCCTTTGCCTTTCTGCGTAGGCGGCGCTTCTGTCGGCGGCTGGACCTGAAGGTACTGGATGTCCCGCCCCGCTCTCCAGAATCCGTAGAGCGTGTTTCGCACGGAGCTTTCCACGGTCTCCTTCTTCTTCGTACTCTTCTTCTTGACGTCCTGCCACTCGCCGAGCTCCCCCTCTTCCGCCCACATGAGCCCCGAGAGCGCTACAATCCAGAACGGCGGCATCCGGAAGGCGTTGGCGTGATCAGGGTAGTGGATATCGAGGTATTGTTCGATCTTGTCCCAGTCGAGCAAAGGAAGGCGAATCGCAGTCATCACGTTCGTCATCTGTTCCTCCAGCTTCTTCATGACGGCGTACTGACGCTTGAATGATCTGTCCAAGTTGGAAGCCGAGGCGACCTTCTCGAGCTTGTCGAGCGTATACTGCATGATCCGCTCGTCCGAGGAACGCGTACCGAGACGCACGACCTTGTTGGTGATCCCGGCGTCCAGTACGGAGGTGAGCATATGGTCGAGAGCGTGATTCGTGAACGCGATGAGGACTAATGAACATAGTCCGTGAGATCGTACCGGATGTGCACAAGTATAGGATTACATACCAATGGGCCGAATCTTGCTTGTGAAGAGCACTCGAAGAATCTCCTTCGCTGTGTAGCTCTAGGAAAGATAGGAATCATTGAGCTGAAAACCCCTAATCTAGAGGAGGGGACATACCTTGCCCGTCCCGGGGGGTCTACGGTATCGGAATCCATCAGAACGGTCATTCGCTGAACGGATGCTCACTCACCCTTGGATCAGCGAGACTTCCTTCGTCAGGGTATCTACAACGGCATCAGCTTGGCTAGGATCCAGCACGCTGCTCGTCTTCAGCTGCTGCCGAGCTCTTGCGACTGCCGCGGGGTTCAAGATGTCGAGGTCGTTGATGATCTTCCCCTTCTGAGCCAAGCACTGTAGCTTGAACCGGAATGCGGGGACCCGCGCGTACTTGGGCGGCATGACAGCGACCTCCTTGATCGACTCAGCGGGGGCGATGTAGCGCGCGAAAGGAATCGCCGTCGGCTCGATCGTCTTGATCCTCTCCAAGAACGGCCGGACGCTTTCGAACATGACGCTGTTGTCAACCAGGAACGCGTACGAAGACGCATTCTTGCAAAGCCGCTCGCCCTGTAACGCCTTCAGCTCGACGTCGGCGTCGAAGAATGCGACCTGCAGCTGGATGCGATCCTTGGCATGTTTCGACGACTCGGCGATATCCTTGCCGAAAGAGGAAACGACGCCGAGGTAGGCTCGGATGGCGCGGTCGGAGACCACGACGAGTGCGACGAGACTCGACCCCTGCAGACGTTTGCTGTGCTCCCAGAAGTCGTAGCGTTTCTTCGCGTCCTTCTCGCGCGCGGAGCCCACCGCTGGAGAATCAAGGACCAGGGTAACACAAACTCCGCGTCGCTGAGCTATGGGAGGTTGCTCCAGGAACTCAACGTTCGTGTAGATCTGGAAGAAGACCGAGTCGTATCCGCTGGTGCGATACGCCCCTCCTTTCTTCTCGAGAACCTCTTCCAGCTTCGTCTTCTGTGCGCGCTTCATGTTCGGACGGCGCTGCCAGATCGTCAGGAGATCATCTTGGATCGCGGCCATCGATGCACGAGTAGTAGATCTGCGCAAATGTCAGCAAGAAAGCTGGTAGAGAATAGAAAAAATCGTACATCAGATCCTCTCGCAATAGCCTGAACTGGATGTCGAGGTGTCGTTCCATAGAATTTACAGGCAGGTGGTGGGGGGCGTCATGCCGGAAAACAGGAAGGTACGGCTGTACGGGGGAGAAGAGCTCTTCGTGTGTAGGGGCGACCCTGATATCCGCGATGTTGGTGAAGTCGTTGTCGTGCCGCCGTCCATCAAGACGCAGGTTGCCGGGAGGGTCGTAAGTCTGAGCCAGCTGCCCGGCGAGGGCCTGGCTTCGTTTGACCGGAGGCGCTGGACGATGCCGGACTCTCGTTGAACGATTTCCTGAAGGCGTTGGATGTCTTCGCGAACGTGGGAGATGCCCAGTTCGCGGATTTTTGGGATCGCATGGGCAATCGAGTCCGCAAACCGTGGCTCGGGATCAGAGACCTCTTCGGCCCAGATGTCGAACCAATCCGCGAAGTCTTGGATGAACTGGGCTACGTCGGCGGAGTGGTTGCGTATAGCGTCCTTGTAGCGGTTGAAGTACCTGTAGGCGAGGGCGAATCAGTAACCAGAACGAAGCACAGTTGATTCACATACTGTAGGAGAACGACGGATAGTGTCCTGAAGATTTTGAGGCCATCGAGATTGTTCTGGAGGGATGGGAGGAGATTGGGTGTTCGATCCGTCCAGGACTGAGCGGCCATCATCTCGTCTAGGCAAGTCTCGAGCGTCGCGAAGATGGATTCGTGATTGTTCTTGATAATGGAATACAGATGACTATGACATTGTCAACAGAAGGATCACGAGTCAGAGTAAAGAACATTACTTGATATTCTTGTGCAAAGTCGACTTGAGGACGAGGTCCGACGCAAAAAACTGCCGGTATATTAGCATCATACCCAAGCATACCCAAGGAAGATCGCGCACGCACCTGGAACAAGGGGAAGTATCCGCTCTGGAACGAGAGGGCACCTGTTCCAAACCCGATCGACGTCTTCACAGGTTCAAATCGTAAGATCTCGCCGATACGATGAAGCGCGTCTCCCTATGACGAGTAAGACGACAGCGACGAGCCAGCGAGACAGATGTAATCACCTTCACTACGAACTCCAAGAATTCCTAGTATGGCAGTAAGTATATATCCAACCCGAATGGCGAGAGAACTGGCGTACCTGCGCGTTCGCCGTATTCTGTGAAAATATGATACGAACCTGTAAGAAAGGCAGCGTCGTGGAGAACAATTGCGCGGCGTACCCAGGTCTTGTTGCTATCATTGACACTAGCCAAAATCCTCACGAACCCCATGATCTGACCTGGATTTTCGAGATGATGTTTGTCGCGGATGAAGTCTCTGAGGTGGTTGTGGACCTCGCTGGGGTTGAGAGTGTGCCGGCCTTCCGGCGCAGACCCGATGCCAGCAGTAAGACCTTCAGTAGAAAAGAAATCGACTTCAGGTTGTTCTGAGGGTTGTGACGCGTCGGGCGTCGATTGATCTGCAGGTCCGGGCGCGATGGCTTGCTTGACGTGGCGAAAGGAGCACTCGAAGCCCCTCGCGCATGCGCCAGTAGACCAGAAGTACTGACACACGTTACGTGGCACGGTACTGGGGGCCGTTTGGGGGAGGCGAGGCGTACCAGGAGCCGACTGCCCTGACGAGCCAGAAGCGACGGGTTGTTTGGTATGGCGGAAGGAGCACCCCGCACCCCTCGAGCACGCCTCTCTGGACCAATAGTATTGACAAACGCCGTGCGGCACACCATCGAGGACCTTCTTGGGTGTTTGAGGAGTCTGAGGGAGAGGGGTTTGCGAACGGCTGCGTGCTGGCGGCGATGCTGGCGATGGCGAGCCCTGCGAGGGGGACCCCCGCGACAATGGCACAGGGCCGCGATCGTGAGAGTATCGACAGCGGTCGCCAAATCGACAGCCCTGAGGCGTCTTGAAGGCCCTACAAGGACCTGGCGGTCGTTGAGACATGATTGAAGAGTGGGAGACGATGAAGTAGCGACGATGGTAAGAGGCAGGACTTGGTCGGGAACTCAAGGTAGGGGGGAGGTATAAGGTTGAGGACAAGAAGACGCGACCAGAAGGCGGTCTCGAGCTTCATATCGACAACATCAACCCCTCGTGCCCCACCTTGAGGCGCTCCCATCGAACCCTGTCTACTACACGCGCCAACGAAGCGCTTACAAGAGCGTATGTATTCTACCCTTTTCATCCTAGGTCATTCCTCGCCTACGGCATCCTCAAGACCCCTACGTTGTACCGTTTGTGAGGTGATCTTCGCTGCAATCAGGAACTAAGATTATCAGATGTTCGAATACGTAGTACACAAAAATCACTAGCCAAACCGTTCCGATGTCGGGGAGGTGCATGCCACTGGCATGCAACCGGCTTGAAGACCGGACTGAGAGAGCGCCGCATCCGAAGTGGGATGGAAACGAGGTACCTTACGGTCGTATTCGACCTACCAATACAGAGCCTGAGCATTCTGTCCTACGTACGAGAACAGACTATCCAGCTAGAGAGCACCGCAGAACTTCGAATAGCTGATGCCCTGTGTACCGTGCAGCAAAATGCGCACGTCATCGCCAGCCAACACGGTCTGCAGACATATTTTAGCTTGAGAAACCGGCATAAAACATAGATACAAGAAACCTTTAGCTTCATCTGAGTCGCATATCGCTTTGACATGATGGTGAGCAAGCGGGTGGAAGGTGAACATGGTGGAGTGGAGTCAAGCGCGAGCCGCGTAGGCGTCTATTCCAACTCGTGGCAAATTGCCGCTGCCGCGGGATGGATTTATGATCGCGATGAATACACACGCGCCCACATCGGCACTTTCCCCCCCTGCAGTCATCTGTCTAGATCCGAGGCACACTGCCAGACATGCTACCCATGCAAGGGAGCTCACATTCCCTCCGAGCTCTCAGTCTCATCGGCATATACTTCAACGTTGTCCGGCGCCGCACCCCGGCTGGTCACGATACAACATCAGCGGTCATCTGCCACTCCCTTCGTCTCATAAATTATGGCACTACTGCAGGCGGAGCGAGCTTCCTTCATTTAACGGGAACGAAACACTCCGGACTGGATCAAATATATTCGTCAAATGCTATCTGTTGACCACCATCCGGTGACAGACACGTGGCTATCTCACAGTCTCCTGGACAGCACTGCGACGGCCCGTATGCTCTCTTTGCCCGGTCTCGGAACGATAAGTGGCTACTTTGTCGTGTCTCATAAGTAAACACGCTCCACTGTGCACTTCCATAGCCTTCCAGCCATCATGGCCGTGAACCTCCCCTTCCTGAGGCTCGTCTCGCTCACGCCTGTCCTGTTGTTGGCCTTGGCAGTTGCCTTACAAGCCTTAGGGCGTGCTACGCCACCCAGAGACTCTTCGACGGCGGCGACTCCATCTGAGTTGAACCTAGCGGCTTTGGCAGCTCGCAAGCTATACTTTGGAACGGCAACCAACAACGTTGAGCTCAACGACACGGCATACTTCGAGATACTCGACGACTTCAAGATGTTCGGCCAGATTACCCCTGCGAAAGGCATGAAATGGGTGCGTCCCTTGTTCCTTCTATCAATTTCTGCCGTCTGATTTTCGATAAGATGGAGACAGAACCGGAGAGGGGTATCTACACCTTTGCGCAGGCCGACCAGATCGCGCAGCTTGCTAAGCAGGGCGGGAAGCTCCTCAGAGGCTCGTACATGGAAACTATATTGTACCTCCTCGATCATGCTGACACCATACCGCTCAGGACACAACTGCGTATGGTATAATGCGCTCCCCGGCTGGGTCACGAACACCACGTGGACAGCCCCCGAGTTGGCCGAGGTCGTGCAGGAGCATTGCTTCAACATCGTTCGTCACTGGGAAGGTCAAGCGTGAGTCCCACATTTTTCACTAAATATCCTTTCGCTCACTGGTGCTGTTCCGCAGATGTGAGTGTTGAACGCACTCGGAATGCTCACGACGCTGATCCTAGACACACCTCGTACATAGACAGCTGGGACGTCATCAATGGTAAGCTGCCCAGAAAGAAGTAGCACCCCCCAGCTAACTCCCTTTTCCGCAGAGCCTTTCAACGATGACGGAACGTGGCGCGAGACCATGTGGTTCAATACCCTCAACACGACGTACATTCCGCTCGCGTTGCACGCTGCGCGCGTCGCAGATCCGCACACGAAGCTGTACATCAACGAGTACAACATCACCGGCACAGGTACGTCGTCCATCGCACGCTCCAATGACATGCACTCAATCATTTGACTTGCAGGCCCGAAAGCGACGTCCATGAAGAACCTCATCAAAGACTTGAAGCGGGCTGGAGTCCCTGTCCACGGCGTTGGGGTTCAAGCACACGAGACCGTCGGAGAAGTGCCAACCGATATTCGCAAGAACCTCGAGGAGCTGGTCGCGCTTGGTATCGAGGTCGCAATCACGGAACTCGACGTCAAGTTCAACACGCTCCCTCCCAATGCAGCGGGACTCGAACAGCAGAGGCGGGATTATGAGGCGATCGTGGCTGCGTGTGCGGAAGTAAAGGGATGCGTGGGAGTGACGGTTTGGGACTTCACGGACAAGGCGAGTGTACATGACTGCACCAAGTGCAAGGGCGAAGGATTCACTTTGCGAGTGCAGTACTCGTGGATCCCTGGGACCTTCCCTGGTACCGGCGATGCTTGTCCTTGGGATGATGTGAGTGTAATGCTATCGTCTATTGCCTCTCTATCGCATACGGCTTACGCTTCGTTGCCACAGGACTTGAACAAAAAGCCGGCGTACTATGGCATTTTGGACGGGTTTGGGATCGCTCGTTAGAAGAGATCCACGATTCTCGGCAGTAGCCAATCTCCCCAATGCAAGAATTGCTGTCGCCAACGATTTATACGGTCATGCCAGTCTCTCATGACACTTGCGGGAACCTCTATTGGCTTGGCTTCCCTTTGAGCTACCGCAGAAGCACCGAGAATCCTCCGCACCCTGGGCGTCCATTCCGCAAGCGGATGGTCGTACGTACGCACCGCTACTCGATCGTCTCGAACCTATTCTTATACACTCAGGCCATCGATAACATACCCACGCGAGCACCCACATGTGCTGGCAGGAGGTCATAACGCCGTACTGATACACCGCGGCCATATAAGTATACACGACCGTGCGCAGTGAATCGTGCGGCCTTCTCAGTACCACCATGTCAGAAACTCGCACTTGGCTGATAACAGGGTATGCATTCGCGCTCATGAAATGTAGCTAAGATCGAAGCTGACTTGCTTACACACAGAACGTCTCGCGGGATCGGCCTCGAGCTGACCAGGCAACTCCTCGCGGATCCGTCTAACCTCGTCATCGCTACGTGTCGCACACCCGACAAGGCCACCGAGCTGCATGCGCTCAAGGATGGGGCGAAGGGCACGTTGCATATTGTCGCGCTCGACGTCGCCAGCGAAGCGTCCATCCGCGACTCCCGCATGCCCGTCGAGGAGGCCCTCGGCGGGCGCGGGCTCGACTATCTGTACAACAACGCTGCCATCGTACGTGCCCTCCAAGTATCCTTTTGCTTTGCACTCGTGAAGCTGAGACGGGTCTTCCTAGAATGAAGGCGATGACACGGCGTTCACACTTAACGCGGCGGCGGCCGTGCGCACGTATCAAGCGAACGTCATCGGTCCTGCGCTCATCGCGCAGACGTTCCTGCCACTGCTCGAGAAGGGCACGAAGAAGGTGATCGTGAACATGTCGAGCGGGCTCGCGAGCATCGCAATCGACTGCGGAAGCAAGTGCGCGACGTACAGCATCAGCAAGACCGCGTTGAACATGCTGGTATGTGCCCGCCGAGTGTGCGGGCGCCGCTGGATGCGCTGACGCGACTCCATGATGCAATCCAGACGTACAAGCAAAAGGTCGAGCGTCCGGACTTCATTGCCATCGTGCTCGATCCCGGCTGGGTTAAGACCGGTGAGTCGAGAGGTGGATCCGACGGGATCGAGCTCACCGAGTCTTGCAGATATGGGCGGTGAGGGCGCGATGCTGGAGGTGGAGTTCAGCGTATCCAACATCCTCAAGGTCGTAACTTCCCTCACTGCGAAGGAGAGCGGAAAGTTCTTCAGGTACGACGGGTCCGAGATCCCGTGGTAAGCGGGACAAGGAGAACTATAAGAGTCACGGCCGCGCGAAGAGGTTCCAGACAACATGTATCGATACGAAATACACATCTCTAACAAAAGCAATGATACAACGACGTACAGCTTCTCAGGTGTTCTCCCCCTCACGATTCCTCCAGCGTCATCTCATCGAAATCTTCCAGGAGCTCGTTGAGCTTGACATCTGGGAAATCGGGCTCTTCCTCCTCTTCTTCCTCCGCACCTGGCGCCGCTGCGGGGGCTGCATCCTCCTGCATCGCGCTCTCGTCGACGTCCATCGCATGCTGGACCTTCTTCCGCGTCTTCCCGCCCGAAACGCCCGCACCCGCTCCAGGAAGGTCGTTCTTCGCGCGGTACAAGTTGACCGCCCCGCGCATCTCCTCGTCCTCCTCGAGCTCGCGCAAGAAGATCTCGTAGTCCTCCTCGACCTTCTTCTGGTCGCGCCCGCCCATGCGCCCCACCACACCGCGCGCCCCACTCGTCTCGCCCTCCTCGCCCGCCTCCTTCGCGATGCTGCGCAGGCGCCACGCACGCGGCTTGTTCTTTTTGCGGCGGTTCGGGTACGCCTTCTTGACGAGCACGATGTCGGGGATGCGGTGCGCGGGCAGTGCGGCGTAGTCGTCCGAGTTGAAGTTTGCGTTCGTGAGGAAGTAGCCGAGCGCGGAGTCGCCCGGCTGCAGGATCGCGCCGAGGTGTGTGCGCGTGTGGAAGATCTGCTCGGCCATTGCGGACTCGAAGTCCATCCCGTCCTCACCAGCGGCATGGGAGCGGAACGCGCCGGAGAGCGCGACTTGCGCGTCGGCGAGCACCCACTTGCCGCGCGTCTGCCCGGAGGGCTCGACGTCGAGGACGGTGAACTCGACGAGGTCGGTGACGGTCGCGAGGGCCTCGAATGGTGTGCGCCAGTAGACTGGGGCGGTGACCTCGCACACTTGCAGCGTAGAGGGGTCGAGGAGATGCAGGGAGTTACCGACGCGGACACAGATCGCGAGGGGGGAGATGTTGCTTTGTTGCCGAGCGAGTTTTGGGGGTATGCAGACAAGGTCGTCTTTGCAAACGGGGATGATCTCGACGGAGTAGGTGTACTTGAAGTTGGCGGTGTTCGTGTGCGTATCTGTCGAGAGCAGCTGCTCCGATGCTTTTGACCTGGCAAGCAAGTCAGCGACAATGATCTATCTGCAAACAGTATGATGAACATACCTTACGGGCACCACGCCGGCGAGGAACTCGACCATCTTCTGCGCGTGACTCCGTTGCGCGTAGAAGAAGTCAAGACCATCCCGGACTTCCTTCACGGAGATGGTATCTTTTTGCGCGCCGTGCTTCAAGATGAGCTGTTCCAGGAAAAGGAAAGTCCGCTTATGCGGGACCTTTTGGCGAACCTGGACGAGCGCCTTCCAGGTATTCTTCGCCGCGAGCTTCGTACAGTCCGGACACTGACCATACTGGACCAGATACTCGATCTCGAACACTTGTTCAAGGATTGTGGCAGTGAGGACCTCCTTCTGGATGGTGAGGGATACGCGGAGACGTTTGGAGTGCGGCTCTGTCCAGATGAAATGCGCCTCGGTGAGGCGGACCTTGTTGAGGCCTTTCAGCTTCTTCAAGCATATCGCGAGGAGTTCTTGAGACTCAGGTAGTGCGATAGTCCATGATGTAGGGGGAGATAGGAACCGTTCGCAATTGCGGCAATATGATACAGAAGCTAATGGGATTTGAAAGATGAATGATCGGGCGAGAAACTAGATGCAAGGAGCGTACCTTGCTTAGGAATACCCTCAGTAATATCCACAGAGTTCCTCAAACATGCTACGCAAAGGTTCGCGGAGTTGGGTACGATTGGGGTACCACAATCCGCGCAGAGGACGCGGAGCACGGCGGGTGCGGGAACGAACTCCATGTTTTGACGGGTCGATCAGGCAGAAAATCCTCGCGCAAGAAGCGAGCTCCTAGTTGTGATTCTCCTCAGCCTCGAGCACACAGAGAAAAGTCGACAAGAGAAGAGAGATGGGGGAGGAGATGGATGTCGATGACTGAGTTTGCGAGACTCTCAAAGCTCGGTCCCGCTTACAAAATCTACAGATCTTGCTCAATCTAATCTAATCTTATTTGGCTGAATGATCGCCGATCTGGCGCTAAACTGCAACGAAGTTCCTACGAGCGCTAGACAACGCCTTGGACTCCTCCACCATCTATCACACTCATCGCAAAGCCTGACATTGCTTGGCGTCTTGCTCTGGATGTCTGCGATTTCTATTGTCTGGAAATGCTGTAAACACACTCGCCTGAAACCTCAAAGCTTTCTGCTTGAAAACGGTTGTGATGCACCTAGTCAACACTCAGCTACGTATTCATGTGAGCACGAGAAGTTCCCGTGCTTGAGATATGATATTCTTTAGGAACTAAGAAACATTGACACTCATCTTCATGCGTTTACTTGACATCTTGGAGGGCCCACACACTCTTTGATAGGGCGACGACCTCCAGTACGCGGAAGTCTAGCATATGCTCACACCGGCTCTGCGCAGTCTAGGTTCCAGTTAAGTACACGGACGGAGTCTTCGCCATAGCTGCGGCACTCAGGGGGTCCTTGGATCATGCTTCCGAGCTCTGAGACTTATCGTTAAGGACAGGCCTGTACCCGAGTACACAGATACCAGGAAACGCCCCCGCCCAGCATAAAACGTTTAGGTGCGAACTCCCCCTCGGCCTCAACTCACACCCATGGGCCATGCCCCCCTTCGCAACACCTTCTGAGACCCATACTAGCCATCCTGATACCTCACCCAGTGCTGTTCATCTATTCGTTCCAACCCCTCAAAGCCACAACGTTTGGCGTCATGTCCTTACCATTACCATCACCCTCCCCGCACTCCCCGCATACACGCCTTGGGCGCCTCCTCTGCTAGAGATGTCACAGGGTGGGCACGCCGCGCACACAACTCCATCCCCCATGGCGACTCCGATTTTGGACGTTGCCCAAGGGCAGCCGACAGACCGGTCCTCGATCAGCGTCATATCCGCAGTAGTTGGGGCGTGCGTCGCGCTCTCTTGCTTCTTGATGCTCATGGCGGTCGCGTGCGTGTTGCATCGATGGAAACGCACACGCTGTCGAGCCTTGATGAGGGACAGAGGCTGCAAGGAACGTAAGTACCATGATTACGGCGACGTACACATGTGTACTCATGCGCATACGCTGTAGCGGACACACGGGTGGGCAGCCCCGAATCGTTCTCCAAGTTTGACGACACGCTATCCCCCGCTTCAGAAAGCGGCCAGTCTCGTTTCTCCTACGATGGTGCTGTCATCCATATTCGTCCGGAGACGCCTTGCAGGAGAGATACACAACAGATGAGCACGCTAGCGTACGCGGGATCTTGTGTAGAACCCGCAGCCTAGGATATGGCAGAAGGTCTCAAATAGATTCTTACGGAGGATCCGTGGAGGTGAACATAAACATATCTCAGCACCGCTGCTTCGTACAGTGTATGCCTTTGGACTTGAGCTTCATTTATGGTACTAGCCGTGTAGAAACACAAATTCCATTGATCAATCATCACTTCACGTTCTCGCTTCTGTTCGTAATCTACCAAGGAATCACTTCGCCGTTAAACCGCAAGAACTTTCCGCTATCCTCCGTTGTCGAGGACGAGAAAACCTCGAGGAGACCGCGCACGCTGTCGCTCGCCTGAAGCGGCGCCGCCTCTCCCCCCATATCTGGTACAGTACCGGTAAACGGCTCGCTAACATGAAATGACACACACGCGACTGACCTGTCTTCACCCAGCCGGGACACATTGCGATCACAGTGAGGTCCGGACGCTCCACCTTCTGCTTTTCCACCTACAACGCCGTATCCCTCAGCACTCCAAACGCCGCCAGTGAGACATGAAAGGAGGCACGTACGACCATGTTTAGCGCAGCTTTGCTAACAGAGTACGTCGCAGCCTTCGCACCGACGCGCTCGATCGAGCCGATGCTGCCCGCGGTGCTCGACAGGTACAGAATCGCCTTACGGCGGCCCTTCTCGAGGAAGGGCAGGCACACCTGCGAGAGGAGCGCGGGCCCCGCCACGTTCGTGCGCATAGTGCGCAGGAGCTCCTCCGGGTCCATCGTGAACGCGGTGTCCGTCGCCATCTGAGAGGCGGGACCGATTTAGCGATGGAACGACGGCAGTTAGCGCTGCACTGGGATGGGGTGGGTCGCACTCACGATGCCCGCGTTGTTGACGAGGTAGTCGAGGCCGTTGTCGCCCAGGATAGCGGCGATGTCCTTCGCCGCCGCGCGGACGCCGACGAAGTCGTCGAGGTCGAGCTTCATGGTGTGCAGCGCGCCCTTCGCGTCTGCGCTGTCTTTCAACGCGGCGAGGCCGCTTGCGCCGGAGGGATTGCGGCATGCGGCGATGACGAGGTTGGCTGGGGATGTGAGGAGCTGGCGGACAATCTCGAGGCCGATGCCGCGTGAGGCTCTGCGGGGGATGTACGTGTGAGTGATGTGTCGATGGTGACGGGTTGAGATGAGCGTACCCAGTCACGAGCCAGGTGATTGAGGTGCTTGAGGCCGCCATTGAGGTGAATGGAAAGGGTGGGTGTACTACGCTGCGCGGAGATGGTTTTGTAGTCGCTATATATCAGCGAATCTCATCTGCATGATGCTCCCTTCATGGAGAAACGTCCGCATGGTGTTCTGTGGGTGCGACGGTCGTGCTGCATAAGACTAAGGACATATGCGCGTATCGCACACTTGAGAGGCACCCCCGGCCGCTAACGGTGAACGTGTCCAGATAAGTGTCTTCTCTCGGGCATCGCATAGACTCTGCTTTACATGATCCCGTCCCATAGTGTCGACTTTGATTGAAGTGCGCCGCGCAGATCCGGTCTGCGAGAACACAACTCCAAAGTCAGGGTGCTGTTCATGAACGCGAGTGATGACGGGGTGTGCGATGACCTGTGAAGATCACTTCGAGGACCATGTGATTCAAGACAATGATTACGAGGATGGTACCTAGACCGCCGTTCCATGACCGAATGCACCTTTACCACGGAACCTCCTCGCCGTTGTAGCGCAAGAATTTGCCACTGTCCGCGGGAGTAACGGAGGTGATGACCTTAAGGATACCTGCGACACTCTCTTTCGGCTCGAGCATAGCATCCTGTCCGCCCATATCTAAAATCGAAACGATCAGGAAACGTCATGCAGCGAACTGGGTCCACATCCGAACCTGTCTTCGTCCATCCGGGGCACATCGTAATCGACGTGATGTCCGGCCTCTCGATCTTCTGCTTGTAGGTCTAGCGGAGCAGAACGTCAAGAGCGTCAGTCTCAAACACAATTCGGGATGAAGTTCAGCGGCGCACTAGCATGTTCAGAGCCGCCTTGCTCATGGCATACGACGTGTTCCGCGTACCAACTTGAGCGGCGATTGCGAGGCTACCCCCGGAGCTTGAGATGTTGAGGATCGTCTTCTTCTCGCTCTTTTCGAGGAACGGCAGGAATGCCTGGGAGACGAGCGCCGGGCCGACGACGTTTGTGCGGAACGTACGCATCAGGACGTCCGGGTTTAAGGCGAACGCATTTCCTCCTTCGGCCTGCATTTGGAATGGAATGGTGACGATCAGCGCGAAGGTTGAAACATAGAGGTACGTACAATGCCTGCGTTGTTGATGAGATAGTCGAGGCCGGTTTCCCCGAGAATGGGCTCCAGCTCCTTCGCGGAAGCTTGGACATTGTCAGAGTCGCTGACGTCTAGCTTCACGGTGTGCAGGGTCCCCTTAGCTGTCGCATTGAGCTCCCCCAAGGTTGTCGCAGTCTCCGGGGTACGGCACGCGGCGACGACGAGATTTGCCGGGGACTCGAGGAGTTGCCTAACTAGCTCTAGGCCGATACCGCGAGAGGCGCTGTAGTTCACCATCAATCTACGCGATCAATCGGGAGATGTGGGTGCGAGACGTACCCAGTGACGAGCCAAGTGGTAAGACGTGTTGGCGAAGACATTGGGGATGGCATATGATTTGGAGGGGTCTCGTTGTCCTCATCCTGGGTAGTCGAGGGCCATTTTATACGTCGCGCCGCCTATGCATCGACCTCTAGTATGTACTGTGGACCAGGAGGACTGCAGCCTGAGCGCAGAGACATCTCCGAGATCGGGATACCTTGAACGATCATATGCTGACCACCGGATGCCCTTGGTCAGCCGCAGTGCGGTTCACGCCGTGGACGGTACGAGCAACAGCACTGGTGCGGCTTTGCAGGAGCGCCAGAACACCTGGTAAGAACTGCTACCTCCGATCTGAGTGGCGACCTTTGCGCTGAAGTACCAACGCTAACTGCGTTAACGCCGATACTTAAACACAACAACAATGGTGGTACCTACAGCTGCTGTTGAAACCCTGAGCGGGTTCCTGATAGGTGTATCCGGGATAGGATCATATCTCGGTCATTTCATGGAGATGTTGTCTGAGCCTCAGCGCCGCTATGGGAGTTGAGCAAGCATTTTACCTCGTTGTTTACCGCGCACGCGTGGTCTGGCCTCGTGGGTTTCTTGTGGGTCTTCCCTTCATCTCAGCCACTGATGAAAGTGACAGAGCGCTATGGAACTCAGACCAATGTTCCACACCAAAGACTCTGAGTGAGAGGAAAAAGAGAGAGGAGCGAAACAACGAGGCGCTGGGCCGCCAGTAGGCCGCCAGCATGAACGAGAGTGCCGGCGATACGGGCCGCAGGAAGCGCCCATCAACCCATGCTAGCGCTCGCGGCAGTCCCTCAAAGTATCCGCAGAATCGTTCACTTGTGGAACGAAACAATAAGTCATGGTGAACAGGTGCCAGTGGCACCTGAACACTCGACGCCCTTCGAGTCTCTGTATTGTCAACTGTCATGCTCTCGTGCTGCATCAGAAATATTGACGACCACCAGTACATCTATGAAGGGCACTGCGCTGCGGCGAGCCTACACATCTGCACTGAAGAAGCTTCTCGTCCCCGCGTTTATTGGTGTCTGAGATGGAAAAACGCGGCAACTCGATGCACAATCTTGGTCGCCTGCCAATTTGTTAGTACACCGTGATGCAGTGCCAACAAATGACTCCGAGTCAGAGCTCACCATCTTAACTCCCCCTCGGCGGGTGTCTTCGTCTTCCGACTCGGGAGGATTTCGGCGGGATGTTGTTTGATTTGTGGTTGGGTTTGGATCTTCCGTTTTGACTACTTGCCAGCTGCACTCGGGCTGGGCCGGCGTCGCGGATATCGACTGGCTCGCCCTCGCGCGCTCGGGTCTGAGTAGCTTCCACTCCGCGTCCTGAAGATCAGCGAGAAGATCCTCGATGCCTTCCCGGCCGAGCAGGCCGCGGGATTCAATCGTACCCGCTGCGTTGTCCGTTGCGTTCGATTGCGCTTGTAAAAATGAAATCAGCAAGGACCAATGAGCGATGAAGTCGCAACTTTGCTCACGGTATCCCTCCAGCCTTCTCACTGTCGTTGTGAGCACCTTGATGGTGTCTGCGAGTGAGAGGTACCGAGTGATATCGGCAATGCTTTGGGAGAGTTGAGCGAGCGTGCATGCCTTGATACTGCGGAGCTGCTGCGAATGGATGTAGTGGAGGTTCACAGACAAGGTGCGATGCTCGTCCTTTGCAGCGCGGAGATCGGAGATAGTCTGGTCATACTCGCCCCTGTGCTCCTGACATCGGGAACTCGTAGTGTCCGAGGCTTCCTCGGTACACCGCACGCGACCGTACTTGGATGCGTGAGTACGATATGCAACGCATACTAAGAAGGTAGTGTTTGGGGGAGTGGGGTTGGTCGTCGCGTTTACAAAGCGGTCGTAGTGGAAGGCTCTGGTGGGGAAGACGCGCGAATCGGTCGAAAGGGCACGGGAGCCTCGGTTTGCTGCTTCCCACTCGCGACGCTCCTCCGCAAAGCGCTTCTCCTGGGCAAGGCCCTCTTCCTCTGCATGCAGCTTCTCCGCAAGCTCCCTGTTTGCTGCAAGCTGCCTTTCTTGCGTGAGGCGCTTCAGAGTTTCTGTACGATCCCTCTCCGCATACCACCTCTGCATCGCTCTACTCTCAGCGAAGCGCCTCTCTTCTGCTTGATGTTTCTCGATATCAAGCTGTCGCATATGAGCTGCTGCACGCTTTTCGTCCGTAAGCCTCTTCTTTTCTTCGGCTATTCGCCTCTCCTCGGCATGGCGTCGCTCCACCGCGAGGCGTCTCTCCTCCGCAAGGCGCTGCTCCTCCGCCAGGCGCATCTCCGCGGTAGTACGTTCATCCGCGATGCGTTTCTCCTCCGCAAGTGCCGTCTCCTCGGCGATTCGTTGCTGCTCTTCGACGAGCGCCGTCTTCTGTTGATGGAGTTGTCTGGCAATATCTTTTACCTCGCACACCTCACTGAGTAGTGTCCGCATCCACCGCTGGTGTCCACCGTCCACTACAACACCATCATCAAGTATCAGTACTCGTATGCAAAGACGCACAATGTACGGGTGGCTTACTCTGAGCGAAGAACCGTTTTTGATGTTCTTGTCGTTGACGGATCTCCGTACTCAGGACCTCGATGCAACGGTTCGTGGCCTCTAGTGCCTCGTCCACGTTGGCCAGCTTACACAAGTGCCCGAGGTGTAGGTCCTGGAGTAAAGCGCGGACGCGCTTATACAGCAGTCGCCCTTTGCTGGATGTCTCCTTGTATTCCTTCGTTAGCCGTCTGTACTCCTTGTGATGGGGCACGCAAAGATGGGGACGGCTCCCGTCGCGTCTGCGGCGCCCTGGCTGAACACACGGCGGCTCATCTCCTGGAAGCACGATCTGACAGATGTCTTCCTGTGCGGTAACGTGCACTCGTGGCATTGCGGTGGACTGCGAGCAAGTTAGGAGCGCAGATTGAGAATCGGTTCAAGCAGCAGCGGTGTTGAGGACGGCAATCGTACGTGGGGTAGCTCGTCCTGAGAGATGGGCAATCGCAGCACGGTTGGCCTCGCGCGACGCGCGTGGACGGGATTCTGCGCGACGGAATAAGGTTACCGCTCGCCTGCCATTATAGCATATCTTCATACCTCGTTACCTCTCGGCAGCCGTTCCGATGTCAATTAAGAAGCAACACTTCGATTCGGAATGCAATTTATATATTAGCATCAGCATTACAGCCTTTATCTATGCAGTTTGTAATACCAAAGACATCTACCAGGGAATCGACTCGCCGTTGTGCCGCAGGTACTTGCCGCTGTCGGCGGTGGTCGCGGAGGTAATCAGCTTGAGGATGCCAGCGACACTGTCCTGCGGTTCGATTTGCGCGCCCTCGCCACCCATGTCTGATTGAAGTATACGTCAGCGCGTGAAGTTGACGACAAAGCCTGTGACCGAACACTCACCAGTCTTGACCCATCCAGGGCACAAGGCGATGACAGTGAAATCTGGACGTTCTAGCTTTTGCTTGTACGCCTAAAGACACGATAATGCACACGGAGTCAGGGAATAACAATGGCTACAAGTAAGAACGGACGGGGACGCACGAGCATGTTCAGGGCAGACTTTGACATCGCGTATCCTGCGACAATTGGTCCCACTATGTCAGCGCTCCCAACGCTGCCGCCGGTGCTCGAGATGTGCAGGATCTTCTTGGCGGTACCCTTCTCGAGGAAAGGCAGCGCTACCTGAGAGACCAGCATAGGGCCGATGGCGTTTGTCTTGAACGCGTCTAGCAGCTCCTCCGGCTTGATGGTGAATGCAGTGTCGCGGGGTGCCTGTCGTACATTTTCAGAAGCCAACATATAAGCTCGTGGCTCGAGTGGTGCTGGGATGGTAGTACATACGATGGCGGCGTTATTGATGAGGTAGTCGAGGCCGGTCTCGCCGAGGATAACCTGCAGATCTTTCGCGGACGCGCGGATGCTGTCGAAGTCGCTGATGTCGAGCTTGATTATGTGAAGAGTCCCCTTCGCAGTCTCCCTCAGATCGTGGAGTGCGGTTGCCTTCTCCGGCGCACGGGCGGTGGCTACGACAAGGTTGGTCGGAGACGCGAGCAACTGCCGCACGATCTCGAGTCCAATACCGCGGTTGGCCCTGGGTACAGCACAACACAGTGGTCAGACCGAGCGAGCACGGAGGAGGAAAACTTGTACTCACCCGGTAACGAGCCAAGAGGTAGGACGAGAGGTAGACATAATGGTATGTGGCACTGGGTGATGTTCGTCGACGAGGGATAGGCAGACGCTGTATGGCCCCGTCGTGCTCTCTTAAACAGTCTGTGAGCTGTATATCGCTCGCAAATTCCGATCGGGGAAAAAGTACTTACGAAGCAGCACGTTCGTTCTTCTAGCGGTTTTGACGGCCGTCATGACTCAATATCGGGCTGCGGCGCTTCTATGCAGATCGGGAACGTGAGTATATCTTGAAAACTATGTTATTCTTACACTTTACCGTGGCCGCAAGACGACTGCAACCGCGCATCGTAGATTCGTACAGATGATCAGAATCGCGGCTTGAAGGAGCATTTTACCGTGATTTATACTACTAGTATCGCTCAACAGAGCAGCTGATCCGTATAGTTTTACAGCGCTGGAGCTGTTTGGTCGTCCATATGCTCCGAAATTTGCGTCAAGAGCATTTAACATGAGCGGTAGGCCGTCATCCGTGCGACAAGAGCGTGAGCGGTGGACGCGTGGACTGGCGCCGATGTTGCCGGCGCAACACGTCCGACTTTGGGCGCTACTTCCTAACCGCTGCACTCGTCTACGTGTATCGAAAAGCCGTCATTAAGTGAAAATGTCTACGAAACAACAAAAAAACTGCATGGACTTGCCGTGAAAGAGCCTGCGACACATTGAGCCTCACGACTCGGAAATCGCATGTCGTACAGCTAAGAGGTTCAGCGCCACTCAGATCTACTCTGATATGTTTTGCCTTTCCTCGCAACGCTCGGTACCTGGTAGTGAGAAGGATAGATATTCTCTAAAACCCAAAGAGGCACGCATCAGAGCGTTGGGCCAGGTAGGAGTGGGAGTGCAAGCAGCGTTCGAGACTTGACAGCAAAGTTCGAACGGGTATATCGGCGACTCGGGCCGCCCTCCCGAATAATGGCCACCCGTGTGCGTGAGCGCGACTCGGACTCTCAGCCTCGCTCTCAGGCTCAGCTCTCCTGCTTCATCTTCGTCAGAGCGTATTCTGGTATCCCGGCTTGAACTTGCTTGAAAACTTTAATCAACAAGCTGTCGTTCGGCTCCTAGACCTCAGTTTGTCGGCGGCCCAACGTCACGACTGATCAGGACTGATCCCGGTGCGTATTACGAGCGAATCCCTCCAGCCTCGTGGTTTACACATGCTGTCTTGAGGTGGCGACACTCAGCTCTCCTTCTCTCTCTCTCCAAGACCATCGGAGAATCTAGATGCTCGCGACTCTCTCGGAACTATCGCAGAGTCTCGGGTCGTGTATTGTGGACTCTGAGGCACCGCTTACTCTCAATACTTCATCCAGCAAGATGGACGTCCCGAATTGCACGACGACAAACATATTTTCGCCCTCCTCTCGCGCCATCACGACCGTATGTACCCACCTACGACTCCTCGGTGTATCCCGGTCACTTGCACATCTTGCACGGACATCTCATTCCTTTCACGACGCCGCTCTCGATGCGCTGTGGCACACGATACCCTCTCTAGAGCCGCTCTTGTACACTTTTCCCTCCAGCCTATGTCACATTGACGGAGAACCTTGGCATGTTAAAACTTTGATTGTGAGTCAAGTTGTCCAGCATCCCATTAACGGTTAACTACACCCATGGATTTGGCAGAAGTTTACTCGCGAGGCGATACCCGCGGATTTTGATCGTTGTCGCGCCTATTCCGCTCGAGTTGTGTCTATCGCCGAGCAACACATTGTTTTTCCACAATCTGGAGCAAGCATCGATGCAGGCGTTTGGGACCAACTCGAGCGACACCGGCACGAGATTGCGTTCCCTCGGCTACAGTCGGTTTTTCATGGCAATTGCGCATCGGACGGGGCGCGCCGCTATCCCATCTTCCTCGCATTCGGTCGTAGTTTGCAAACAGTCCAGTTAGCCCACGTCGCCTTAGAAGAAACACCTCTGGAGATGTTTTGCCACTCCGACTGGCAGCCTTACAAGACTGCCGAGGAAGTCGCCTCCAGCATCCTCGAGGGACTGACTTTGGCACCTGCACTTACCCAACTAAGGGTGAAGGCGGATGGTTATGAAAAACCATACTGGAAAGCCCTGAATCACCTTTCGCGCCCGCTTGCAACTGCAACAGCCGCACTCAGGAGTATCACTATCATTTCGGTGCCTGAGATCCCCCTGCTACCATCCTCCCTGTGCCATCTTGGATCGCTCCCCTCCCTCACGGACATTGAAATACTCGCCCGATCGTGCGACTATGCTTGGGGCTTTCTAGATACGAACACCCCATGCTCCACGTCTTTCGCGGCCCTTCGATCTCTTTCCATCCGGTCAGACTCCTTCGACTGGTGCGTTGCCCTTCTGCGGGCATACACCTTTCCCTGTCTAGTTGATATCATAATCACCACTGAGGATATCGTACAATCGCCCCCCATTTGGGCCTTCACCAATGCCCTTGCGTCGCGTCCCTATGCGAGCGAGTGCATGGAGATGATCGGCCTAACACTCGGCCGTCTCTCGAACGAGCCGTTCGTGGAAGGAGGACTCCCCGTATACCTCGGAGGCCAACTCGCCCCGCTCTTCGCACTCTCAGCACTCCGTTTTCTATCTATTCGCGGGCATTGCCATGTTTTGGTGGATGATGACACACTCGAATCCATCTCCCGCGCGTGGCCGAAGCTCGCCTTCTTGAACTTCGAGCCTGCGCGCCGCTCCAAAGATGCCTTTGTAGCGCGTCCACCAAAGCCACATCTCCAGGGGCAGCACGCGACGCTTTCCGGTCTCCTACACCTCTCCGAACGGTGCCACGAGCTGCGTTTCCTCGGGTTAGTGCTGGAAATTGCGGCATTGCTCCCGACGGCCGAGGTTCGCCGCGCACTCGCCGCGCAAGAGATGCCATGTCCTCTGCGCACGCTCTCCGTCGGCTGGGCGCCGCTCGTCGATCCCATACCCTCCGATGAGCACATGCTACGACTCGCGTCCGCGCTGTCCGCGTTGTTCCCGAACTTGACGACCATCCAGGACGCGTGGGACCAGCCAGTGTTCGACCAGGAGATGTGGCAGGCCGTTAAACACGAGGTGCATAACTATCGGGCGTCGACCGCGAGCCGTTTCAAACATGAACAGTGGCAGCGGGTAGCCGATCGAGTGCCGCAGTTCGCGAAGGTGCGTGGGCAGGAGCGCGCGTGGAGGGCTGCCCAGAGCGCTGCACGAGAGACTGGTGAGGATATTGGCACATCAATCGATGTGCATGAGGTCCGCAGCGACCTGGCCGAGCTCAGGCTGTAGGAGCCCGCTGAGGTGAGTCCGAATTGCACGAGCTTGAGGTATATTCTGATTGTGGCGACTCTAATCGTATAGTGTGCTTTCAGGGTTCCCTGCCGTCAACAAATATACAAGTGTCCTTGACCGACTTCATGCCTGTCCAGACTGCAACGGCCAGGGACTCAATCCATCCCCCAAGCCTCTGAACGTCGAGTGTAACCGCATGTTCATTACTCCGCGGCGCTTTCGCACGGGCGCGCGCAGCATCCTCGGCCGTTCTCCACTTGTGCTCCTGTGCGCGCACCTTCGTGAACTGCGGTACAAGCATCGCGACGTGTACCCACTGATCCCTTATGACCAGGTCGTCGGTTGACAAAGGGAAGAGGCCCCAAGGATCTTCCGCTGTCAACTATTGCTCCTCGCTGATCGCGGGCGTGCCGCGCGCGGTCACGATGCGCGACAGGCACGGGAACCAGGCGGACGACGACGACGACGCGAGCGATGCAGGGTCTCCTAGCGGCGATTAGCTGACGGCGAGCGTGTGCAGGGTGCAAGAGTGGCTCTTGGCGGCGAGCTGCGGGAGTGCACGCTGTAGCTTTGCCTGAAATGGAGCCATCGCGAGATCTAGCTCGAGTTCGAGTTCGCGCAAGTTACGACACCGTTCCACAGTATGAAGTCGACCGAGGAGCGTCCCCCGCTGATGCTTACGAGCGTTCTGCCAGTGTTGATGTTCAGTGGGCCTGGGAGAAATTAAGTCTTCCCTCGTAGTTTCACAGAATCGAACAGCCATCGCGGCCATCCAGTCCTCAGATAGACCAAGAGAGAGAGACTCGAGGGAGCTGAGAGAGAACGGCGGCCGAGAGAGAGAGAGACCTGCGCGGCCGTTATACAGGCGCTCGCGCACGTGATGCGCGGCGGGAGAAGGCGCGCGCCCTCGGAGCGCGAGAGTCGCGACCTCAGACCTGTTCTGAACCGCCATCATGTCGACCACCGTACCCCGAATACTGGACACGCGGTCTTTGCAGCAGCGTCTTCGACTACTAGGTGGATTGTAACTGTCTCTGGATCTTCTCTCAGCGGATCTATCGTCGAACAATGGAACGCCGATGTGTGCCTCACAGCGTACTAGTATTCCGTATACGAGGAGAGAGAGAGAGCTTATCGAGGACATTCGTTCTCCTCAGGTACGCTCTTCGTCCCTCATTTGGTGTGGAATGGGGTACAAAGTAAGACCATCCAGACCATCTCATCCTCGGAATCCCCTCACTGGTAGACGTCGCTACTGGACATGACCCGGTCCCGTAGCGCTGTTCTATTTATCTGACGGGCAGAGAGCCCAGAAACTGACAGCCCAGTGACATCTGTAATAGGGTCGTTCTTGTCTCATCTTGATAAAAGGAGACACGAACTGCTCGCCAAATCTCTCACTCGCTATGCCACCACCTCAACGTACCCGCAGCTGCGTTCCCCCCGTACCATCTTCAGTATATCCAGATGTTCTCCCAACACCCATGGCCCGCAGGGGCCTTGACAACCCTCTTCCAGAGCACCTCGTCCTCACGATCGTTGTCACTCTCACCCAGCCGACCGCGCTACAGCCAACCTCTGACTCACCAGTCGCTGCCATGATGTCCCGCGACGTGCTCCCTACCGCTACACCTGCGACGCCCGGAGAAGACTGTCCGATGCCCGAGATGACGTCGGTCAACACGAATACGTCCTCCGTCGTGGTCAGGTCGTTGGCTGTTATCGGCGCCGTCACGCTCGGGGTGTTGATCTGTGCAATGGTGGCTTTCGTCTTTTGGCGTTATCACCGACTGCGAGCATCGGTACTACGGCGACCATGCAAGTCTGACGGTATGTTCCTCCAACTTTGTACTGTACAACTATGTCCGGTGTCTTACCGACTCTTGAGCAGATTCACGGTCGCGGCGCAGTAGTCGCTCTCCCACACCGACTCCCGTCACACCCTACCCTTACGACCATCACCCCAATATCACCGATATTCCCGGACGGAAGATCCCTACGTCGTGGTTGTTTCCCGACTACGAGCGGCCGCCATCGTATACCACCGAAATCCCGATCCTGCTCACGCCAGTTCCTGCAAGAGTTAGACGGGCTTCCGTCCTCTCGCAAAATTCCCGGCTATCCACGCCCACTCCAGCCGACCGGGATGCCGAGTTTCTTCAGCAGGGCTTTGCGTACTGACGCATCGGCGGGACATATCCCGATATCCCCTGCGTATGATGAGCTTGGCAAGGGTCATTGGTATGCTCTTGGTATCGAATTACGACGCGTCATCTCATCGTGTTCTAGCAGATTATACCCCTGGGACCGTTGTGCTATCTGTTAATAGCTTACAGCCACGCCGCTACCGCCTTCCCTCCACCCGACCTTGGTCGCAGCGCGACCGGTCGAAGCTCTCAATCTTGCGTTTCCGTCGGACCGATCATATAGCGCACATTCTTTTGGACTTCTTATCCCGCATATCTGACCACGCGACTCATAGTCAACGTACTATAGGCAGCTATCGTAGCTCGCACTGCCTAATATCACGCACACAGCCAATAGCAATCACCGCATACGCGGGTTCGTTGAGCCTATCACAGTGTCATTGAAAGTTGTGGATATCCAAAACGCTCGGGCCCAGCGGTAATACGCGGCACGAGGGACTCGGCACAGTGCGTGGTTCAATTTTACCGGCGAACATCTGGATATCACGCGTGGGTACGCACCTCTAGATATCTAGCCTCCCGGTGACATGCGAAGATATCCAATGACGGCGTGTAGATCTGGATAGACTTGCGAAGATATCCAATAACATCGTGTAGATCTGGATATCTTCTCCCGGATATCTTCTTCGTACAAATTTGGCGCTCATTTGCGCCGGCGAGGTAGGATAAAGGCAGCACAGGAGGATTTCTGGGATGCCAGTCGACAAGTTCCCCTCCCTACTTCTATTCAAGATGCCACCGATCACATCCTACACACCGCAGTCGGTGTGGTCACTCTCCGAACTCGCGACTATCTCCCTATCCCCTACGACGGTCCCGGATATGCAGCGCTCTCTCACAGCCCGTCGCCCCACCATGACCGTGTCGCCTATGGGCATTGTATCTACGCCCTTCGTCTCACCCGGCCTGAATGCGTCGGAGGGGGCCTCATCCGAGTCTCCACCGGCGCCCTTCGCAGCCACGGTCGTTCAGTTGGCCATAGCTATATATGTTCCTCTTGGCTTCTTCGTCCTCATGTACTTCGTGTACCGGCAATCCTTTGCGAGCGCGGAGGATACAGACGACGGATCGTCCATGGAACTTGGCGACGCTGTACGGGAATCAGGCACTGGTATGTGAATGAAGCCGCACGGTTGAAACGTACGCGTGATCTGACCAAATTTATTGTGAGTGCAGAGGGGCATCCCACCCTTTGGCGCGAACTGTCTATTTCCTCAAGCACGACGGTTTCGACAAACGACCATTACACCTCACCCTTCGAACCCAACCGCCGCAAGGACGCTGGCCCGAGGTCATCTCCCGAGCGCCCTCGTAGCCAGGAAGTATCGCGGCCTCCGACATGCCACAACGGCGTCCCTAAAATTCCTCCCCCAGCTGTGGCAATGCCCCGCCAGGTGACCTTCTCTAAGCCCGTCGACGTTCGCGGCCGGGGGACTCTCTTGTCCGCGCTGGACCCCGTGAAGCAATTTCCACAGGCCCCCGAGGTGTTGTCGCTCTGTGGACAGGGCTGATGGGGAGGATGATGGTGGTGCGTAAATTTCCGTGTTCAAGAATCAATTTCTAACAGCGCTTCGTATCAGGACGAAGGATTGGCTCTTTCTTGGACCGGATGGAGATCCTGTGTACCTAGAGTCTATCATGGGTCAAGGATGAAGCTACGACGCGTGCTCACGCTAAACCGGCGTGCTTTCAGCTTTCGTAGCTCGCCTGGGGGCGCGCTCTGGGCGTCGCCTATATGACGAGTCCGAAGTATCAACACCTGAGACAGTTACCTTTGCGAGGCACCTTCCGCACTAAGTGTCATACTGCGGTATCGCCTAGGGTCGGTGCACGGGCCTTTAGCTCTGGGCCTCGGTTCGTCCGCTCGTGTGCGAACAGAAGGCGGCCCGTGACCGTAACGAACTTGAAGCGGCACGGAACAATGTGGAAGTCATCGCGCCCAGATTATAAGCAAGACGAAGACGGGGCAGAATCACTTTCACTGCGGCTTGTGACTTCTCTTGAAGTCCGTCAAGGATGAGGTACGTCTTCTCTCATCGGGTATCAACTGTCAAAGCTGAAAGACGTGAAACACCATTTATTCACAGAACAGGACTATCATGGTTGAACTAAACATGAGTTACCTGCGCGAACGCGCGTACCTATACATGTGCCAAACACCGGTGTACGTGCATTCCAGGTGATGCTGGGCTAGAGTGACTATCCACGACCTGACGTCACGCCACAGACAACGTTTCAACAGTGCGCAGGCTGCCATTTGCGCTGTCCGACGCATATGCATGCTCATGGTGTACCCAACGCCCAACGCCACGTTCCTGGGCCCTCACCCTCGCATAGCGTGGTACGAGTTTTGCCGTCTCTTGCCATCTGCGGTGTATGTCCTCATTCTCGTCCGTCGCGCAGTACCCAAATGGCCTCTCCCCAATCGACTTCCATATCTCCTCCCCGAACACCGGCTGGTTTCGCGCGTCCTTGATCATGGTCAACGATGGGAACCACGCGGAGAGTATCGATGCGAGCCGTACATGGTCACCGAACGGCGACCAGCCTACAGCAAGGCTCCGAAGAGAGCACAGAGATTCTTGGGAAGCAAGCCGATCGAGGGCACGACGCAGTTCTGACGTGGATGGTAATGCCGTGAGGTCGAGTGCCAGCCCAAGAGAACGCAGGTGGTGGCACCGCTCGGCGATGCAGAGCAGACCGGTCATCGTCGCCGGCGGCCACGCAGGGTTGTGCAGGCGGATTACAAGCGCATCCTTAGAGCGGCGTGCTGGCTCGAGGTATAGCGCGGTGATCCCTGGCCATGCGCGGGAGACGTCGTCGAGGGCCGCGTCGTCCAGTATCACGTGGCAGTGTCCGCGGATAGACAGAGCTTGGAGGGCGGAGAGGGCGAAGAGCGGGGCGAGCTCCGCGCGGAGGAATATGGGGACCGCTTCATTTAGCGGCTCATTCGAGAGTTGGCCTAGTTGCAGATCGATGGTGGTCATACGCTCGCGCGCGAAGGGACGTGATGCGAGCTCTTGGGCGAAGGACTTGAACAGGATGTCATACACGAGATCCTCGACTTGGACAACAATCTCTTCGAGGAACTGGAATGCGAAGGCTCGCAGGAGCGCAATGACGCACTCTAATGAGCCTGACCGGATAGATAGACAGTCGAGGAGCACACATGCGGTAGCGCATGCGGTATTGGTAGGAAGGCAGCCCCAGTCATAGTCGCGCAACCGGATTTATATTTCCGCATCTTGGAGAGAGGCAATGGAAGCCAGGTGCGAGAGCGCAGAGGGGAGGAGAGGTATCTCGGGCACCGAGAGCGCAGTGAGACTCCTGAACGCGGCGCTCGCGGTTGCAAGTGGAATGGATAGATGGTCCAGATCGATATCCCTGTAATACCCCTGTTCGCGTCCGTCGGCCTGCACCGTCAGCACCGTTAGTGATGGTGCGAAAGTGAGCCGCCCGATGATACGAGTGCTGACTTCTTTGACCGTCTTGTAAGGCTTCGAGCGGCGTTTGTGCACGATGGGTGGTAGTTCCTGGACGGCGGCTCGGACCAAGTGGACTTTCTGAACACTGGGACCGAAGGCCAGAAAGACAGGATAGCGGCGGACCGAAAACCTGTGACCATTGCCGTAGATGACCGACCGCAGCTGCGGAAACGCTATTTCACTTTGGTGCTGCTCGAGCTGATCCCAAACGTTCTGCAGAACACCTGTCGTCGTTAAGGCATCACGCTGTTCGTGTGTCTCGTCGATTTCGACCACCCGAACAGCGTAGGCTTGAAAGCGGTCGAAATCCGCAGGGGTTGCATTTCGAGTAAACTCCTTCAGAGTTCACGTGGGCAATCTGCTGGGATTCGGAGGTCGAGTTTGATGGCGACTCACAACTTCTGGCCAAGGTTTTGAAGTAGCAGGGTGCATGTATGTTTGGATAGAGCAAAGATCGGAGGGAAAGGTGTACAAGAGCGGCACCAAAGACGGAACAGTATGCCATAGCGCGTCGAGAGCCGTGTCGTGGAACAGTCGACATGTTTTTGCGAGACGTGCAAGGGATTTAGACGCACATAGAAGTCGCAAATGAGTGCATATGAGCGCGATATGTCCCGGCGAGAGCATATAGATGGTGGTCACAGCCAAGTGTCTGTCGTCCAGCCTTGGATGTGCTTTGCGGTAGACGGTGGGCGCGACGACCGACTGTTGTACGTCCAGTAACTCCATTTCTGGGGACGCTTCAAGCATTTTAAAGTGTTCAGATGAGTCCTCTGGTGAAAGGTTGGGGGTGTCAGACTGCCTTGCGCTAAACATGAGGCCAGCACGGGAGTTACCGCCGGTGAAGGCAACCTTGCACGCTCACACAGGCGGTCGTGTTCATGATCTGTGTACCTGCCTGCCGAGTTACAGCCTCCTCTCACAAGAGGTAGCCTCCATGGAGAGAGAAGCAAAGATGCTGCCAGAGACTCGAGCCTGAGGCCAGAGTGAACGAGAGTAAGAGAGAGAGCGAAGGGGAGCAAGTAGCCGTGCCGGGCCTCCCCGGCACGTCGGCCCGATATCCCCGGAGACTCCTCCCAGCTTGCATTCGTATCCAGGCTTTTTCTCGACGTCCATCTCGGCGGCACTTCACGACCACTCTCTGTCTCTTTTCTCTGAACGACCCCTCATGTATCATCGAACGCGATATACATCGAACTTCTAATCTGTGCATTTGAGCTGTGCCACCTCAGGCTTCGCGTTGACGGTGCAGAGCCCCGGTAGCTGTGTCACACGAAAGTACAGCTGAATCAGACAACTCGGGCCCTCAACACCTCAACGCCAGTGGTCTGCTCACCTTGCTTTCAGCTGCCATCGCTATACATAACTCGTCTCCAGCCCCGTTTATCTAGTGAATTCACTCGTTTCACAGGCGTCACCGCGCAAGTCGACGATTTTGGTGACGCCGTGTCAAGACAGGTGGGTGGTCTATAGTACATGTTGACGCACATTTTGTGTTCTGATATGCGTTTGCATCAGCGATGGGCTGCGCTCGAACCCAGCGAGAGGTCGCCAGCGTTTTCAAGGTCATCACCACGGCCACCGCGGCTGATAGCGGTAAGTATCTGCGGTACACGGCCAGACGATCCCATGGTACGGCATTCGGCTGGAATCGAATGTTGTGGTGAGCGATGGCAGTATCTCTGTCCCTGCGGTTTTTTTATTTCGGGTATGCAACACGATGCTTTTTGATTCTGCGCCTTTCTCCCCCAACAACCGAGTCGACACTAAAGTAATGATTGAGGTATACGATCGTGGGGTAGGGGACGTAACTCAGATATAAGCTGCCATTTGTAAGAGCACGAACCTTGCATTAAATTCGCCAGAAATGTAACTAATTATCGCGTATGCTTGTCTCTAGGAGTCTATATCGATACTGCCAGCCCGGCACTGTGTGCTGTCTAAACCGTGGCGCGGCATCTAGCTGCCCTTCTGAACGATCGTGGCTCATATTAATCGAAGCAGGCTCCGGATCGCGCGAAGGGCAACTAGACATCGCATTATGATTATCGCAATACCTCTTCGGCCTGCACGATGACGAGTGTCAAGACTCTAGCACTCGAAGCAGCAACTGGTGCACTTGTTCTGATACATATGCCGGGTACGTTGCGATGATTCCCCCCTCATCGGCGCCCTCGTGACGCGCCGCCGTCATACAACGGCTGGTAGGTTCGCTAGCGATAATTGGCGAGAGAAGCCTGTAGGAAGTGCATAAAATGCGCGTACAAGGGGCTTTCTGCATACCCGACCCAGCAACGCACGCCATGTCGTCCGCAGCTCGTCCAACTACCTGGCTTGTTACTGGGTCAGTACACGCCGGTTTTGTTTCTCTGTAGATGTCACACTGACCGCTCCGCCGCGCGCTAGTGCCAATCGCGGCATCGGGTTTGAGCTCGTGAGACAGCTGCTCGACTCCCCGAGCAACCTGGTCATTGCGACGTGCCGCAACCTGGACAAGGCGAACGCGCTGAGTGACCTGAACAAGACCGCCAAAGGAACGCTACACATAATCCAGCTCGACGTCACCGACTTCGCGAATATCCGTGCGTCCGCGAAGGAAGTCGAGATGATTCTCGGTGATATCGTCCTTGACTGTCTCGTCAACAACGCTGCCATCGTACGTACTATTCACGATGGTGTTGCTGCTCTCCGTGGAGTCAAATGATCCATGCTCACCTCGTCGTCGTTCGATCTAGATCGCATACGACTCCGTATTCGACATGGACGCAGAGAAACTTGCCGATATCCTGCGTACAAATACGGTTAGCCCGGCCCTAATCTCGCAGGTGTACCTGCCGCTCCTGGAGAAGGGGCGTGCGAAGAAGATCCTGCATATCTCAAGCTCGGCAGGGAGCATCGCGGAGTTCGAAGGGCTGATTGCGGAGGAGCACCGGAAGCTGGGAGCGTACGCGCTGAGCAAGATCGCGCTCAACATGCTGGTACGCCCATGGCGTCTCTATCAACGATCCTCGTCGTGCGCATTCTGACATTCGACATGCATTTTCAGGCTTATAAACAGAAGGTCGCGCGCCCTGACCTCATCGTCATCGCGCTTTGCCCTGGATGGGTCAAGACAGGTAAGTCTTTCACCCATGTGTGGTTCCCTCCGCCGATCGCTGACGGTTTGTTCTTCTTCCTGTAGATATGGGCGGCGAGAAGGGCCTGCTCCAGCCGGAAGAGAGCATCGCCGGTATCATCAAAGTCGTCACCAATGCGACTTCCGCCGACAGTGGCAAATTCCTGCGGTACAACGGAGAGGAGATCCCGTGGTAGGCTCGGCTCGGTCTCTTCGCAAGCTGAAAATACTTGTCTGTACACGCGTGAATATTTGAAGACTTGTTCTCGGCCACAAGCAGACGTCCGCTTATCCATCAGCTCCTCCGGCGTTGGGCAAAATTAACATGAACGGCCAGGTTTCTACGATCGGCTCTGGCACACTGAGCTGCACGGGTTCGCGTAACACTGCCAACCTGTATCGATGGCGGCGCCCATCTCTCTGAGGCAGCAAGCCCCGGATCACCACCCTCCTACCAGCGCCACCCTAGAATGCGAATGCCGACTTCAACCTCTAACCCCTCCGTCTGTTCAAAATGGTACGTTTTCACTCGCCACATCCCTTCTGCACGCCTAGACACCGCGCAACAGCCCGTTCTCGCAGCCCACTGATGCACTGGTCGCAGATTGTCAATGACGCCGGGTTCACCTTTGAGGCCGAGATACTCCTGAGCATCCTGGAGACGAACACGATCGGAACCGCACTCATCTCGCAGGTCCGCGCAGAAAATCCTGCATGTATCCAGCCTTGGGAGCAGCATCGCGGGCGTGGGCACCATTGCGGGCTTCGGCCCGACGGTTGTGTCGTACGGGATGAGCAAAACTATCCTGAACATTCTAGTATGCACTTGACTTAGTGTGAGCTAGACAGACGCAGTTCGCTGATTATATGCGCGTGCAACGGCGGGCTCTTCAGGCGTACGAGCAGAAGCCAGAGCGTCCGGATCTTATCGTCATGCTCAGGTCAAGACAGGTGCGCGGTCTATAGTACACGTTGGCGCAAACTTCATGTTCTGATCTGCGTTTAGATTAGCGATGGCGACGACAAAATTGCGCTCGAACCGAGCGAGAGCGTCGCCGGCGTTGTTCTGGTCATCACCAGGGTCACCGCGTGCGATAGCGGAAAGTATTTACGGTACAAGGCCGAGACGATTCCGTGGTAGGTTCCTGTTCAGGTACATTGTATGGGTATGACGAAGGCTGCATGCTGACGAGTTTTTGTATATGCTCAGAACGTGCAACGCGATGCATTCTATGCGCATGTTTCGAATCAGGTATCCTTGCTGATGTCGTTTAGCTCCGGCTACGTATGTGCATATGCTCAGGAGCGGCCTTGTCGAGCTCACATGTCCGCCTTGCTGTTCGCTAGACGTCCTCGACGCGTGCACGGAGGAACACGTTGGCGCACATGCGGCCTGATCATCCGGGATCGCGTTATAATACCCACGAAGCAAACACAGAGGCGGCTCGTTGTCAACGTACACAAGCGAACAACAAAGGTACGAAAATTCGGCTTTCTCACTGTATCGGTCACTAAAATTCAAGCAGGATTGAAGCACCTGGACGTCGGGAGATGCTTGCACGTTTGCAGTTGGTCTTTGGAGCAAATGCGATTACGCACCTCCTACGGATACCAGATTGCTTTCAGCCGGCATATGAAGGCATCCGGAGACATATCAACACGTTTAGGATTTGCTCCTCGGATCTATGGTTGCCTTCGCTTCTCATCTGAGAAGCAGATTAGTTGTTGCGCATAGCTCTTCGCTGGAACTCGCATCAGAAACAGCTCGTTTCGTTTGTACCACCAGGACTTCGAACGCCGAATGCCAAGTCTTGGTGGGCAGGAACCTCTCTCCTACACGCTTCGTGGCGCAGATGATCGTGGGGAGCCCCGGAAGACGCATATAATGCTCGCGCGCCCAGCGGCTCCTTTCCCATACCCCCATACCACACACGATATGTTGCTCATAGCTCGCCCAACCTCCTGGCTCGTTACTGGGTGAGTACATGCTGCTCACTTGGAGCGCTACTGTTTGATAACCTCGACGCTGAATACCTCTACAGCGCCAACCGTGGCATAGGCTTCGAACTCGTGAAGCAGCTGCTCGACTCTCCGGACAATCTAGTCATTGCGACATGCCGTAATCCTGACAAGGCGACCGCGCTGAGTGACCTGAAGAATACCGCTAAAGGAACGCTGCACATTATCCAACTCGACGTCACCGACTTCGCCAACGTCCGCGCATCGACGACGGAGGTCGAGGCAATTATCGGCGATATCGGCCTTGACTGCCTCGTCAACAACGCTGCCATCGTACGTGCAATTCTCATGCCTGACGCGACGACGATTGACCCATGCTTGTTCCATCTTCTTGCGCAGGTTGTCTGGGACTCTGTGTTCGACATGGACCCAGAGAAACTCGTCGACATCCTGCGTACGAATACCGTCGGCCCGGCGCTCATCTCACAGGTGTACCTGCCGCTCCTCGAAAAGGGACGCGCGAAGAAGATTCTGCACATCTCGAGCACGGGTGGGAGCTTTGCGGAGTTCGAAGGGTTGATAGCGGAGGAGCACAGGAAGTTGGGAGCGTATGCGCTGAGCAAGGCCGCGCTCAATATGCTGGTACGCACACCTAGTATATACTGGTTTCTGTTGCGGGCTGACCATTCTGGGCGCGTTTTGAGGCTTATAAGCAGAAGGTCGCGCGTCCTGATCTCATCGTTATCGCACTTTGCCCTGGGTGGGTCAAGACTGGTGAGTCTTCCACGCAAGCCTTGTCTTTTCTGCTCATCGCTGATGGCTCGTTCTTCCTGCAGATATGGGCGGCGAGAAGGGCCTGCTTCAGCCGGAGGAGAGCATCGCCGGCATCATCAAAGTCATCACCAATGCGACTTCCGCCGACAGCGGCAAGTTCCTGCGGTACAACGGAGAGGAGATTCCGTGGTAGGCTCAGGCTTGGCGAGCACAGTTGATGAATGCGAATGTCAGTACACGCATGTATGTCTACAGATACTCAAATCCTGGCCCAGATGGTCGGCCGACTTGTAACATGGCGACGCGGTCAGGCTTCTCCTCTCGACTGGGTTGATGCTAGAGCACAGAGGTATACGGGTTCGTGTAACATCCGTCACTCATATCGATGGCCGTGCCCTTCCCTCGGAGGCAGATCAAGCTCTGGATCAGCACCGCTCCGCTAGCGCCACCCTAGAATACGAATTCCGAACTGGAGTCGGATCAGGATGGCGCAAATCAAGCACCCTGAGATGTTTCCTTTGTTTCGTCATCTATGAAGGAGACGACTGGTCAGACTATTCTAGACCACATCCACCGCAAGTACTTGGCACCTCACACCTCAAGGGCCATATCAAAACAGCCTGTTCTGACTGGTACGTCGTCGATTACCACATCCCTTTCGCGCCCCTGGACAGCGAGACCTGCTGTTCTCGTGGGTCACAGCACTGATCGGTGCCCCATATAAACCATAACAGAGCGACCGAGGCGCGTTACAGTATCCCTACTACAGTAGACTCACTTTCAACACCCGCGTCCTCTCGCAGCGCCAACCGCGGCATCGGCTTCGAGCTCGTGAAGCAATTACTCACATCTCCCACTAACCTCGTCGTCGGAGTGTGTCGCGATCCCGAGCACGCGACGGCGCTAGCCGACTTGAAGCAGACCACACAGGGCACACTGCACGTTATCCCGCTGGATATCGCTGACTTCGACAGCGTGCGCGCGTCCGCGACGCAGCTCGAGCGGATCCTCGGGGACACCGATCTGGACTACCTGATCAACAACGCGGCCATTGTACGTCTCGCGCCTTGACATCCTCTCGCAGCGCCCTACTAATTAACTTCTGTCCCTACTCCCTACCCCGACGCGACGCGACGCGGGTGCAGTTCACGTATGACACGGCGTTCACAAGCGACCCAGACACGCTCCTGTGCCTTCTTCGCACGAACGTGGCCGGACCGGCGCTCGTCGCGCAAGTATGCCTGCCGCTGCTCGAGCGCGGGCACGCGAAAATGCTCGTGAACGTGTCGAGCACATCTGGGAGTATCGGGAGCGTGAAGCATATCGAGAAGGAGGAGCATCGCGTCGGGGGCGCCGCGTACTCGATCAGCAAGGCCGCATTGAACATGCTGGTATGTGCGTGTGCTTCGCGGTCCGGTAGATGTTCTTACTGACGGTTGCGCGCATGCCTTCGGTTATACTTTTGTAGACGTATAAGCAGAAAGTCGAGCGGCCGGACCTGATCGTGCTCGCGCTGTGTCCGGGGTGGGTGAAGACAGGTGAGTGCTTCATTCGACGTGAGGGCCTGTCTGCTTTGATGCAGCGTTGACGTGGCCGTGGACGCGACCGCACAGACATGGGAGGCCAGCAGGCGGCCCTCGAGCCCGAGGAGAGTGTCGCTGGCATACTGAAGGTCGTCACTTCGGCGACGCCTGCGGATAGCGGCAAGTTCTTGAGCTTCAGCGGTGCGGAGGTTCCGTGGTGAAGTCGTTCGGCGACGCGAAATGAGTGTAACGGTAACCTACAGCCGTGTATTCGTGTATCGACTCGCATGCGGTGTCTTAGCAAGGTTGGCTGCACCTGCTGACAGTACACATGTCCTTGAGGCTTGGCTACCGGCCGTTTGGCGCGTAAGCCTACGCGCGTACTCGTACCCTCCGGACGTTCCGGCTTCTGAACCTGCCATCTCGCTCCCGAGCGACGGACGTCGTAGGACATGTAGAACATCCTCGCACCATCCCATACATATGGCGCAATCCCTCGATGTCGGTGAGTGTACGTGGTTCGTATGTGCTAGCTCCGCATACAACACCCACTTCTCGCGTGCTTATAGGCCGATCGTGCCGGCGATCGATCGTCCTTACTCAACATTAGCAATCCGCCGCCGCCGCCTGTCACTGTGCAACCGAGCGTACGCGCGGCCGCTCCCAGGAGGTTCGAGTGACGGGATGGGCTCTTCGGCGGCGGGTGTATAAAGCTCGGCGACGGGGAGGCGGGTGGGTAAGTACTCTCGGACACGAACATCCCTTTCAGAACATCTCGCATCCCTTGCAGAACATACCAAACATGTCTTCTACCACTCGTCAGACTACGTGGCTCATTACCGGGTACGTGCTCTCTCGTACTTCCTCGTAGTGAAGTCGCTCACACGGGGATGTTCGTTTTCATAGAGCCTCCCGCGGAATTGGCCTCGAGCTCACCCGCCAACTGCTTGAGTCCCCCAACAACCTGGTGATCGCCGCATGCCGCACCCCCGAGAAGGCGACCGCGCTCAGCGCGCTGAAGAGCAGCGCGAAAGGCACGCTGCACGTCGTCAAGCTGCAGGTGGACGAGTTCGACAGCATCCGCGCGCTCCCGAAGGCTATCGCGCCCATCCTCGGCGACGGCGGGCTCGACTACCTCATCAACAACGCCGGCATCGTGCGTGCCCCACCCCGTCTCATCTCCTGCGACCCCAACTGAGCCTATTTATGTTTGCAGCTGAAGGACGACACGCCGCTGACGCTGGACCCGGAGGTGCTGCTCGAGACGCTGCGGACGAACACCGTCGGCCCGGCGCTGGTGACGCAGGTGGCGGTGCCGTTCCTCGAGAAGGGCGCGACGAAGAAGGTGCTGAACATCTCGAGCACGCTGGGGAGCATCGCGAGCGCGGAGACGTTCGGGAAGGGCACTGTGACGTCGTACTCGATCAGCAAGGCTGCGTTGAACATGCTTGTGCGTACCCTGCGCGTGTCGTGGGTGTTTGTGTTGCTGACCAGGGGGGCGGGTGGTGTAGACGTACAAGCTGAAGCAGGAACGGCCGGATTTTATCGCGATCACGTTGTGCCCGGGTTGGGTTAAAACAGGTGAGTTTTTTGGGTCGGTGTATGCGCAGGGATGGTGTGCTTACGAGGATGTGTACCAGACATGGGCACGCAGGCGGCCCAACTCGAGCCCGCGGAGAGCGTCGCCGGCATCCTGAAGGTGATCACGGGTGCGACCGCGGCAGACAGCGGGAAGTATTTGAGCCATAGCGGCGCGGTCATCCCGTGGTAAGGAGTGTTAAAGCGCGTGGACGCTGTTGGCTGTGTGTGTATTCGTGTAGCAATGTATTTCAGTGTATTACCCCATGGGGTTCTGGCAGGATTCGATTGGCACTGCCATGGTGGGTTGTCGGTGCATTCTGACTCTAAGTTCAATGTCAGCGACGATCATGATCAGCGTGCTAGCAGTACGTACTAGTTAGTATATGGTCCCTCTGGGGCTCTCGAGAACCTGCACAGTCTCCATTGAGCCCTTGCAGCACCTAGCGAGCCGTTCGAGGAGTATGATGTCGCTGATATCTCCATGAACGGACTCTACCAGCACGACACCCAGGCCTGCCATCACGGTTGCAGTACTAGTGTTTCACAGCTTGAAGGAACAGTGCATAATGGCGAACCACCTTGAGATGCTTGTAGTAAGTGATATACAGGCAGAGATACTCAGATAGCCAGTTCGTATGTCGTTCGGAGACAGCCCAGGCGGACCTCAGCGCAAGGAAAGAACAGAGCAGGGACTGAGCGCGAGTGAGAGAAGGCTCTAAGCGCCGAAGAGCCTCGTGTTAGTGGCCCCGGCGGATCGGCCCGACTTGGCCGCTCCTCTCATTGGCTGGCTCCTCCCTGGCCTCGTGAGCGTGAACGCGACGCTCTTCTTGCCTGTACCATCAGCTAGCGCCTTCAAAACCAAACCGGTATCGGTGACTGGATCAAAGTCTGTTGCAGTATGCTGTCTGGGAAACCCACTACGCAAAAGCTGCGCCCGACGGCATCGGGACTCGGGAAACTGGTCGACACGACGTTGCGCGTCTGCTGGCCCTGCTCGCTCTCGTCGAACTACCTTCTATCTGTATCTAGTTTGCCCAACCCGCTCTGGATGCTCTCTCCTTGCACTGCTTCCGCTCCGCTCCACCGCAGACACTCTCTGCTCCCGTCGCTGGATTGGACCACTCTGCATCACCCCGGGAGCCTAGAGACCACGACGTCCCAGGGGTACAAAGAACAGAGCAATATGAATTTGTGCTGCCTTTTGTACCTCTTGTGCGCCATTCGCGTCTCATGGGCATTGGCGTAGGTGCTTGGATCTGGTGCGGATGGATGCGAGGGGCATGCATACTTAGGTCCTCGGTAAGTTCAGCGATCTCTAACAGCACACTGGCTTGCAGGTCGCGTACCCGCCATCCGCGCCCGTCTACGAGGAGTACTACGTTCTCACCCTCTTCCTACTGCGCTCTCTCCTGTTGCGATCGAAATCGGTGAACATCTCGGGCTTAAAACGAAGGATAGCGGCCAATGTGGTGATCCACTTCGCACCATTCCGGTTGCATCTGGCTCGCCCGGATATGTTGTAGTGATGCCCAAAGTACGTAGTACCTACACTCCATCTGACGAATCACCGACCGGAATTGATCACATCACCTGCCTCCTACTCGCAGGTGCTTCTCGTGCTCATAGGCCGCAGCCCGCAGCCTGCTTGTACGGCAACACCGGCCTTCGAAACGTGCCACGCAGGCCACCTTCACCGATCCACACCCCAGAGCATCCGATGAGAACCCGGTTTCCGAGTCAGAGTAACCGTCGCGGCCTGCCGATCGGCGCTGCATAGTCGTACATCGACGACACTTTGACGAGCGACCGTACGTACAAGCTATACAACGGCGAGCATGCATACTTCCACGTACCTATGGACGAGAGCTCTTTATATGGCGCTGCACACCGCTTGTCACCCCCGACGACGGAATTCACTTCTCGGGATATGACTGGCCGCAGTGTACAACGCGGCAGTGCTGACTCATCGCTCCAAGGAACATACGTCGAACCCCGCCTGGACCGGATATTCGACCGGACCCACTTGCCTGGCCAACATACAGCCTCGTCGCCTCCGAGTCGATATCATTCGACACTTGCCTTGAACTTCCGGCTTAGGCCAACCCGCGTACCCCTTTCTCTGCCAGTCTTTGGTCATAGGTCCTAGCGACGCTCCTGCGACGACAGACCCAACTTGCATCCTACACCAGCAGATACTACAGGAAACGCGCACGACAGTACTCTCGTTCTCGGATATGCGCCGCGTGGACCCATGTCCCCTACACTCTACAAACCCGGTGCGCTCTCAGGCACACATTGCTAAGCATACGACGACGCGTCGATCTACGTATTGCGGCCACCGCTTAGCAATAGCGATATCCCTCGGTGCCTCACCCCTCCCATGTCCCGGTAACCTAGACTGTCCCACGGGATGTCTATAAATTAAGCATCGGTCGCGCCGCTGACATCTTTGCATCACCCGTTCCCCTCACCTCGGAAGCAATCGAACACGCATCATGTCCCCAACTACCTGGCTCGTTACCGGGTGCGTCCTCCGTTCATTTTCCCCCGCGCAAAGAGCAGCCACTGATCATCCCCGCCCTCAGCGCGAACCGCGGCATCGGTCTCGAGATCGTGAGGCAGCTCGTTGCAGTCCCGTCCAACGTTGTCGTCGCCGCGTGCCGCAACCCCGACAAGGCGGCGGCACTCGCGGAGCTGAAGAGCAGCGCGAAAGGCAAGCTGCATCTCGTGCAGCTCGACGTCTCCGACTTTGCAAACGTCCGTGCGCTTCCTGCGAAGCTCGAACCCATCCTCGGGTTCACCGGGCTCGACTACCTCATCAGCAACGCTGGGATCGTACGTCCGCTCCGCTCTCCCTCTATCACACAAACAGAGACTGACCTCGCGCGATAGGCGATCATCGACTCCGCGTTCACGCTCGACCCGGACGCGTTCCTAAAGACCGTGAGCACGAACGCCGCGGGCCCCGCGCTCCTCTCGCAGGTGCTGCTGCCGCTGCTCGAGAAGGCCCCGACGAAGAAGATCCTGCACGTGTCGAGCACGTCGGGCAGCATCGGGAGCGTCGCGGGCATGGCGAACCGCACGCATCAGCTCGTTGCGTCGTATGCGATGAGCAAGGCCGCGCTGAACATGCTTGTACGTGCTCCCGGTTTTGTAGGCGAGTGTAGAAGGGAGAGTGGGGCGCTGATGGGGCGTACCGATAGGCGTATAAGCAGAAGGTGGAGAAGCCGGACTTCACGGTCATCACGCTGTGCCCCGGATGGGTCCAGACAGGTGCGTGCTGCATGGGAACTGCAACATGGGGCGATGCATCGAGCTGACACGGACGGGTTTAACAGATATGGGTGGGGAGAACGCGGTGTTGAAGCCCGAGGAGAGCGTCGCGGGGATCATCAAGGTGATCACGAACGCGACGACGGCGGACAGCGGGAAGTACCTGCGTCAGACGGGAGAGGAGATCCCGTGGTAGAGTACGTTCGCGATTCTGGTTGTAGCAATTTAATGGTAGGAAGCTTGTATCACTGTGCCTTCCTCCAGGCAGCGCGGAGGTGGAAGGAGCTTTGTATCTTGACTCGTACTCGTCGGCGGCTTTCTGTGTCTCACTTATGTGTACGCGAGGTTCTTCCGGACACTCTCCTTGCTCATCCACCGCCTCCGCCCGCGCTCGACTGCCTTGCATTGGAGACCTTGGAGGAGACCGCGACGAACATGAGGTACAATTAGCATAACATACAGATTCTGCTTTGTTGTGCTAGTTGTACCTCTCGTACGTCATCCATATCTCGCGGAAATGCATAGGTAGTGCACAGATGAGCGCGATGATGGGCGGTATATATGCTTTTGTAGGCTCAAACACCCTGGAACCCGATGTGTTTGCATCTGGGTGGAGTACTGTATCTCTTTGCTGATATTACGGGGGCGCCCTCACCTTTTCGCTATTTAAACGGGCGGACGTCGGATCAAGTTCTGAGCTCCGGCCCGTGTAGACTAGCCGGGAGGTGGTCGGAGTGAGCTTGTGTACCGAAAACAGCTGCATTTCGCGCATGTCAACTTAACATCCGTGTATGGGCCTGTCAGCCGAAGTATTCTGGGGCATACGCGGAACCCGCTGCAAGCCTGCAACGTTCACATATATATCTCGGCGGCTCCCCCGGGGCAGTGTATGGCGCAGTTTGCCGTTGTTGGGACGTAGGTGCGCAGCCACGACGGCTCGGAGGGCCAGCTATTTGCTAACTCCGCGCCCCGCAGCGCTAACTGCTACTCCTACGCCTGTGGGTCGCTATCTCCTACGAGCCGTCCGAAGAACGAGTCTTCCTATGCGATGTGCGATGAGTTGTACGTGCGGCTGCTCGAGATGCGAACTTGAGGAGGAGGGCTTCGTGGGCCGCAGTGAGGGCACTTAGTATAAAGGGCGAGGCGTGCACGAGGGGAAGGCCAAGAACTTGAAGCCCTCGACACAGATACAGCAATCCTCTTCGAACCGCGAACATACCCAGCTTGAACATGTCGTCTACTACTGCTGCTGCTGCTCGTCAGACCACCTGGCTCATCACCGGGTACGCCTCCCTGCCCTCCCTCCCTCCCTCCCTCCCACAAACTGCCGCTCACACCCCTCCCTCCGCAGAGCCTCGCGCGGGATCGGCCTCGAGCTCGTCCGGCAGCTCCTCGCCGCCCCCTCCAACCTCGTCATCGCCGCGTGCCGCGCCCCCTCCACGGCGTCCGCGCTCGCAGACCTGAAGGCGGGCGCGAAGGGCGCGCTGCACGTCGTGCAGCTCGACGTGGCGGACTTCGCGGGCATCCGCGCGCTGCCTGGGGTTATTGCGCCGATCCTTGCAGGGCGGGGGCTCGATTACCTGGTTAACAACGCGGGCATCGTGCGTACCATCCTCTCTCATCGTCTGCCAGGGGAAAGAAGTGCGCTGACAGCGACGCGGACGGAGCAGCTGAAGGGCGACACCGCGCTGACGCTCGACGCCGCCGTCCTCCTCGAGACGCTGCGCACGAACACCGTCGGGCCCGCGCTGCTCACGGCCGCGTGCGCGCCGCTGCTCGACGCCGGGGGCAGGAAGACGGTGCTGAACGTGAGCAGCGGGCTGGGGAGCATTGCGGGCGCGGGCGGGTTCCCGGGGACGGGCCCGCGCGCGGTCGCGAGCTACTCGATGAGCAAGGCGGCGCTGAATATGTTTGTGAGTGGGTTTTCGTTTACGGGAGGGGGTGAGGGGAGAGACAGGGTGCTGATGGGATATGGGGTGGGGTGGTAGACGTATAAGCTGAAGATGGAGAAGCCGGAGTGGGTCGCGATCACGCTGGCCCCGGGGTGGGTCAAGACTGGTGCGTGCTTTCTCTTCTCCTCTTCCTGCGCACCAGAAAGAGGACCTGCACGCTCACGCGCTGTCTGGCAGATTTGGGCGGGGCGGACGCGGCGCTCGAGGTCGCGGACAGCGTCAGGGGGATCCTGAAAGTGGTCACGGAGGCGACGGTCGCGGATAGCGGGAAGTACCTGCGGTGGGACGGGGCGGTGCTCCCGTGGTGAGCGGCGGTAAGGGCGGGGTGTGGGGTTTCTGGGGAGGCGCGATGTGCGCGTTCGTGTTGAGCGGATGGAGACGGTTGTGTGCGACGAGGGGAGCTGGCTGCATGTTGCGTCAGGAACGCGAGCGTATCGAGAGTGGCGGCGGGGCTTGCCTGTGTGTCGGAGTGCGCTTTGTCGTAGCGGGGTGCCGACGTTGAGCGATACCAGCGCTGATCCTCCTGGAGCGGGATGCAGGAGCCTGGTATGGTAGACGGCAAGTAGAGCAGTGCGTATGTTACCGTAAGGCGAGTGCGGTCGCGGACACGGGAATTTGCGACGCGTAGCCTCGACTGCAGCTGCAGCTGAGAAGACGCCTGCCCCGCCTCTGCCAGTGGCCCATTCCAGACAGTGCAGAGCAACTTGAAGGCCGGGTTAGGGTGCACGCCATCGCCGCGGGTCTTCCACTTTGCAGAACGCGAGCGCGGATCCGGAGCTGGATAGAGCGGTACGCCAACGACCCTTTCTGCGCTGGACGCGAGCTGGTGCAGATCAGCCTCTGGACGAGCGTGTACCGTGTACGCGGGAGTGGAACGTGGGATGCGCCTGAACGACCACCGCTGACATAGAAACGCAGGAAGCAGAAAAGCCCACGCGTACATCCAACCCAGCGGACCCGCGCCTGTACACCCGCGTGCTGCGCTAGACGCGGGGCCCATAGCGCTCGGCGCCCAGCCCCGTCACGTCTAGGGTGTCGAGTGTCGGTCCGTCAGCGCGTGCATGGTGCCGTGCATCGCTGGTGGTGTCGGACGTGGCCGTTCCGCGCGCCGCCAGTGCGTGTCAGCCTGCGCTGCGAGCGTCCATACGGATGGTGACGAGGGGGGCATTAACCCCAGTACGACGTCCAGCGCTCGCCGCAAGTGCAGCTAGGTGAGCTGGAGACGGTCACGCTCGTTTTCCGAGATGATGCTCAGCCTCTTTGTGAGGGACTGTGTCTTAGCTCAAGCGAGGGCCAGCGAGAGCCCCGCGTCGGACGAGTGGTGCTATCCCGGTGTTCTACAGGTCAGCGCGCGCATATAGCGAGGGAATGGCAATAATGAGTGGACTCACAACCGCGATGTGGTCTAGCCGGGACACGTCGAGGGGCCGCACGACACCGCGCGCACCGACGTCGTGCAGCGTGCCCTGGACGGATGCCACACGCCCAGAGACGATTAAGAGTACGCGGGGTACTCGAGCGGCAGCGTCGTGATCTGGACGTCCGTCGCGCAGCAGCGAGGCAGGGGTACACTCGATGACGAATGGAGTGTAGGAGCTGGAACTGGGGGGACGGACTGCCGGTGATACGTGCAGCAAGGACGTCGATTGGTGAGCGGGGACGTACTAGGGTGAAAGGTGAGCCTACCGAGCGTACGCGAGTCGTATCACACGAAGAGGGGGGAGGGGGGCAGCAGTGATTATCATCGTATGCGCGTGCATGAGCTGTCCTGGCGCGGGCGCTGGGAAGGTGTCTGGCGCACGGTGGACGTTACAGTGGCTGCTCAGATAGAGACGTGGGTCGAGACGGAGGGTGCGGCTCGGTGCAGCTCAGACTGTCCTTGGCGTCATCCTTTGGCAATGCACAGTGAGATTAGCATGGACAGGGAAAATGGCGCAAATAATCACTCACCATGTGTCTACAAGACGTCGACCGACTAGGAGAGGCAGTTTACAGAAAGCCCGAGAAAATATGAAGAGGACAAGAAGTGACAAAGCAAAGAGGTCCGCAAGACAGCAACAAATACGTGAGAGGGAAGGGCAGGATAGGCAATGAGGGGGTGCGAACAGGGAAGGCGAGAGAAAGCACGGCAGTCTGAGCACTGTAGATGGACGCGCGCGGGCTTGTAGTGCAGACGTGAGTGCGACAGGCCGACAAGGACAGCCAGTCAGATTGATATTTGACTACTAGACCTTCTCGTACAGCTCTAAGCACGGCTGAGATGAGCGGGAGAGACGCGGGCAGAGGAATCGACGCAGACAAGCTGACCTGGCAGAGCGCTCTCCACCGCTGAGGCCTGAGGGCCGTAGAGTGTATGAGAGGTGCGGTGAAGGCTTTTGCGAGGGAAGCAGCCACGGCGGACAGAGACCGACAGGCGCCCAGCTGTGGCAGCGAAAGGGAACCCTAACCTTGGCGCTGTGGCGATGACGTAGCGCGTTCGGTGCAGCCGGCGCTCGCTCATTCTGTGTTGACCGCCTACAGCGATGCTCTTTGTATGCTCGCGAACGAGTGCTCTACCTCGTGGCGTCCCTGGCCTTGCCCTGCTCTGCTCGGAGGCGAGGCACGCGTCTTCTCAGCTGCTGCCAAGTCTGCGCACTTCCCGCGTTCGCGCCGCGTCCGTCCAACACACGCTCTGCTGTAAGTACTCGCCAGCTACCGTACCACCTCGCTCAACGCTTCTCTACCCGGCCCTATCACGATTCGCGCCCGTGGTCCTCAACGTCGGCACCCCGACGAATAACACGCTGCGATAAAGCGCACTCCGGCACGCAAGCCCTGCGGCCACCCCCGTATGTCCGCGTCTCCTGTGCAAACATGTCGCCAACTCACCTTGGTTCACACAGCTGTCCTGATCGGTAAAACAGAAACGAGAGCGTCTACACATTGCAGCGCTTCGCGCTCCGCCTCTACTGAAAGCCGTCGGAACAGAACCAAAGTACGACTCTGGACATCGTGCGGTAACATGTGTTCAACAGTACCAGGTTCATTGCGGAACACTGTCGTGGACGGAGTCACGCTTCGTCGCGCCCGCGACGTCGTACGCAATCACCAGGGACGGGCCGATGCGCGAGTGAGCATCCTCCTGGCCTATACCGCTGCGCGTGCGCCCTCACGTGCATGCAGCGCGGACGATGAGGAGCTCGACGCGATAGACGAGGTACGGTCGCCTGCACGTGTAGGTGCCCCTCGTCGATCGCAGCGCACGGACGTACGGGCATGGGCTCTACGCCGTACAGTATCGCGGAGCTGGGTTGCATGCACTCGTAAGCATTCCTACCTCCGCGTCCTACGTTGCAAAAAGGCTAGCAAAAAGGCTAAGTCCAGGACATACAGGCTACGACGGCGACACAACTTGAAGCACCCTCCATCGTCCACTTCCGCATGGACGCTCCCCAAACCTATCCCGCCCGACAGGTGTATGCGCACGAAGGAGCGCTCTCTCGTCGCGTCGCATACACTGCTCGGAGCGGGCCAGAGGCGCGGCACGCGTCCGTCCCACACACCTCGCACCACCTCCCCAGCCAGGCCAGGCCAGGACAGCGTATGCACGCATGCGCACATCCGGGAGTCCGTGTCCGCCCCTCGTGTGGCTCGCGTTCTGCACACAGTATCGCGGAGCTGGGTTGGATGTGCTCGCGAATATTCCTGCTTCCTACGTTGCAAAGACGCTGATTCTCAGGACATACAGGCTACGATGGCAAGACATGCACCTCCGCGTGCATTCTCCCTACGCCTATCCCGCCCGACAGCCGTACGCCCACGAAGGACGGCCTAATCTCGTCGCGTCGCATACACTGCTCGGAGCGGGCCAGAGGCGGGGCACGCGTCCGTCCCACACACCTCGCACCACCTCCCCAGCCAGGCCAGGCCAGGACAGCGTATGCACCGTGACGCACATCCGGGCGTCTGTGTCCCCCCCTCTTGTGGCTCGCGTTTTGCACTGGCACCGTAGTACGTCCCCGCTCGTACATCGACGTGGTCTCACACGCAGACTACAGGCCAGGCTCCTGAGCGCACTTGGGAGTGTGTGCATCGGTGCGTGGCGGCGTGCATGCGTTGATGGACCTCCCACAGCTCGCCACTCGGGGTACGAGAGAGCGGTCTGCACCGCGAACGGCGTCTCCCGGCTCCCGGCTCCCGGGCGCGCGTAGGTGCCCCGAGTCGGACACGATGCGCTGGTGCACGCGATCGCGGAGGCTGGGCTGGATACGCGCGTACGAGGCCGTCCTGCGTCCTGCGCAAGGACAACTTGGAGGCGTATTCAGTGGGGAACCTGCTGCGATGGTGAGACAAGCACGGCCCACAGGGCATTTCTGCGTGCATGCATGGTCCCGGGCCCCTGTCCTGCACTCGCTTGCGCTTGCGTGTGGCACAGACTGGGCTGTGGACAGCGCACGCGCCTATGCAGGTCTCTCGCTGGGCACGCCTGCCAGTGCGTCCCGCGGAATCGGGCGCCCGATGGAAACAGTACGCTTGGTAGGCCCGCCCCTTACCCTAGTACGTCCCCGCACCCTGATTGCTGTCCGCGCTGCTGGTGCTGGGTCGCCGAGGCCAGGCGGAATGCGCCCGTGGTTGCTATCGCGGCTGGGGCTGACGTGCACTGGCGGGGCGAGGAAACGCGACGTTCTGTGTCACCATGTGTGTATAGGGCGACGGGCACGCGTCGACGGGGGTGCACAGCTCGACACTCAGTACTCTGAGCTGCAGAGGAGGGCGCGGCGTTCAACGCGAACATCGGCGCCTGCGCATGGATGGACCCCTCGTCGACGGCGAAGGCAGGACACACTAGCAGCGTGCGTACAGGCGCGGGTCTGGGGTCATACAGGAGCGCTGATGTACCCGTAGGTGTTCTTACTACTTGCGTTGCACACAGTCCTCATTTCGGTGCGGGGATGGACAGGCTGGGATATATATCAAGGCGAGCACGGTCTGTCGCATGGTCCATCCGCGTGCGCATGGTCGCGCTGCGCCGCTGTACGGTCTCGTGCATCGCGCTCCGCGAAGTCGGGAGCCCGGTCGAAGACCCGCACACTCAGGCTGGTGGCCCAACACACGTCCTCCCGGTTCTCCCAGGACGTCCACGTCCGCTGTGAACGCACGCCCCGTACTCAGGGCGATCCGTACCAGCGGAGAGCGGTAGTCTGTCGGCCTGCGAACGCTCCCACGCTGCGCGTTATAAGGCCCGCGCCCTCCTCTGCGCGTGTCTCCTCCCCCGCCTCGCACGTATGGCAGATACACCAAACTACACCTGGTTCATCACCGGGTCCGTCCGCCCCCCTCCTTCTCCCTCCGTACCACGGCTCACTGACACCGCTCTGCAGCGCGAACCGCGGCATCGGCCTCGAGCTCACGAAGCAGCTCCTGGAAAGCCCCGCGAACACCGTCCTCGCCGCGTGCCGCAATCCCCCGGAAGCAGACGCGCTCAACGCGCTCGCGGGTAAGGGGCGCGTGCACGTCCTCCCGCTCGAGATCACGGACCGGGAGAGTGTAAGGGACGCGGTGAGGGCCGTGGGCGAGATCGTGGGCGAGCGGGGGCTGGACTATCTCGTGAACAACGCTGCTATCGTGCGTCCCCCTCCCCTCCCTTTCTTGCTTTAGAGTGTGTGGAGCTGACAGAGCCGGCGCACGGCCCGGGGCAGAACGTGGAGGAGTGGGACGCGCCGTCGACCCTCCAGCCGGAGGTGATGCAGGCCGTCTTTGACACGAACGTCGTCGCGCCCGCGTACATCACACAAGCATTCCTCCCGCTCGTGGAGAAGAGTAAGAAGAAGACGGTGGTGAATGTGTCGAGCACGCTGGGGAGCCTGGGCGCGGACGGCTTTGGGACGCGCTCGACGAGCTATGCGATTAGTAAGGCCGCGCTGAACATGGTGGTGCGTCCTTTCTGTTATGTTTGGGTAAGGGAAGGGGGGAGGGCTGATGAGGGGCGAATGGGGAAAAGACGTATAAGCAGCAGAAGGAGCGCCCGGATATCGTGTTCATCTCGATGTGCCCGGGGTGGCTCCGCACGGGTGCGTGTATCTCTCTGTTTGGTGAGCAGTGGGGGACAGATTGGGCTGACGGGGGAGCAGATATGGGCGGGGAGGACGCGCCGAACGACGTGGCGACGGGCGTGGCGGGCGTGTTGAAGACGATCGAGGGGCTCACGCTGGCGGACTCGGGCAAGTTCTTCAATTTTAAGGGGGAGATCGTGCCGTGGTGAGCGCTGGGCTGGGTGTGGTTTATGATGGTAAGTGGCGTCTGAGCTAGTGCTGTTTCGATCGGAATACTGAAGCCTGTGGTGTGACGTCCTAGGCAATCGACGAGGTGTATGCCGCCGGTGGCGATAAGGTGAAGCCATACGATGGAAGCGAAAGCCAGCTTGGGATCTGAGAAGTTCAATATATTTTACAAGGCTCCCAGTACAGGATGCATGCGCCGTCTCAGTCGCCTTACCATGGAACGCTCGCCCCGTCGAAGCGGAGGAACTTGCCGCTATCCTCCTTGATCGCGGTCGTGATCACCTTGAGAATACCAGCGACGCTCTGCTCCGGCGTCAAAACCGCGCCTTCGCCGCCCATGTCTGTGGCGAACAGTCAGCCAGCGCGGCCTAGTGCGAGCATGACATGAGGAACGTACCCGTCTGGACCCACCCCGGGCACAGCGCGATAAATGTGATGTCCGGCCGCTCCACCTTCTGCTTAGCAACCTGCACTCATGCACCTCGTCAGCTCGTCACCCTCATCTCTTAAACGGACACTGTTGGACGTACGAGCATATTCAGTGCAGCCTTGGATATCGGGTACGACGCGAGGCGCGCGAACTCCTGCGGGATCTGCGCGACGCTCCCGATGCTGCCCCCCGTGCTCGAGATGTGCAGCACCTTCTTCGTCGGCGCTGCAAAGAGAAAGGGGAGCACGACTTGCGTGAGGAGTGCGGGCCCCGCGGCGTTCGTGCGTACGAGCGTGAGGAGCGTGTCGGGGTCGAGGGTGAATGCTGTGTCGTCGACCCACTGCGCCGCGAGCGTTCAGTGTTCAGTAAGAGGGTAGGGCAGGGGGCGATGGGAGATGGGAGATGGTGGAGGGGGAGGGGACGTACGATGCCAGCGTTGCTGATGAGGTAGTCGAGCCCTGTGGACCCGAGGATGGGCGCGAGCTGCGCGGGGAGCGCGCGGATGTTGTCGAAGTCGGAGACGTCGAGCTGTACAACGTGCAGCGAGCCCTTTGCGCCTTTCTTGAGGTCCGTGAGCGCGGATGCTTTGTCGGGGGTACGGCAGGCGGCGACGACGAGATTGGACGGGGAGCTCAGGAGCTGGCGGACGAGCTCGAGGCCGATGCCGCGGTTGGCACTGGGGGCGGAGTGGTCAGTAGGCGACAAGGACGTAAGAGTGGGATATGCGTACCCGGTGACGAGCCAGGTGGTCGGACGAGCTGTAGAAGACATGGTGTGTGTTCAACTGTTTCTGAGGTGAAGGGAATGGATGGATGCGAGAACGTTGGTACGACCGAAAGTCAATTTATATATCTCCTACTGTATCGTTTCGCTTGTGAGCATTTGTGAGCAGGAGACTAGCGTTGGGGCGACACACTGGAAGACACATCACCGTGTGTCATGAGTGTGTAATTCAGCGCAGAAGGTATGAGGTGCGACAGTGCTAGCGCGGGCTCCGGTTATCTGAAAAGAGGTGCCTCGGAGGTGGGCATCGCCGGAGTGTGAAGGAAGGAGCAGACAATTGGGCTGTCCAGTACCGCACAGATAATCGCCAGCTTTTGGAGACGCAACCTGACAAAAGCCTGAAAGTATCAGATGATCCTTACACTGAGAATGTTTGGCAGAATACTTCAATTTCTATCCATGAATGTGGAATTGCAGCGTCGAGCTACTGCTACTAGAGTGTTCAAATACGTACAAACGAGGCCTAAGATGCACAGCAGGAGCGAGGCTGATTAAGAAAACCCGCAATGACCGAGGCACCAGTAGCGGGAGAGACGCTGCGATCAGACCCAAGACTTGGCGATTGGTAAGATAGCGGGGAGGGAGCCGTTGCGGAGAGAGAGCACGTATAACCGCGGCGGGGCCGGTGCTTGATGGTCGAGTTGAAGGCGCGCAGGTTCGTTAGCGCCGAATTTGAATGTTCATGGGTTTTACGGCATGTCTGCCTCCCGCGTACTCCTCGACAACACGCCTACGTGGAAAGAACCTATATGAGAAGATGAGGGTGTTTACGAAGAATATTCAAGACTTCTATGGTTTTGACCATCGAAGACTTGCGATTTTGCCAGTTGGAGTCCGAGAGACTCGGACGCACCCCGGCCCCCTACGATCTCGCTCGCGGAGCACACGCGCGACGCGAACGGGGAGCAAGTCACTGAAGTACACCTATTACACACCTTCAAATACACGACTATATGCGCCCAACGCACACTCCTCAGGTCTATCTTACCACGGAATAATCTCCCCGTTGTACCGGATGTACTTCCCGCTGTCCTCCGCGGTCGCGGACGTGATCACCTTCAGGATGCCCGCGACGCTCTCCGCGGGCTCGAGCCGCGCAGCCTGCGTGCCCATATCTAGTACGCGAGGGTGAGCGGTAGGTTTCCGACGCATATAGGCAGGGGCTCACCGGTCTTGACCCACCCTGGGCAGAGCGTGATCGCGATAATGTCGGGGCGCTCCGCTTTCTGCTTGTACGTCTACCCCACCCCAGTCAGCATCGCAAATGCAAACGCACGAAGGGAGCAGAGAGGGACGCACGAGCATGTTCAGCGCAGACTTGCTCATGGAGTACGACGCGCCGCGCGCGCCGAACTCGTCCGCGCTCGCGACGCTCCCGAGTGTGCTCGACACGTGCAGGATCTTCTTCGCGCCGCCTTTTTCGAGGAAGGGGAGGGTGACTTGCGAGACGAGCGCGGGCCCGATCGCGTTCGTGCGGAGGACGGTGAGCATTGATTCGGGATCGAAGGCGAATGCGGTGTCGTGTACGCTCTGCGGGGGCGCGATCAGCACAAAGGACAAGGTATGGAGGAGGGAGGGAGAGGACGCACGATGCCAGCGTTATTGATCAGGTAGTCGAGCCCAATGGACCCGAGGATAGGCTCGAGCTGCGCTGGGAGCGCGCGCACGCTGTCGAAGTCGCTCGTGTCGAGCTGCACGATGTGCAGCGTCCCCTTTGCGCTCTCCTTGAGGGCGCTGAGTGCAGTTGCTTTGTCGGGCGTGCGGCAGGCGGCGACGACGAGGTTGGAGGGGGACTCGAGCAGCTGGCGGACGATCTCGAAGCCGATGCCGCGGGAGGCACTGGGTGGGGCGTGAGCGATGTGGGGAAGGGGAGAGGAGGGGATGACGTACCCGGTGACGAGCCAGGTGGTGGGGCGAGTCGAAGACATGAGAGACGTTGTTCAGTGAAGCTGAGTAGCTGAAGGGAGGTGTTGCTGTCCGCTGTGCTATCGTCACGACCTTTATACGAGAACCATAGAAGGTTCGCGGTGTTACGAAACCTTCTCAGAAGTTAGTTGTACTAGCACACGGGTGTCCACCCGGGCCGGAGATAGCAGCCTCCGTCGCTGCTGGTCAGGGGGTACGCGTTTCGTCATACACCCGTCGTGCGTCCTAGGGAGACCAAGAATGGACTGCGGCTGCGTATCTGTAAGCTGTGCTATGAAAAGCTCAGGAAGGCGGAAGTACTCACACCAGAGCTCCGAGTCGGCGCGTCGAACCGCATACTAGGACGCGTGTACCTTGTTATGGAACAAGATGTGGAAGCTCTGTATAGTTCTGGTCCATACGAGCAGGCTACGTGAGTCGTCCTCTCGAGTGCCACCAGAACGCCACCAAGCGTTACGCGCTGTGTGCAGTAGTCAATCGTATCACCTTCACGCACAAGCCCCAGCGACGCGATTGCGTGCGATGTGCGTAGACGAGCATGACATGCTCACGAGGGGAGGACTGCGAGCGAAAAGGAAGTCTTCTCATCTGATTCTGCTGGAGGATCCACAAGTCGAGTCAGAGCGAGCGTCACGGGAGAACAGCCCCACTCGGAGCCTCGGAGTGGAGATAGAGTGCGCAGGGAACGTAGATATCGTTTACGAGAAGCCGGGAAGCGAAGCGCGGCTGCGTACCCGGGGACGCGCTATCGAAGTCTCTTCGGGGAGATGAACAGTAAAACGCTTACTAGAAATATGCCGTTTGAGAGACGCCGCTCGGGTCCAGCTGTGGGTGTATGCGTGTACAGAAATTTGGCGGAGCATATAGCGAGCAATGGCCCAGACTTCGCAGGGGTTTCGATGCCAGTGTATTCGCAAGTCTCAGAGAGAGTCGATGACGAGACCCGAGAAGCAGAATCACCGAGAAGGCTTAGAGTGTGTTCACCGGTTGTTTGGGGAAGAACTAGAAGCAGCACAGGTCGAAGAAGGCTTTCAAGGGGTTTCTAGCGTGCAGTAGGGTTGTTGCATAGACTTTGCTGAAGAGTCGATAAATTGATGATGGACGAAGAGGGTTAAGAGACGAAGGTGTATAGGCGCCCACGACGTCATCGAGCTCGATTGAGAAGACGATGCTTGAAGAGACACTCGCCGGATCTCCCGGATCCGAGTCTTCAAACCATCCCAGTACGAGTTACAGTAACACAAATTTTCTACCTGCAGAGTCGCAAACAAGTACTCTCTACCACGGGATCTCCTCGCCATTGTGGCGCAGGTACTTCCCGCTGTCCGCCGTCGTCGCGTTCGTGATCACCTTGATGATACCCGCGACGCTCTCCTCCGGCTTCAGCGCGGCCTTCTCTCCGCCCATATCTACAAGGACCGTCAGAGCTGCAGCAGATCGTGTAAGCACGCCGAGTACATACCTGTCTGCACCCACCCAGGGCACAGCGTGATGACCGTGAACTCCGGCTTCTCGGTCTTCTGCTTATACGCCTTTACATACCCCACATCAGCCCCTGCTCCCCTCTATCTGCACACGGAAACACAAGCACTTACGAGCATGTTGAGCGCGGCCTTGCTCATCGCATACGACCCGACCATCTGGTGCTCCTTCACCTGCATGCCCGCGACGCTCCCGATGCTCCCCGCCGTGCTCGACACGTGCAGGATCTTCTTCGTCGGCGCGCGCTCGAGGAAGGGGAGCAGCACCTGCGAGAGCAGCGCGGGGCCCGCGGCGTTCGTGCGCACGACGCGTAGGAACACGTCCGGGTCGAGCGTGAATGCGGAGTCGACGATCGCCTGCGCGTGTCCCTCGGGCGTCAGTAACAAAGGACAGGGATAAAGCGCGGAAGGGGAGGGGAGGGGGGACGTACGATGCCGGCGTTGCTGATGAGGTAGTCGAGCCCGGTGGACCCCAGGATAGGCTCGAGCTGCGCGGGGAGCGCGCGGATGTTGTCGAAGTCGGACACGTCGAGCTGCACGAGGTGCAGCGCGCCCTTCGCGCTGCTCTGCAGCTCCGCGAGTGCGGTGGCTTTCTCGGGCGCGCGGCACGCGGCGACGACGAGGTTGGTGGGGACGGCGAGCAGCTGGCGCACGATCTCGAGGCCGATGCCGCGGTTCGCGCTGCGGGCGGAAGGGCGCGGTTAGTGTGTGAGGAGCTGGGGGAAAGGAAGGGGAACGCACCCGGTAACGAGCCAGGTAGTCGGGGACATGATGTGCGAGATTGGGTCCGAAAGGGAGGAATGAGAAGGCGGAGGATGCGAAGACGTCGGCGCAGCCGAGGCTTATTTTATAGACGTCCTGTGGGAGTGGCTATTGCTATTGCTCAGCGCGGGCCGCGATGTGTAGATCGACGCGGCGTCATATGCTTAGCAATGGGTGCGTGGGAGCGCGCGGGGGATGTATACGTAGTCGGCGGGGCCGCATGCGGGATTATGGTGCGCGTCCAGAGTCCGGGGACGCTGAGGGTCGAGGCGCGTGCGTGGTGTCGGGCGAGCCGCTCTGTTGGATGGGCTACGTTACTTTAGGGTCGCCGGTATCCGGAAACACGAAGCACGAAGGGTGACAGGAATGAGGACGGTATGCGGGTTGACCTGTAGAGGATCCCGAAGCGCGGATTCCGATATCGACCTGGGAAGTGGAGGTCCGGAGGAGGATGCTGTTCGGCTATAGCAGCGAGTGAGTGCGTCCGATCGATTCGATCTAGACGGTGTGCGCCGTGTGTACCTTGAAGCGGTGTGTCAGCACTGCACGTACACGGCCAGTCATTTTCGGGAAAGTGAGTTTGCTTCCGCCGTCCAGAGCGACAGCAAGGGGTACGTAGCGCCGTATACACAAACGCCCTCATCGACTGCGTGCATACTCACAGTTGTACGTACTTCCGTTCGCTCAAGCGTTTTTGTGCATGCCTCGAGCGGCGCCCATCTACACGCCGTATACATTACTCTGACCCGGGAACCAGGTATTCGGATATTCTGGAGTGTAGAGCGGGATCGCCGGCCTGCGCACTCCTTGGCATGACTGGTGCTACAATTCATGCGAATTGCGCAATAGAAGCACCTAGTACCAGGAGGAAGGCAACGTGATCAGGTGCGGTCGGTGATTCGTCAGGAGGGACGGGCGTACTACGTACAAGGACGCTGCAGGATGCTATGTGCGCTGCTATCTCCGCGTCGACGTCGAGCTTGTGGTGTGCGGCAGACGGAGGTACGAGGGCAGCGCAGGTGCGTGTACCGGCAGCGGAGGATGGTCAGGCTGGAGTTTCGCAAGCTGTCAGTGGTGAGCTGCGGCCAAGAGAGCGTATATGCGCGCAAGGGCTCGACGTACCACTCCGTTGTACCCTCTGGTGGCGATGCTGCTGCCGTGCGGAGTCGCATGTTTGTGTAAGCGAAGTTGTGTAGTTCAAGTAGAATCGAGTCGTACGCAGTCCACGTCGGAAGACATCTCTGTGAGGTGGCATGCGCTAGATATGCAAGAGCAAAGAGACGGCCTTTTGGCAGCGAGTGGTAGACAGCAGAGAGAGAGTCGACGGGTTCTTTGCCGCTCTAGGGGAGAGCGGAAGCTCGGGCCGCGGCTCCGGAACGCCAACACGGGGCTCTTTGGCGCTTAAAGTTAGAGCGGTCTCTTGCTTCCTGCGCACGCCATCACTCACTCTGGTCGCGTCCGCGTCGATACAGTCGCTTGTGCTTGAACGGAGTGCGGAATCGAGCTAGATCGTGCGAGGCTGGCTTATACATAGGGCCGCGACTCGATGTCGCCATATCCACCTCTCCGCCGGGATCAAGCGAGGCTACGGCTTTCCACTTCTATGGATCTATAACCAGAAGAATCGCTCCTTTATCCATTCAGAAACGATGGTCAGCCAGGAGCGATAGTCAGGAAGCACGTTCTGGTACATTCTCTCTCGCATTACTCATCTCGCTGCTTCTCGTCTCGCTTGCAGTGCTAGGAGAAACCCATGCAATTGACAAAGCAGGTTTTCCGCGGATACCGTCTCGACGACTTGTCCAAGGCATAGAGCTCGTTCTTTCTGCTACCTCCGCACCTATGAGCCGGTCAGACGCTTAGAAAGCAATCCGTGTACACCACTAGGTAGCTCAATGCTATCTCCGATTTCTACTACGTTCTCGTTGCACGGTGCTGGTCGTCGAAGGACAGCGCAAGTATAAAAACCCCTTGCTCGATGGTAGCTTGAACACAGACAATCCTAACCTGATCGCTCATACACTGACACACAACCCACCATGTCGTCCACAACTACTCAGACCTCTTGGTTCATTACCGGGTGAGTACGCACCTCTATCCTCGTTAATCCAGGCTGACAAATATGACTCGTTTTTCGCAGAACTTCCCGCGGAATCGGCTTGGAACTGGTCAGACAGCTCGTCCAGTCCCCGTCGAACCTCGTTGTCGCGACGTGCCGCAACCCAGAGAAAGCGACCGCGCTCGCCGCCCTGAAGAGCGACGCGAAGGGCACGCTGCACATCATCCCGCTCGACGTGAGCAGCTTCGACGACGTCCGTGCGCTCCCAAAGCAGCTCGAGCCCATCCTTGGGGAGACCGGGCTTGACTACCTCGTCAACAACGCCGCCATGGTATGTTTTCTCCCCTCGCTCGCTTCGCTATCCACTGACCGACCGTCACTTTCTGTGCACCCGCGATCCAGGCGGTTTGGGACACGGCGTTCACCATGGACCCCGACGCGCTCCTGGCCACCATACGCACGAACACCGCCGCGCCCGCGCTCATCTCGCAGGTCGTGCTCCCCTTCCTCGAGCGCGGCCGCGCGAAGAAGATCCTGCATATCACGAGCACGGGCGGGAGCATCGGGAGCGTGGACTCGGACCGGATGCAGGACCAGTACCGGAAGGTCACGTCGTATGCGATGAGCAAGACTGCGTTGAATATGCTTGTGAGCCCGAGTGCGTTTAGGGTGTGGGGCATATATGCTGACTGTGATCGGGTGGGGTGTTGGTGTAGGCGTATAAGCAGAAGGTGGAGCGTCCGGACCTTGTTGTGATCACGATGTGCCCTGGCTGGGTCAAGACGGGTGAGTATTCAGACATTTACAACTGTCCACATCGCTCTCTAACCATACCGTCCACGCGTCTATCAGACATGGGCGGCTCGGACGCTGCTCTCCAGCCTGAGGAGAGTATCAGCGGCATCCTCAAGGTCATAACCTCGGCAACCTCCGCGGACAGTGGGAAGTATTTGTCGTACAATGGGGACGAGATCCCGTGGTAGACCACACTGCATCGAGACACTTCTGACTTTACGAACTCAATACGAGTGCACCTTCGCGTATTCTTCGCTTAACAGAGCACAACGTATTGGAGCCCTGTGTGCATCCACTTCTCGAAGCTCGGCCATGCGCATATGCAATTGAGTCGGTCTACCTTTCGCCGACACAATTCGGACTTAAACGGCCACACCATACTTATCAGCTCCGGCAGCGGCTGTCGAGGGGAGGCTAGATAATCGCAGGCTGTCATTTGTGAGCTGCGGTCAAGCGCGAGAAGAAGTAGACATGGTCAACGTGTACGCGCGTAGGAGTTCAAGGTAGTCAACCTTTGACTCGTCGGCGGCGATGCTGCAGCTGTAGACGGACGGCACATATTCCGTGGCGACGATCAAGCCAGTGGTGTGGTGATTCGGTTGAACATGAGTTGTCCGCAATATGCGCCTTGATTCCTTGCGAAGAAGGGGCGCGCTAGGTATATATGCAAGCGCGAGACGACCTGCTTGTCAACAACACGAGTGATAGAAAGCTGAGAGACCGGTGGGGCCGTGGTCTTTGTCGAGGGGGAGCGGACGCTCGGACCGTGATTCCGGGAAGCCAACACCAGGCTCTTTGGCGCTTAGAGCCTCGTCCTTTCTTCCTACCCTCGCGATCTCGCTCGTCCGAGTCGCCTCTACCGCAAAGCTTGTCTACAGTCGCGCAATCGAACCCCTATGGAGTGTGGGTTTTGAACGCGCACACCAGTCCTGCTAGATTGGGGCTTGAGATTCACCACTCTGCATAGCCACTCTATCTACCTCTGCGCCGTGCCTCGGACATACGACCACACGGATACAGTGAGATCATGGCAGGTATTGGTTCAGAAACGATCAAAAACCTGGGTAAATACTCAAGAGACACAGGCAGTGCTCTGGTACATATATGTTTGCACTATTCATATCTATGTCACTCATTTCTCTTGCAGCGATATACCTAGCGATCGCCACAGCAGGTCTCCCATGGCACTTCGACGGTCACACAAGGCGTAAAGCGCGTTTTCCCTGCTACATCCGACTCCAATCAACCTCATGAACCGGTGACACGGTTAAGAAGCAAGCCGTGTACAACATTAGGGTTTTCGATGCTATCTCCGACTTCTACGCTCTCGCTGCACCGTGCAGAGCAAGTATAAAAACCCTAACTTGACGGTAGCTCAAATTCGCGCAGTTTTAAGCTCTCTCAAGCCTTACACACGATCCACCATGTCATCCACAACCAGTCAGACTTCTTGGTTCATCACTGGGTGAGTACGCGCCCCTCGCCTCATTCTTTCAGGCTCACCAACATGGTTCGCATATCTCCAGAACTTCCCGCGGTATCGGCCTCGAACTTGTCAGACAGCTTGTACAGTTCCCGTCGAACCTCGTCGTCGCGGCGTGCCGTCGCCCTGGTAAGGCGACCGCGCTCGCCGACCTGACAAAGACGGCCAAGGGAACTCTGCATATCATTAAAATTGATGTGAACGACTTCGACGACGTCCGTACGCTCCCCAAGCAGCTCGACCCGATCCTGGGAGAGATTGGGCTCGACTACCTCGTCAACAACGCGGCTACGGTACGTCTACGCGACTGTGACTCATTACGACAGCCCTGACTGACCGGTGACTATGTACGCCCTTACTAGACTGTGTGGGACTCCGCGTTTACGCTCGACCCAGAGACGCTCCTCGACATCTTGCGCACGAACACCGCTGCGCCCGCGCTCGTCTCGCAGGTCGTACTGCCGTTCCTCGAGAAGGGCCGCACGAAGAAGATCGTGCACGTCTCGAGCTACGGCGGGAGCATTGCGAGTGTGAGCTCGGATAGGATGCAGGAGAAGTACCGGAAGGTCACGTCGTACTCGATGAGCAAAACCACGCTCAACATGCTCGTGAGTGCGTGTGCTGTTCGAAGTAGGTGCATATGTGCTGACGATCGTGTAGGCGTATAAGCAGAAGGTCGAGCGGCCTGACTTGATCGTGATCGCAATGTGTCCTGGATGGGTCAAGACGGGTGAGTACTTAGTTACCCGCAGCCGTTCTACACGGTCTCTTTATCCCGTGCATCTATCAGACATGGGTGGAATGGACGCTGCCCTCGAGCCTGAAGAGAGTGTTAGCGGGGTCATCAAGCTCATCACCTCGGTGACGTCTGCGGACAGCGGGAAGTTCCTGTCATACAACGGGGACGAGATCCCGTGGTAGACCATGTAGTATCCTGAAACTGCTGACTTCGCGAACTCAATGCAAGTGAGTCTTCGCATCTTCTTCGCTTGACAGGGTGCCGCACATCCGAGCTTTGCGAGCGTCCATCCACCTCTCGAAGCACAAATGCGCGACGTCGGTCTTCGCTTCGCCAGGGCAATTCGGACTTGGACGACCGCGTCGTACTCAGCAGCTGCCGGCACTTTAGAGCCACGTGCGCCCGGCTCTCATGAGAAGACAGGAGGAAGCTCGAGGGAGGTTCGCCGAGGAGGCGCATCTCTTGCGCGTTCATCCGGCAGCGGCATCGCCACCAATTTTGGCTTCACTTTTTGCGCGTTCTTCCGCACGCCGTCACCGTGGCTCGCCCTACCGCTCCCACACGCATGCGCGAAGCATGCTTACGACCAACCTACGCTCTGCATACCCGGTACGAGGCCGGTGCTATACTTATCATGAGTGCAGATATCGCTACTCAGCAGGTCCTGCCCAACGCGTATGAAACCCGACACTACGAATGGAGCAAACACGCACCTATCAACACCTTCTGGCATGTCGTCGACGGCTTCCACTACGACTTGGCTGGTTACTGGGTGAGCACGAAATCTCTACTAGCGTCCTAAGATCCGCGCCTGACTGATCTCCGTCTCCATCTGTAGGGCCAACCGCGGCATCGGTTTCGAACTCGTCCGACAGCTGCTCTCCTCTCCTGCAAACATCGTTCTTGCAGCAGTTCGCAGTCCCGGGAACGCGACAGCACTCACCGCCCTGGAAGCGGGCGCGAACGGGACTCTGCACGTCCTACAACTCGATGTGAGCGACTTCGATAATGTCCGCGCGCTCCCTGCGCGGCTCGCGCCCATCCTCGGCGACACCGGACTCGACTACCTCATCAACAACGCCGCCACCGTACGCCCTTCTTCTCGTTCATTTTAGTCAAACTTTCATTCGATCGGACCAGACTTGCTACGACACGGCGTACACTATCGAGCCGGAGGCGCTGCTCGCGATCCTGCGCACGAACACTATCGGACCCGCACACCTCTCTCGCGTACTCCTGCCGCTGCTCGAGCGTGGCCGCTCGAAGAAGATCCTGCACATCTCAAGCACGACGGGCAGTATCGCGAGCGGGGGCGCGGACCCGGTTGTCGGCGGGCGGTACACGGCGTATGCGATGAGCAAGGCTGCGTTGAATATGTTTGTGAGTATCGCGATTGCTGAGATTTGTGGTGTTACGGGATTGCTGAGAAGAGCGGGGTATAGACCGCGAAGCAGGCGTTGGATAGGCCGGACATCGTTGCCATCACGCTGTGTCCGGGGTGGGTCAAGACAGGTACGTACGGCCCAAGCTACTACAACCGTGCTCTGACACGAGGACTGACGCTCGCCTGGGACAGACATGGGCGGCGCGAACGCGCTGCTCGAGCCCGCGGAGAGCATCTCGGGCATCCTTAAGGTCATCACCTCCGCGACTGCGGCCGACAACGGCAAGTACTTCCGGCACAACGGGGAGACAATCCCGTGGTAGGCGCGAGGCTGCACAAAGAATATAGTATAATATGATCGCGGTTATGCTGAAAGAAGTACAATCCCCGTTCTATGTATGCCCATCGTTGGTACACGAGAACACATTTACCGTCAACGTCTGGCGGCGAAACCCGAAGATGGTAGTGTCGACCAGGGTGACCATGCGAGTTCAGAAGAAACAAGGTTAAACACGTTCAAGTGACGGTGCTCGAGAGGCTCAAAGGAATACATGCAATCGTCCATGCAAATTCACTCATAGTGCACCTCACCATGGGATGACCGTCCCTTTGTGGCTCAGGTACTTGCCACTATCCGCCGCGGTCACGGAAGTGATCACTTTGAGGATGCTCGCGACGCTCTCCGCGGGCTCCAGGTCTGCGGCCTGCGTGCCCATGTCTGGTATGCAACACTGTGAGTATCCATACGAATGTATATGCAAGCGGTACTGACCCGTTTTGACCCAACCAGGGCACATCGTGATAGCGGTCAGGTCAGGCCGTTCCAGCTTTAGCTTGTACGTCTGAGAAAGGGGAAGAATCGTTTGTTAGCTAAGGGCGAATCGCAGCGCGCGTATGCGAGGTACACACAAACATGTTCAAGGCCGCCTTGCTGATGGAGTACGAGGCCGCGCCGCCGGGGCCAAGGTGGTCGAATTGGTGTGCACTGGCGACGCTACCGAGTGTACTTGAAATATTGATGACCTTCTTCTCCTTCCCCTTGTCGAGGAAGGAAATGCAGGCCTGCGTGAGGAGCGCGGGCCCGAGCGTGTTGGTCCACACAGTCTCGATGAATACGTCCGGATCTAGCGTGAGAGGAGTGTCCTCCTTGCCCTGTGTTGCGAGTGAGATGGATGCAAGAAATCGCGAAATCAATGGGATACGAGTATGAAGATGATATGTACCATTCCTGCATTGTTGATGAGATGGTCAAGACCGCTTTCGCCTAGGATCGGCGCGATAGCTTTCGGAACGGCCCTCACGCTGTCGACGTTGGCGACATCCAGTTGAATGACGTGAAGAGTCCCCTTTGCACCGTCCTTAAGCCCGTGCAGCGCAGTCGCCTTCTCCGGGGTGCGACATCCCGCGAGGACGAGGTTGTTCGGGGATTCGAGCAGCTGCTTAACGATTTCAAACCCGATCCCGCGAGAGGTTCTGCAAAGACCGACGGAGAGTGTACGTTAGCGGCGCTTCGCGAGAACTCGGTGAGAAGCTGAACGTACCCGGAGACAAGCCAAGTCGTCGGTGATGCAGAGGGGGACATAACGTATGCTGTGGAGGGAATGGGGGAGATTGAAAGGACTCGGACCTACCAAGCTCGGCCCATATCGTGTAGCTTTATACACGACTCGCGACTCGTGGGAGGTTTCTTTGTCGCGTTGTCTCGGAAGCTTCTGTGCTTACGGCGAGTCAAGTCACGGGCCCGGGTGTATTCAGCTGCGGATAGTCGGTGATTGAAACTGCTATGAGCATGATCAGCGTCGCAGCCAATGCTGCGTTTTAGTATTTAGCAGATAAGTTGTTTCCGGCGTGGCTGATTCGGAAAGCTTGAGAGCTCGAGACAGGGACGATGGAGGTCAGAACGCAGTTCGAATTCTACAAAACCACATTACGTCGACGTCGACGAACTTGCGTTGGTGACGGCACCTCGCCGCCGCCGTTACCCGTCTCCTGTTCCTGCTTCACTTCTCGCTAAACCCATACTACAGCTCTTCCAAGACTCAGGGCAGAGACGAGTGGCCATTTTACCATGGGATCTCCGCCCCTGTGAAGCTCAGATACTTGCCGCTGTCGGCCACGGTCGCGGACGTGATGACCTTGAGGATCCCCGCGATGCTCTCCTTCGCCTCGAGAACTGCGCTCTCGCCGCCTAGGTCTGGGGAAATCGGAGATAGCCCCGCGTGAGCGATCGATATCAAAGAAGGCACGACCGCGCGAATATGGAGGACACACCTGTCTTGACCCACCCCGGACAGAGCATGATGACGATGAGGTCGGGTCGCTCCTGCTTCAGCTTGTAGGTCTATACGAGTATGCATTCCGATCAGCGAAAGGCGTACATCAACACCCTAGAACGACACCGCAAGATACACACCAGCATGTTCAACGCGCTCTTGCTAACGCAGTACGTGGCAGCGCCCCCGAAGCGGAGGTGTTCCAGAGCGTCTGCTTTCGCGATGCTGCCGAGCGTGCTCGAGATGTTCAGAACTTTCTTCTCCCTACCCTTGTCTAGGAACGGCATGCACGCCTGGGTGAGCAGCGCGGGTCCGACGGTGTTCGTGCGCAACGTCTCGAGGAACACCTCAGGGTCCAGCGTGAGCGGGGTGTCTTGTCTGGCCTGCGGTACGAGCTCGTTCAGCCAACGTTCAAGATAGACACGAAGCGGTGTGATGTACTTACGATGCCGGCGTTGTTGACAAGGTAATCAAGGCCGTGCTCGCCTAGTATCGGCGCGATCGCCTGTGGGACCGCACGCACGCTGTCGAAGTCGGTGACCTCGAGACGGATGACGTGCAGGGACCCCTTGGAGCTGCTCTGCAGCGCGTTAAGCGCGTACGCCTTGTCGGGGGTCCGGCATGCGGCAATGACGAGGTTGTTGGGGGACTCGAGCAGCTGCTTGACTAGTTCGAGCCCGATCCCGCGGGATGCTCTGGACAAACAGACGACGTGCGTGAGCGGCGTTTTTGGGGTATGTGAGGAGTCAGACGTACCCAGAGACGAGCCAGGACGTTTGGCGTGTAGAAGAGGACATGTCGTGTATGTGGAGAGTATGCGTCGAGTGATAGGGGGTCGGACTTGAACACTGTGCCAACCTCGCCGTCTATTTCGTGCGGTTTTATGCACGACCCGTGAGAGGCTGTCTCTGACACCTTCCTCCAAGAAGTGACGTGCGTATAAGCAGTCATCCCACGGACACATCGAGATACGGTCAACCGGCAAACATAGTTGTAAAAAGCATTACCGGAGTCGCTGTCAATCATACAGTATTCCGGAGCTAGCAGATAAGTCGTCGCAGCCGCTTGAGATGCAGCACAAAACGCGCACCGATCTGACCGATTGAAGGTGACAGAAGTCGTGAGATGTACGGCGGTGGATGTGTCCGAGTCATGGCGTACAGCAGACCGAGAGAGGTGACATGATGACTCGGAGAACTTCTCGGATACACAACCTGAAGGCGAAAACCCAGAGTTCTCAAATGACGCTCTATGCTGATAGCTGTTGAGCACGGAAAGCACAAGTACTGGGAAAGCAGTACGTTCCCCAGAGAGAACAGTTACGAGACCGCAGGCGAGTCAAATCTCAGAAAGAGTCTTTGTGCGTGGTCATGGTGGAAGAGAGAAGGGCGCGTGAACAGGCGCCCATCGACTCGGAGGGTAAGATGAGGACGATAAAACATAGTATAGCATATGTCATAGAAAATAACGAGCTAGCGATACAGGATAACTTGGATACATACTATTACACTAGGGAAAGCATCACAAACGGGGTTGATAACCACACGACACGGCCAACTGGCTACAAAGATGCCTCACGTGGAGGCGGCGGCAGCCCCCAACCGACGTTGCCGCATCTTCCGCTCCTGCTCCCTCACACGGTGAAACATTATCAGCATGTCCCCACATTGTTTCCAGAGCGAGCCTCCTGGAACGTCATCGTAAAATGTCTCCACCATCGGGAAGAACAGTGAAAGGTAGGAAGCGACCTTCACATGGTCTTCAATCGGCGACTCCCCAACGTTGAAGATCCGTAACGCGGGGGCGCAACTCGGTATCTCCGCAGGCCGCTCCCTAAGTCGGCCATCCAGCGGAGTCGGATCGAGCTCGGGCACCACACGCGCATCGAGGGGGAGGTGTAGGCGCTCCAGGAGCGGGCACGCACGCGCGAAGACGGAGATGCCTTGGAGCGTTACGAGCGGGCGCGAGACAGGCAGAGGGGGGATGATTTCCGGGTGTGACCGGGGGAAGTGTAAGTCGAGGGACTGGAGCGCAGGCCATGCGCGGGCAAGGGTTCCGAGCACGGCGTCGTCCAGGAGCACCTGGCACCAGCCAGTGATGCGCACGCAGGTGAGCGCGGTGAGCGCTGCAAGTGGGAGCATTGCTGCGGCGCTGACGAGCGTGGGTCCTGGGTGCCGACAGGCATTGTCTTCACCCGAGAAGACTGTAAGCATACGCAGTGTGGTAGTGCAAGGGAGCTGGCCGACGGCGGCGAGCAAGGCTTCCAGGACTGGCGCCTTCGAGGGCCAGGAGCGGTTCTCGATCAGGAGCTCTTGGAAGAATCGGGACGAGATGGTCTGGACCAGTGCGGCGCACCATACGAGACAGTTGGTGTAGATCCGAACGTTGACCAGGGCGGGGAAGCGGCCGGTGCGCTCGCCGGTGAATGGGAACGAGGCATGGTTGATATCGGACCTCACGGGTCTCGTCATGATTGTGATGTTTCGTAGATTCGGCAGCGAGGCGAGGTGCTCAACCGCCCCTGGCAGCAGCTCGAGACTGGGCGCCGTAAAAATTGTGAGGTTTCGGAGACCTTCGATCTGTACTCCAAGCGACATTGGAAGAGTCATTTTCGACCGGGGGAGTATGGAAATGTCGATGTGCTTGACATTGGGAGCTCCGGAGGAGAGAGTCGAGAAGAAGCGTGCGGCGGCCTCCAGTTCTGTGAGGCGAGCGCACATAGAGACTGCGGCGTATTCCAGCTTGGGTCCAACAAGAAAGTCCGACGGCCAGGCGCCGTCGTCGAAGGGGGGCGTGGTCCTAGTTTCGTTGTGCCTAAGTGAGACGAGATTAGGGAGCAGCGGGCCTTCGATGGCGTTCCCAAGCTCTGCCCATGCGACCGGATGGATGAGAGCACCGATTTTTGTATTGTGACTTTGCTTCGCTTGAACCACCCTGACCCGATTCGCGAATATGCGCAATCGATCCAAGTCATCCGGCCTGATGGGACGGCGGAATGTCTACGGAAGAGCTTAAGTGGTGTGACACTATGCCGGCAGAGAAAAACATACTAGAACATAAAGGCAGCGCCTTGTGTGGAGCATGGGCTGCCGCTTAACCTCCCAGAGGTCGGGGGGAAGGAGACGCAAAAGGGGAGTGACCCCCGGAATGCGTCTCCAGAGCGCATCGAGGGCGGGGTCGCGGAATGCCTTGGACACCTGCGCAAGCGATGCTAGCGTCTTAGAATCTTCTTCTGCGGCGACTTGATCACAAATGTATGTGACAACTTCTTTGGTGAATGAACGTGAGGCGCTATGTGTAGCCTTTTGCAAGTTTGCGTCAGTCTTGGTGGCTAAGACCTCGCCTCCGTTTGCCCGCTTACCAAATCCATGGTTTTGCAAGATGAAAGTCGTTAGTTTGAATGAGGTAGCCGTGAGAGGGGGCGGGCTGCGGTACCGGACAGCAGCAGAGTGAAGGTCGTGGTGGGAAGTGGGGGGAAGGAGTCGCTCAAGTCAGGTTCTTATAGGGAGGAGAGCGCCGGTGAGCAGAATTGGTGGCTAAACGTCCGGTGCACGGGCGCCGGTCGTTCCCGCCCATCATCCATTGTCGGCCCCGCCGGGCGGAGGTGGGACAATGAGGCGGAATTTGGACCATTCCCTGATAGCATTCGGAGACGATACGATGGGGGCGTATCGATATTGGGCGTCCTTCCGGTCAGGTCACGAATCGAACTCCAGGACGTGAACGGGGCCGTCGAATCGCACCTCCTCGACATGAGGGTCGACTGCGAAGACCCACTGCGAAGGCCCGGTCGCAGCGGAAGTTGAGACGTGAACGAGAACTCCATACATTGCATTCTGTCGTTTATGGCATTAGCACCGTGCTCGTCGTGGACTTCGAGCTATGCAGAAACTTACCTTTACACTTATGCTGCCCCTTCAGCGATGTCTTCCAGCCCGAGACATCTAGAACGCCCGCGTTACGGAACAATCAATCGCTTTCCTCCTCGAACGTCGATGGCGAGTCGAACTCCAGAACGTCAACGAGCTTGTCGAACTGGACCTTCCGCTGACCCCGGTTCCGACGACGCAGGCCACCCTCGTCTGCCTCCGCGTCTAGATCGTCGAAGCCCGAAGCCTCTGTCTGGGAGAAGTCCGATCCTTGCTTGTGCGAATGGGTGATGTGAAGCGGCGGGAGCGACTGCGCGCGGGGGCGTGGTGTGTGCTCGCGTGTTCTCGCGCGGCCGATATCACGAGGGTATTGTGAGCGGCGCGAGGTCGCTTTGCGGAGGGCGGGTCGAAGTGGTTGAACGACTTTATGCAGAGACTTTAAGGGAGTGAAAAGGGCGGGCGGCGTAAAAGCAGGTTCTGGAAGGGGAGAGGTGACGGGAACGGTCGTCAGAGGTTCCCAGAAGGCAGGATACGGCGACGTGAAAACGTCCCGTGCGGTAATCGCAGCAGCCTACAAGAATATATGAGCACGGGTGTGAATACGCGCATGAGAAACGTACGCATATCGAAGCGCGCAGCTGTATGGCTTCGTCGTGCAACGCTATGACGTCTTTCGAGAGCCCGGTTAAGAAAGCGCGTAGCTGCTCGGTATACGTCGTTGCCTGGTAGCTACGCAACCTCGCTTTGCGTGCACGCTTCTCTATACTGAAATGACACATCAGGCATGATCGTGTGTTTACGACTGTAGGCCAGTCTGCTTACCTGGCAATGTGTTCCTGGTACTCGCGTCGAGCCGTGTGCTTGAAGAGAACCCCATGTTGGGCGAGGTCGGACAGCAGAGACTCGATATCGGCCACGACGGCTTCGAGCTGGCGGAGAAGCGTCTGCGGGAGCCTGTTTTCGAGCCACTGCAGGACGATAGGGACGGCGCTCACGGTGCCGAGAATACCGAAGACGACGCCCAGGATATCAAAGAAAGATGCCATGCCGGTCCTGGGCGAGTTGAACGGGTCCGCGGACTGCGATGGGGGGATCCGTTGCGGTATTTGAAGACTTGGGCTCTCGAGGACACCGTTATACGGTTCGGAGCGCCGACGATACTATCGCGATGAGGCAGTGCGGCCGTTCATCCAAGTAGAGAGTCCGCGACCTCTGAGCGCTGTGTAAGTTTGGAGGTCATTCACAAGAAAACACTGCGACATACGCTGGTGAGAAAGTCTGGATGGATGCGGGAAGCTCGCTTGGGCGTGCATAACAGACGCACGTCGCGGCGCCAGGAATTGTGAACTGGGTGCGGGTCCAAAAATGCGTCCTAGGATGTATCCCAACTATCCAGATATGTTCTCATGCTCGAGGCGTGGTCGGAACTTCCTGGGGAGCGTCGATAATCTGACATCGCTCGATGGCGGTGTTCTCATGGTGTCGCGTGGCCAAAGCTGCCTTGGCCTCGTGGTCCTACGAGGATGCCATCATGAGATGGAAAATAACTGAAGAGCTGCTATGACATACGTGAGTTGTTTCCGCACCGCTGTCGAGTCCAGTGCGAATGGACGAGGTGGGACTTGGAAGACATATGTCCGGCGCCCGCGCCTCAAGCCTTCGACTCCGAGACGCGGCATGAGATGCATAAAGTGTATTCCGGCTTGTATATCAGCACATCGTAGTACATTATATACTGTATAAGAGACGACTAAAGAGCTCCCGCCCAACCCACCGACGACAACGAGACGAATCCTACTACTACTAAGTCCAAGGGCAAGACGAGAAAGAGAAAGCATGCGAGGGCGAGAGGCGGAGGGAACGTGGGAGCGCGGGGAGGGCGCGGGCAGATACGAGGAAGAGGAAAGGCTAACGAGCGTGGGGCGGGCCGAAGCAAGACGGCCCGCTGCAGGTGCTATCGACAGGACGACGATGAAGGGGTATGCTCGAGAATAGGATATGGGAGAGGGGATGTGGCGGGGATGGACAAGGGTGAGATGTACGAGGGGAGGACTGGGATGAGGGGGATGCGGGGTGGATGCGGTGAGATGAGATACATGCGAAGATGCAAGATGCGACCAGTCCGATACTCTAAACACCGACCGCTACACAGGCGACGAAGATGCATTGACGGCGATACGAGGCGCGAGGCACGAGGGCGCCCGCGCCACGAGACGAGACGAGAAGCACGTGTCAGAAGGACGGGGATTACGAGTCGGAGACGAACCGCTCGCCGCCTCCGCCGCCTCGCATGATGGCCTTCATGAACGAGAAGAAGCGACTGGAGTACTCCGCGGGAGGCACGGGACTGATTTTATGCTAGGCGCGACGAACGTCAGCAACCGACATTGACAGATGCGCACACCGCAACAGTAAAGACGCACCCTATCCGCGCTGAGCCCCTTCCAGAAGTGCTCGAGCTTCTTGAAGGTGTTGTACGGCGTGAGGATGTCGATGACGCCGAGGTAGTATATCGTGTCCATGTTCTCGTTCGCCTCGTCCGTCGCGCGCAGCCCGCCCTCGTCCTGGTAGAACAGGAAGTGCTGGCGCTCGCCGGTGTCCTCCTCGGGGAGCGTGATCGTCCCGAGGCGTTGTGGGTCGGCCTCGCGCATGATACGCCGCATCGCGATCGCCTCGGGCGACTGCGGGCCCTTGCCAATCGTCTTCTTGCGGTTGATGACCGGCATGTCGGGCTAGACGCGGGCGTAACGTGAGCTGCCACTACGGAACGCTGAAGAAGAGAAAAGAACTCACCGAAAACACGCGGAGCGTGTTCCTCCGCACGTTGTCGCGGTTCCCGCGTCGCATGCTATGGATGCCGACGAGCAAGCTGTAATCCATGACGCCGAGCTCCTTGAGGAGATCCGAATCGCGCCTGAGCTGCTCGGTGAGCAGCGCGCGCTTCTCAGGACCGAGCTCGAGCGTTTTGCGGCGGTTGATCCAGTTGAGGTCCTTCAGGACCGCGCGCGGATTCTGCGCGGCCTTCTCCTCGGGATACTCACGGCCAACAGTCGAGCCCTTGAGGTCGTACGACTCGTGGACGTCCTTGTGCGCGGGGAACAGGTTGTTCATGATCACAAAATGGATCTTGCGGCCATGCGGGAGCTTCACGCGGTGCAGGCCGTAGAAGCGCGACAGGAGCGTGTGGGGGTTGTCCTTCACGTGCGCGTAGTACTGCGGCAGTATCCGCCGCAGGAACTTGTGCTCGTTGTGGTGGATCGTCTTGATGATGAACCGGTAGTCGCGTGAGAAGTAGAAGAACGAGCCGGACTTGCCCGGCGATCCGAGCTCGGAGAGGATATACTTTGCGGTCAGCGACAGGAGGTAATCGGCGGGGTCGAGATGGAAATAGTCTTCCCGCAGCTCGCGGAACACCCAAGGCGCGTAATCCTTGAACTTGAAGTCGTATTTGGCCGAGGGCGTAAGCTCGTTGCCGACGCTGCGGAGGGATCAGGGCAACGACGGGGAACAGCGACGCGTTACGCACATGTCAAACGAGTACTTGTGTCGCGCTGTATAGTCTTCGGCCGAGAGTGGCCTCCGTATCTTCGCTTGACATCGCGAGACCTGCGAGGGATGAGTACGCGCGCGCTACGAGAACACGAGTACTCACAGCTATGCGTATCCCAGTGAGCATGTTATACATGAGCACGTAGTTTACGTGGTCTTCTCCGATCAGGTTGCCCACCAACGGCTTGTCCTCCACGCGTGACAGGACCGTCGTCGAGCGGGTCAGCGCCCGCTCAGCCTCCTGCTGCGCCTTCGCACGCTTAGACATTCGTTCGCGACGAATTTGCTCCGCTTGGAGCTCGATGTCGTCTGCGAGTTCGCCCGCGTCTTCTATGGTGGCTTGGTGTGGCTGCATGGTCATGGTGCGCGTCGGACGCGGCGGTGACTGGTTGGGGGCGAGCGTCGCGGACCCGATCGTGTTCCTCCGCGAGGGTTTGTGCGGGACAGGAGGTTGGAGGTAGCCATCGACAGAGACATGCGAACCCGCTTGTGTGGGCAGAGGCAAGCTCTTCGAGACGGTAGGGGTGCCATAGGAGAGGTCGTCGGTCACGGGCGTGTCGAGCGCGCTGCTTTGTGCGTAGCCAGATTGTGATGCGGTCCGCAATGACGACCTCGTCTCGGCCGAAGAGCGATGGCGAAGGCCTTGCGACGACGAGGAGAACCGAGGAAAAATGGACTGCGTTCGGGAGCCGGACGAAGTGCGCTGTAGGGGCTCCTCGAAGGTGATCGGGCGGGGCGAGGACTCGACGGACGCGAGCTGCTGCCTACGTGGTGCAGGCGGAGGACCATCGTCTTCTACACTCGATGGTGGAGAGGGTGGCGGCGGTCCGACGTTCGAGTCCGCGCTGCCCTCGCGCTGCTCGCCGCGGTGGAAGGTCGGGACGGCGTGAGCGAGCGACGCACCAACTTTGTGCAGAAACGGTTCAGGGACAGGCCCCTCTCCGATCTCGACAACGCTGTCTGTGACCTTCAGTATATGTACCTCCTGAGCTGGTGACTGCTTTCCGCCGGCGAAAGCGAGGGAGTGGATGGGGTTGACCGAGTCGGAATCGCGCGAGGACGGGTGCATCGGCGACTGAGGCGAGCCAAGCGGGGCAGTCAGATACGAGGTGTGGGAGGTGGATGCATAGCTCTGGCGCTGTCGGTCGTCGAACGAGTTGGGGGACGAGGTGCGGGCGATGGGGATCGTGGCAGTTGCGGCCATAGACGAGAGAGACGGCGGCAGCAGGTGGCGAAGTCAGATAAGAACGACTGGGGTTGCGTTGCCGTCAGGAGTGGAAGATCAGGACAGAGAGGAATCCTTGGTCGTCGTCGTCGCCGGCGCAGAGGACGTTGAGGATGATGAGGGCAGCGGTGAGAGCAACGTCCAGGCCCGCCCTCAATTATCCTCCAGGCGTCTATTCCGATAACTCGTCCGAAATTACTTATCCGCCCGTTAACTCCGCTCCGAGACTTGTCCGTCTCAATCTCCTCCTTCCGCAGCAACCCGGCCAAGCCTCATGATATTTCTTCGCACTCTCAACGTCGTCATTCGCTCAGCAGGGATTTATTCCTCACAAAAATCCTTGGGCAGTTCAACTTATGGAGTACCTGGGAGCGTCGGAGGATCCACCCGCCGGAGAAGGCACAGGTCGGCAGAGTGCCAAGTATACCGTGAGCAGGCTGTATCAAAACGGATACTCCATCTTCTCAGGCGGCCCGCGCCGACCACCGCTATGTATATTTTGACCTCGGCCCGACTCCTTATAGCATCGTCAGCGACCGTTTGTAACCACCACATTGACACAGAGGTTTGGCAGCAGGCAGTATGCCGCCGTAGAATAACACAGAGCAACCAAATGGGAGGTCGCGCGCGCGTCGAGTCGCCGTTCGAGCAAGCAGCGCGCGGGGATGATGCATTGCTATACCGCCATAGAGGGCGCGGCAGGCGCGAAGAAATCAGGCGCTGAGGACAGCAAGCAGTTCTGCTAACGGCAGGGGTCGGGACACGTATTACCCTGGGTTTACACTCTATTTGATACGCTGACGGGTGCATGGGAGCTAATTGCTCGCGCACGCAAACATTTACAACCTGGAACAGAGAGGTCAGCGAAGATCCCAGAAGCAAGGACGGCAATGACGCACTTGTTGACGTTCTTCCGCGCGCGTCCCTTGAAGCCCCAGCTAATTTGGCCCGCGACGTGGATATCTACCCCGAGGTCGTCCGCGAAGGACCACACGAGCCCCGGGTTCTTCTGGAACATCCGCCCGACAAACGCGACGTCCGCCTGGCCCTTCTCGAGTACGCCCTGCGCGACTTGCCCGCTCTCGAGCGTCCCAACCGCGCCGACGAGGATCTTGTCCCCGTGCGCCTTCTTCACCGCCTCAGCGAAGTGCGCCTGATACGCCGGCCCCGACTTGATCTTCTGTGCGGGGTGGTTCCCGCTTGACGAAACATCGAGCAGGTCGACGCCGTGCTCCGCGAGCAGCCCGGCGAGGCGCACTGTGTCCTCCGAGCGCCACGATGGCTTGTCGGGGAACACCTCCTCGAGCCACTCGCTCGCGCTCACGCGGAACAGCAGCGGCATCGTCGGCGGGATCACCGCGCGCACCGCGTCGACGACCTCGAGCGTGAGCCGCACGCGGTTCTCGAAGCTCCCGCCGTACTCGTCCGTGCGGTCGTTGCTCGTCGGGCTCAGGAACGAGCTGATCAGGTACCCATGCGCGCCGTGCACCTCGATGACGTCGAAGCCCGCACGCAGTGCGCGCTTCGCGGCGGCGACGAACCCAGCCACGATCCGCTTAATGCCCTCCTTCGTGAGCGCCTTCGGACGCGGGTACTGCTCGGCGAACGGGATAGTGCTCGGTCCCCAGACGTCGTCGGGCCACCCGCCCGCGGCCTCGTCCGCGACGCGCCCAGAGTTGACGAACGGCGCGAGGGTGGAGGCTTTGCGGCCGGCGTGCGCGAGTTGGATGGCGACCTTCTGGCCCTGCGAATGCGCGAACTCGACGATCTTCGCCCATGCGGCGGCTTGCGTGTCGTTCCAGATCCCGGCGCATTCGGGCGTGATGCGGCCCTCCGGGAGGACGGCGGTGGCTTCAACGACGGTGAGGCCGGGTCCGCGCGTGAAGATGCCGCCAACTACGCCGTAGAGTGAGTGCGCGCACGAGCAAGTGAGAAGGGAGAACTTACGGTGAGCGTGCTGCCACTCCTGCACTATGCCATCTTCGGAAGAGTATTGGCAGAGTGGGGAGAGCTGCGCGAGCCATGTAAGTGCGCGCGATCAAATGGTGATAGCACACCTACTGGCCCAGATACGGTTCTGAAACTCAACACCGCGGATCTTGAGGGGTTTGAACAGGAGCGGGATCGGCCTCCCGTCCGGCTGGGGGTCGAGCGCGGTACCGGCGACCGGGTACTGGGCCGGAGTGAAGTAGGAAGTGTTGGGGGCGGGTGCGTTAAACTGCGGAGGCATGGCGTATAGCGGGCGAAGTTCTCAACGAAGGGAGATGGAATTCGAGCGTGTCCACAGAACGAGGCAACTTATATAGCGCGAACGCAAAATGTGGGAAAACGCGTACGGGAGCGACACGAAGGCCCCGGAAAGAGAAAAGGAACGCGAAGGAAGGTCGGGCGCCGTGCAGACGAGCTTCGCGCCTGGCGACATGGCTTAGTAAAGCGTGTTCTGGGAATGTTTGTAAGCCAGAAGTGCTCGATCAGCTCTGGATGCGGAAGAACATACCGATTTCATTTTGACCAGTCTCCGTGGTGCAAACATAGAGCGATGCGGCATAGTACGGTGAACGAGAGCTATAGTAGTAGATGCGGCCGGAGTTCACGGAAGAGAACGCGGGACATTGAGCTCGACTGGTGGGAGTCGAGGACGAAGGCAACGCGGGCATGGAAAGACTGACATCTTCACATCCCGGAATGGCGAGTGCGCCATTGCAATAGGCCGCTACACTTGCGCATGCGACGTGGGCAACGCACTTGCAGATAGCTTGTAAGTCTCCTTTTACCCGCCTTACATGCATGCACTACTGCCCAGCGTCGATGGCTATCGTCGGCGGGTACCAATTCATCACTCATTTACCTACGTCCGCGCGCGTAGTACTGCAGGCTTAGTTAGCTATGATGATAGCGCATGAGATGTACTACTCGCGATGACATACCGGTCGGAGGGCGGTAGTTGGCAGAGGCAGGCCGTGAAGTGACGAATTATGCGGATGGGCCCATTGGTCACCTGGGAGAGAAGTACGCACGTCATTCGAAGGGCCGTTCGTCCAGTCGGCCATTGTCAAGCAACCGCCTTGTCCTTTACGCTGAGGTGAGACCGGGCGCCCCGATAGGAGGATGACATGCACGGGCGTTGCATGAAGATAGGCTTCAGAGATTGAAAGGAAGTTCACTGAGTACTTCCGACTGTGGAAATGTTCCCAAAGAAATTCGTCGTGTAACGATAGATTGAAGAGCAGGACGTGCGTATAACATACACAGACGCAGACGAAGAAAAAGCCTCGCAAGACGATGTCACTGAGCTCACCTAGGTACCTCTATGGGCCTAAGACTTCATCCCCACATACGTCGCGCTCTTCTGCATCTCGGCCTTTCACGGTGAGAAGGCAGGATGGCCTAGTCCGGAGAGCAGATAACAAGAATGGTCCGAGGAGTGCCGAGGAGTGCCAAGAAGCAGCTACAGCGTCTTGCTGGGGTACGAGGGCGCGAGGCCTGTTGAATCCTGGATCTTTCCGAGCGGTTGCTGCATGATATCAAGCCTAGGTGGTGGGAATGAGGAACGGCAGGTGGGAGGAGGAGGAGGAAGAGAAAGAGCGAGCCCATCGAGATTGAACGCCCGTAGATCTGGCGTTATCTCTTAGATAACGCACCGACTGCCTGCCATATCGGGCACCCCACCTCTTCCAGGTTCCACACTGTCCACCACCAAGGATATCGACAGCTGTCAGTTCCGGATTTGTGAGCGGTCAAAACAGTCACAGTATGCCATAGCTGCTTTTTTCTGAACCCATAGCTCATATCACTAAACCCCTAGAACCATGAGGCAACTCGTTACACGGCAACTTCGGCCTTATGCACACGCGACACCCTATGAACACTGCCCTCGAGCGTGCGGAACATCTACGGTCCGCAGGACGCTCGACCCATACCTCCAGGCTTTCAACATAAGCGAAATATCGCAGAAATTCCGAAGCGCATATTGAGCCCGCTAAGAGCTCCTCTATGCGGGACGGGACGTACGTCCCTTTGCACGCCGTCTAAATAAACTTCGCGCGTACTCACTGTCTCTAGTATCTATGAATAGGCCTTCATGCGCAAATTACACAGCGCTTGCCAATCTCCAGCTCTCTACTTACATGAACATCGGCATTGCCTCGCGACGATGGTATCATCGGCGCTCCGAGACACACAACGGCGCGCGAGGCCCCTCGACAACCTTCAAATACCCAGCACTGGCAGATCGTCGTCGTAGTCCACGGCCTCGCACTGAGTGCATAGCACCGATATGGCGACGTTATTTGACATCCTCGGCGTCGTCTTCGGCATTCTCGGAACTGTCAGCGCCATCCCCATCGTCTTACAGTGGCTCGAGAAGAGGCTTCCGCAGACGCTTCTCCGCCAGCTTGAAGCTGTCGTGATTGATATCGAGTCTCTACTCTCCGACCTTGCGCAGCACGGCGTCGTCTTCAAGTGTCGCCGCGAGTATCAGGAACGCATCGACAAGTAAGCGGACACTGGCTCCATTTCAGCGCATATAACTGTCCTGATATACCAATTCAGTATCAAGAAGAATACACGAAAAGCCACATTACGGAGCTACCAGGCAATAACATACTTCGACCAGCTACGCGCGCTTTGCTCTGGGCTTTCGAAAGAGGTTGCCGCGTTGTACGATGAAGCCGTCCTACTGCGCGCCTCGATATGCGTACGTCTACCATATGCGCATACGACCACATCAGCCTCAAATTTTCTTTCAGGAAGCCGCGATCTCCACGCAGGACGCTTCCACGCCGCTCCATCTACCGTTCTGGGAGCCTCTCACGACTGACCCCGTCACCTCACCCATCCCAGAACCACGCCGCCCGTCATCATCACCCCTTCGAATTCCCGCCACAGTTTCACGGCGCCGCTCGGACCCGCTCTCCGCAAGCCAATCTCGCACCATCGCCACGCTCGCGACTCGCGCCGCGCCGAATCGCGCGAGGGCAAACCGCGCTCCCGCGCGCAGTCGCTTCCCCCGGCGCTCCACAACACCCACCCCCGCAATAAAACGCTCGACCATTCAGAGGCGGAGGCTTCCGGTGTAGACGACGTGGACGTGGACGCCGAGCAAGGAGGGCTGCGCCGTCGCAGCCTAGGTCAGCGCAAAGTGCAATTCGACAAATACGTATCCGTTCTGGAGTTTGATTCGCCGCGCGTGCTGGAAGATGCGAGCGATTGACGAGTTGCGGTGGGAGCGTTCTAGGCGTCACGGCCGATACTGTATCGCTAAAGGGGCGGTACCGGAGTAGATGTAAGTCTCTGGTGTATCTTCGTTCCGGACGAGTGCGATGCTGATGCCGGCGGAATCCTTTTCAGATCATGTTTTGTTTTCATCTTATTTCAGATACACCAAGAGTTTGCGACAACAACCCTTGTCAGAGGATGTGCGAGTTAACGAGCCCTCCCGTTCGCCTCCTGGAGCCTGATTGGTAATCTGCGCCGGCAGGTACCTACGACTCCGTCGCCCCGTCGTGGAGGGTTGCCAAGGGCCCGTCCTGATTGTCCCACCTCCGCCCGGCGGGGACGACAATGGAGAATGGGTCCGACCGGACGGCGGCCGTGTGCCGGACGTTTAGCCACCACTTCCGCGTTCCGGCGCTCTCTCTCTCCTATAAGATCCCGACCGCCTGACTGAGTTACTCCCCACACTTCTACCACGACCTACACTCTGCTGCAGCGTGCATTCCCCTCCTTTCCACGACTCCCTCGCTCATATCAACCGCTAGCTTCAAAAATATGACGCAGGTGAGTGAGCGATGCGAAGTGGTGGGGTTTAGCCAGCAACACTAACGTCAACCACTAGACTATCCACCGCACGCCCCGCTTCTCACGAGAAATGGCGACGCTCATTTGCGGCCACCTTCGTAAAGACAGAGATACTCAGACACTCGCGTCGCTGGCGCGTACGGCAAAGATATTCCTCGAGCCCGCCCTCGATGCGCTTTGGAGCCGTATCCCGGGAATTACTCCGCTCCTACGACTCCTGCCCTCGGATCTCTGGGAGATCTATCAGGTGGTCGTATCTGACTCGGAAGAGAGGGGTCCGCTATATGTTCTGGTGCGTTTTCTTGTGCATATATACTGTGTCCATTCTCTTAGACATGTCTTGCAGAGGTTCCGTCGTACCCCCAGGCCGGACGACCTCGTTCAGATGCGTATTTTTGCTAACCGGGTCAAATCAGTTGATCCAAAACGAAGTTACACCAAACCTCACAATGCAATTATCTGTGAGCTGACATGGATTAGCCTTCGAGACGCTATCCAGGGCCCGCTCCTCCCTAATGTCACCTGGCTGGCGCACAGCGAGGTGACCTCGAGGCCGAACTTCGACGACTCCGTATGGGCGACGGACATCCTCGTTGGACCCAAGCTGAAGTACGCCACGCTCTCGGTACGCCCGACGCGCGTAGACCCTGCGCCTACTCTGCGCATTTTCTCTGAGCTCTCCCGCGGGGCTCCCGATATACTCCGGATCAGGATCTCAGTGGCTACACGCAAGATCAACGACGACAAGCCATTGTGGCTCGGCGGGGAAATCCGAGGACTCCGGCACCTCACATCCTTCAAGGCTCCCGATCTCGAGCTCCTGCCAGAAGCGGTCGAGCACCTCGCCTCGCTGCCGAGTCTGGCCAGTATCATAATCATGACAAAACCCGCGGGCCACAACACGACCAGATTTTCATATACCGGCGGGCATACCGACCGCTTCCCTTCGCTGGTCAACGTGGAGATTCATACCAACTGCTTCGTATGGTGCGCGGCATTTCTTAGGACGATCTCCTCAACGGTCCTTCGAGAGCTCTCAATCGAGAACCGATCCCATCCCTCGGAGGCTCCCGTACTTGAGGACCTGCTCGCAGCGGTAGGCCAGCTTTCCGGCGGCCCCGCCTTACGAAGCCTCAAGATCTTCTCCGGTAACCAACTAGCCGGCCTGCCTCCAGGACCCACAATTGTGAGCGCCGCAGCCATGCTCCCGCTCGCCGCCCTCGCCGCCATCACCTACGTGCATATCGAAGGCTGGTGCTCGGTGCTCCTCGATGATGCAACACTCGCCACCCTCGCCCGCGCATGGCCCGCACTCAAGTACTTAAGGCTCTACTTCCCACCGCAGGCGGCGCTCGCGGATTCTTTCCCTGTCTCGTGCCCTCTCGTGACATTAAAAGGCCTCGCAGTTTTTGCGCGCGCATGCCCAGTTTTGAGCCGCGTGTTCCTCCCCGTGGACGCGCGCGTCGTGCCCGAGTATGAGCCGATGCTGGGCGGACGACACCTGCAGCGGCCTGCAGAGGTCCCGGAGTGCACTCCAGCGCTGCGGTATCTCGGCGTCGGGGGCTCGTCGCCGATTCGAGATGCTGTGCAAGTGGCGTCGTACCTCGCGCTCTTCTTTCCGGGGCTCAAAGAAGTGTATCAAGATGATGGTCCGGGATCATTATGGTGCCAAGCTAACAGGATGCGTTGGAAGTTCGTGCGGGTGAGGGAGCAGGAGCGGAAGGCGCGGCAACGGCAAGCCGGTGCCTCCACATGAGGCATCTTTGTACCTTACAAATTGGCCGTGTCTTGTAGTTAATAACCCTGTCTGGAGTCTGTTCTCTATTGTAGTATGTATCCTTAGGGTGTATCGCTAGCTTGACAGTTCGTATGTCATATATTCTGCTATGTTTTGTCGTCCTCCGAGTACGAGTCGATAGGCGCCTACCACTCACGCGCCCTCTCTTCCACCATGACCGCACATAAACGCTCCCGGAAATCTGACTTACCCTGCCCTCTCGGAGCTGTTCTCTCTGGTGCAAATCTTGTTCTACTAGTGCTTGTGCTCTCCGTCCTTAACTGCTGCCTGTATGGAGCATCTTCTGTAACCTCTATGTACTCGCCCTTCACAGTCTGGTGTGCTCCTCGCACGTCTCCCTGCTTCTGCTTGTCTCGCCCGACCTCTTTTCCGCCACCGATATCCTCTGAACTCACTGCATTCCGCATGAAACTTGTCCGCGCTAGCTGCGCGAGCACAGTCCCGCCGATATGGCTTAGAACAGCGACAGGTACGTTCGCACATCGCGATTTTCGTCCATTCGCCCCGCGCCCCTCGTCGCCCTCGTGCGGGGATGCACAACTGCATCCAGTAGGTCCATGCACAACCCGCGGGGTCGTTTCCGCGGGGAGAATCCGCCGTGCCTGTGTATGCCGCGCGAAACACCGTCCCCTGACCGTTAAGTCAACTTCTCTCGCGTCCGTATCGCGCATTTCGGGCACTTTATTGAATACAGAACACTCGCTCCGGATGTTCCTCGCCCCTCTCGTACACACCCTTTTTCGGGCAGTTGGCCGCCAATCTCAATCTGACTCTTTTCCGAATCCGCCCAGGTCGATCCAAATCTCGTCCGACCAGTTTGCGACCGTTGTAGCTACACATTCACTGACACAAGTATCTACACCACTGGTTCACAAGGTCGCCCGCGATGGCTGCGAGGAGTTTCCGCCGATTCTCCTGCTCAAGCCGACTCGGATAGGCGCCCACACGCATCTCTCCTCGAGCATCACGTAGAAACAAGATCTCGCAGGATGGTCCAAAGTCCGCAGGACATCGTGAAAATCGCGCGCAGACTCGTATGTGCTCTATTTCGCTCGTACTGCCGCGATCGCTGACAGCTTGCCATTGCGGTGCTTCGTACATCCCGTACGCCCGCGACGCCACCGTGCGTATTCTCGTGGACGAGCAGGACGATGGGCTCGCCACGGAGATGTGTGCGCGCTGACACACCCCCATAATCACGTCTGCGCACTCGGCGAGGCTCGCCATTCTCGCATCGCAGCGTGTACTCCACGCACTCCAGCCTGCCTGCTCATCTCCCTTGCTCGCCCTCCTCGCTGATCTCTGCCTCGGGTTGCTCTGGAACCGCGACACCGCCTGCGTCTCGGCCCTTAACCCGTCTCACACCACTAGCACCTCCCGGAAAGCACTGGCCAATCAAAATCGGGGATAAAAACCGCAACAGTAACGACGACCTGCTGCGCTATACCGTTTGCTCGAGCTCGATACCCTTCTGAGGCCAGGTCAGAGACCTTCGGAGCTCCGCGTCTTCCCGGCGTCTGAAAGGCGCGAGAACAGGGTGAGCGCGCTCTGTATTGTAGGTCCTCCGCCCGTCTGCAACCGACGGCGTTGAGGGTGCCTATCAGACACGCGACGGCCATATTCGCAAGGGGACTGCTTCAACCGGAGCGAATCTCTTGGCGAGTGAACGGTTCCTGCTCGAGGACTACTCTGTGAATGGGCACATGCCGTGAGCCTCGTGGGATCTGGGACACCGTCGCATCCGCTTTCGCCAGGGAAGTACTCGACGCTCGTCCTCTGACTGTAGCCCGCTCCTTAGCGTGTCTCCTTCGTAGCACGGTCGTCCGCTCATAGGTCCGCATCTGCTCGGAGACTTTGTGCTCTCGCATGCCTCCCCTCTTCCGCATCAGACCTACCCGGACTTTCTCCAACGGCCAACCCAAATCGCCAAGTTCGCCCACCATAGATGTAACCGGATTGACCACGCCGCGCACCGCAGTCGTCCTTCCCGCTGTGAGTGCGGACACGCCCATGGGATAAATTTACTGGGCGTGTGAGGTATTTGACAGCTCGTTGCCCGTTCCAGCCTCCTTGCATTGACTCCTTTGCTTCTGCTTCTAAGGTCAACGATTGCATAACACGCTCGAGCCCTCAAACCCTGTTCATGAGCTTAAAAGACCTTCGCGAAGTGCTACGAGCAGCAGCGTAGGCGCACCTACCTACCCGCGTGCCCCCACAACTACGCGAGACCATGAAGTTCGCCCTCCTCCCACCCCTCGCGACCCTCGCCGCCGCCGCGCCGTCCGCGCCCGGCTGGCGCTTCGATCTCAAGGCACAGACCTCGGGCATTGTCGCGCTCGAGGCCATCGTCGTCTCCCCTACCCTCGTGCTCTTCTTCGATCGCGCCACGAACGACCCGCTCCAGATTAACAACCACTCTGCATGGGGCGCGCTCTGGAACCTGGAGAGCAGCACCGTCCGGCCGCTCGATGTCTTCAGCAACTCCTTTTGCGGCAGCGGTGCGCTCATCAGCAACGGTAGCATGGTATGCATGCCTCACTGCGACCGTCTGCGAAGCGGAACACTGACGCCGGATCCCAACAGGTCAGCGTCGGCGGTGACCCGTCCGGCTTCCCCGGAAACCCGGCCATCCATCCCGGGAACCAAGCCATTCGCGTCTTTGAGCCATGCGAATCTCCGACCGGCGAGGGCTGCACGCTCTTCGACAACCCGGACGCCCTGCACTTGCTCGTGAAGCGGTGGTACACGACTGCTATCCGCATTTTCGACGGCAGTCTTCTGATCATCGGCGGGATCCATGAGTCGACGCCCTTCTACAACACCGACCCCGCGCTCAGCTACGAGTTCTTCCCGCTCAAGGAGGACACTCCGCGGCCATCCGAGTTCCTGAACAGGAGTCTTCCGGCGAACCTCTTCCCGCGGTACGTCTGCAGTCTGGCTGCGACATACACAAACTGACTTTTCGTACAGAGCCTTCGCATTGCCGGACGGCAAGGTGTTCATCGTGGCCAACAACCAGTCCATCATCTACGACATCGAGGCGAACACCGAGCGCATCCTGCCCGACATCCCGAACAATGTCCGCGTCACCAACCCTATCGACGGCTCCGCGATCCTCCTCCCGCTCTCCCCGCCGGACTTCATCCCCGAGGTCCTCGTCTGCGGTGGCACACAGACCGACACCATCGACCCGCTCCTCCTCTCCTCCCAGATGCCGGCGACGACGCAGTGCTCGCGCATCCGGCTTGATGAGGCCGGCATCGCGAGGGGCTGGGAGGTCGAGCACATGCTCGAGGGGCGCACCATGCCTGAGCTCGTGCACCTCCCGAACGGCCAGGTGCTCATCGCGAACGGCGCGGGCACCGGTTTCGCTGCCGTTGCAAGCGTCGGCGATCCCGTCGGGAACTCGAATGCGGACCACGCGGTGCTCGTGCCGTCGCTGTACACGCCGACCGCCCCTCTCGGACGGCGCATTAGTAACGCGGGAATGCCGTCGAGCGGGATCGCGCGCGTGTACCACTCGAGCATCAACCTCACGCCGCAGGGCAATTTCCTCATCGCCGGCAGCAACCCGAACATGAACACGACGGTCGGGCCCGGCATCAAGTTCCCGAGCGAGTTCCGCGTGCAGACGCTTGACCCGCCGTTCATGTTCGCGGATCGGCCGAAGATTGGGGCGACGCCGAAGAAGCTTGCGTTCGATAAGAAGGTCACTGTCCCTATCTCGCTGCCGTTCGCGCTCACGCGGCCGGGCGCGAAGGTCCAAGGTGCGTCTTCAGCTACATGCGTTTGAGATGCTTCTACTGACTTAGTTTACACGCAGTCTCGCTGATGGACCTCGGGTTCTCGACACACGCATTCCACTCGAGTGCGCGTCTGGTGTTCATGGACGCGACTATCTCGCCCGACCGCAAGTCGCTCACGTTTACGACGCCTCCGAACGGGCGCGTGTTCCCGCCGGGCCCCGCGACTGTGTTCTTGACGGTCGATGACGTGACGAGCGAGGGCGCGTGGGTTATGATGGGCAGTGGGAACTCGCCCCCCACGCTGGAGTAAGTTGGTAGTCTTGGAAGGTAAAGCGGGATCTGTACGATAGTTCGCGGTGTTTCTTCGACTTGTACTTAGCGAGTCTTTGTGATAATGAACATTCAGTCGGAGCGACCTGTTGTACTTTTATCATATGCCGCTGGGGTTACATGTTAATATGGTGGGAGCAAGCAAGTACTACGCCGAATTGAGCGTGAGCCTTTCAAGCGAGGCGAAATGGGCGCCTATGCATGTACGCCTCCTACCACGAGAGGTTAATAGAGTGATTTTGAAGTAATGAAAAGTCGCTTTACATTACATTATGGAGCGCCCCACTTTTCACGAACTTTGCACGAAGTGGAGCGGCGGGGTCCGGGTCCGTTGCCGGCCTCGTCCACGGCCCGGAATAGACGCCCAACAGTCGCGACGCGACGCGTCGTCGTGCACGGTTTCTCTCTCTCTATCAACAAGATTCTGCTCCTCTTTTGACCACTCTGACTGTACACTGCTTATGAACAACAACTCTACGACTGCGAAAGACGACACCTACATCAACAGCACCCGAAACCACCCCGGCGGCGGCCACCCGGCCTACGGGGACCTGCCGCCCGAGTATCTCCCGTACTTGACTGCGTACGGCGCTGGCGACGATCTCGAGCTCGACTTCGACTACGAAGCATTTGCGGCTATGAGGTCTAAGCAGGGGAGATCTGTCTCTGAGGCTCAGGGAGTGCAGGTGAGTAGTATGCCTTGGAATCTTATCACCAAGCCATTCAACTGGGCTACCTATAAGCGTCCCTATCTGGTGTCACTACTGGCTACGGCTATAACTATGGTGAGAGGTCTCACAACAGTGCAGGTGAGTCTGTTTCAATGCACTGTGCAAGCCTGGGGTTGGCTGACCACCAAGTGGATGCTGCTCAAGGTTCATTTGCATCTCCTGCCACTGGTGCGCATGCACGGTTCTCCTCTCCCCTCTCGGCCATCGATGGAGAACCGGGGAACTGGCATGATGTGGCTTCGGAGGGTAGTGGCGGCTCGGATGCAGAGGAAGAGCCCCAGAAGACATGCCTCCGGAAGCCACGCATGACCTACTCGTCTGCAGATCACGAAGCCCTCGTTCGTGTTGCAATCGATGTCAACCCGTGGGGTGCTGCATATCGTCAGAAGGGCAAGGCCTGGCAAACGATTCTGGAGACCCTTCAGAAGCAGCAGAAGTTCCTCGGGGCCAGCGTCGGGACCATCCGGAACAAGATGGATGCCATGATTGCATGGCAAGCGGTATGGGACTGCTGAACTTCTTGCTGCCACAGGCTGTACTGACCCAGTGTCACAGGACAACAACTGTGCCCAGGGACGCATCATCAACGATCTCTCAGACAGCACGAAGCATGCGCTCGCCGCCTTGCTCGATCGCGCTTCGGAGCTCAAGGCGATGGCTGAGCATGCGACTGAGGAGGAGAAAGCGAAGGCCCAGAAGGTGCGCTTGTTTGCGATTGAATTGTAGCGACCACTCACATATCTGCAGAAAGCTGAAGACGACCGCATCGGCGGAGAGGCCATCCGTTCGGCTTCGTTGGCCACCTTCCGCAAGCGCAAGCGTGGTGAAGATACGGAGTCGGAGTCGGACGCAGAGAACCGACCCCCAGCTCAGCCGCCAAAGCGGGGCCGTCTTGCGAAGTCCGCCAGCTCCACAACTTCATCCTTCGAACAGCGGGATACCACTCAGAAGCTTGTCGAGGTCATCGCTGCAGGCCAGCAGCGTCAGGAGGAGTTCCAGAAGCAGGTGCTGACACAGATGCAGGCAACTAATGATCGATGCCTACGTGTTTTAGAGAACCTTGCTACTGTTGTTGCGCAGAGACTGTCCCGCTCTGATACTGCACAGTAGTTTGTGTATTATCCAGTAGTACAAATACATTCATTTCAGTGGTGCAAGTACTCGGTAATCGATGGGGGTTCACAATCAAAATATTGCGACACTTGGTTAGGGCGGTAGCAGTTGAGGATGTTAGTGAGAAGTACACCAACACGGTAATATCTCCCAACCGGTGACGAGTACACATGCATCTTCCAGTTGGCGTTCAAGTACTGCCACGTACTTGTCACCAAACCAAACCCATGCTCAACCTGGACCCGCACCAAACCCATCGCCACATTCCACTGTTCCTCCTCCTCCGTCCGTGGCCGAGCTCCCGCAAATGGACTGATGAGCTGCGGAGAGATCCCGTAAGCTGCATCACCGAAGAGCTGGAAATACCGTTGCTCGAGCGGGGAGTTCTCTGATGAGCCTGGCCATATAGCAAAGCGAGCACACTTCTCGAGGAGCTTGCTAGCGTGAAGGAGGAAGTTATCGTTTCGCCGGCCTTCAAACGGTCCAAACAGATGCCCGAACATCCCGTTTGGTAGCATCACCGCCTGGAACTTGAGCGCATGATACTTCTTGTGCCCGTTATAAGCCTATCTCTATAAAACCGGCCACTGAGCTCAGTGGCCAGATACAAGGTGGATACAAGGTCAGTGTTAGGGCTCTACCGCCACAACGACCTGGACAACAGGCTTGTATCCAGGGGTTTTCTGGTAGCCTAGAAGCATGGCTACACGATGCAGGTGGTTTCAGGGTGGTAGCTATCCTGTACGGCCCACAATCGCATGAATACAAGCAGATACAAGGGTATTGGCTGGATACAAGGTTGAATACAAGCTTGTATCTCCTCAACGAGCCTGGATACAAGGGTATATCTTGGTGTTTTCCGATAGCCCTGATTGAGGGCTACCCGAATCTGATGCGATTGTGGCTGTGCACCTTCGAAAAAATGATGCTCTGGCTAGTGCCTCCTGGTGCAAGGGCCATGGACACCCAACCACCTGACCTCTTATCTGGATACAAGGGACCTTATTATAGCCTATAATCAGGGCTACCATGCGCATTTTAGTTCGCATCAATAGCTGCCCTGGTGGTGGAGATATGGCCTGGGCAGCAGTGGATACAAGCTGGATATGGGACTACTGCAAGTCTGATATCTCCGCACGCCCCCTGGACAACCGGCTTGTA
>NW_007360330.1:35981-38540 GCF_000271585.1 Trametes versicolor FP-101664 SS1 | reverse complement strand
CTTCAGGCCATCATCTGGATACAAGGGGTGATATTGGAGCCCTTGACTGCCGCTATAAGACGCAGTTTCATTCATGTCAATAGCTTCCCTGGTCGTCGAGATATGCCCTTGTATCTGCTGGATACAAGGTCTGGATACAAGCTGAATACAAGATTAGTGCAAGGGCAATATCTCCGCAACCGCTTGGGCAACAACCTTGTATCCGAGCGCGTTCTGATAGCCAGGACTGAGGGCTACAAAGTGCAAGTTGTTTCATGTTGATAGCTACGCTGGTTGTATGGATAATGGCTTGTATTCACTGGATACAAGGGTATTGAACTCTGACTGATGGACCTCCCCTTATAACGGCAGTGCCATTAAAATGCCACAATATGAGTGGGTGCACACAAGCATGTGTATGGGTGACTGCACCCTTATAATGGCACTGCCATTAAAATGCCACTATATGGGCGACTGTGCACCAGTGTCTGTATGAGTGAGTGTGCCCCCCTTATAACGGCAGTGCCATTAAAATGCCACTATATACCACATGTCTGTATCCCTGTCATACATGGGTTATGTGAACTAAGGTGGCAGACAGTGAATAGGATATTCAAACTATGAACAAGGGAGTGTTCAGGAGAAACTATAGATGTATGAGGCAGTAAGCTATGGTGTTAAGATGGAGAGTGGGCGAGTTTTTAAGGATTTCAAGGGAAGTTAAGGAAGAGCAAGGGTGTATGGTGGAAAGAGGGTTAAGTGGAAGTAGGGCATAGTGTAGTAGGGGTTAATGGGCGAGTTTTTTAAGGGCTGAGGAGGGTTAAGGAGTAGTGAGGAGTGTAAGCTATGGTGTTTTAAGGGGAGTTAAGGAGAAGGAAGGGAGGAGTGTGGTGTTTGTTAATGGGCGAGTTTTTAAGGGTTAAGGAGTGTGAGGGAGAGTAAGGTAAGGAGAGTTAGGGGATAAGCTATAAACAGGGGCAAAAAAAGTCTCCCCTAGGGTTAGTCCTAGCCATTAGGCGCCAGGGCTACTGAAGCGCCCGCCTAGGCGCCGACTGGCACAGCATTTGGGCAACATTCCGCACACCTCTCTGCATCCCCTGGGCATAGTACGCGGCGCAACCCAGCATGTTTGTTGTATTTAAGACAATATACAGCCATTGGCATCACGTCTGAGGGTTTATTTGTGCGTACGGTCATTGTGACAATCGCTTCTGCAACTAACACCGCACACTGCAGAGTGCATATGCACTCTCTCGCATGGGCGTCTAAAGTGCGGGACAGCACACGTGTGCTCTCCCGGGCCCTCTATCCGAGTCGGGGGTGCGGGACAGCACACGTGTGCTCTGCCGCACGCCCTGTGGGACACACGGCGTACTCATTACCTGTACCTACCGACTCACGTGCGAAAGACCATCGCTAGATGCATGGTTCAATTAATATACCATGCACTACATCCTCCACTGACTGCAATGTATGGCCTCTGGAGGACGCCGCTCTCCGCGATGTCGCAAAGAACGAGCACGGACAATAAAAGCGGAATAAACGTAAGTATTATGCGCGCATATGGGTACCCGACTGGCGTGCGGACTCGGTGACACCTCAGACGGCGATGTGCAGGGTCGCGCATGCCACATCCACGCGGAGAAGGCCCATATCTGAACACTAAATTTCTGCCCTCAACGCCCTCATCGCCTCTTCCACCGTCAATACAGCAGTGCATCGTGCGTCGGTCCATATATTGCTCTCTACCTACACCTTACTAACACGTTAAAAGATGCCCACGCCGACGCGCTCCAACTGGTACAGCACAACTCCGCAGGAAATGACGGACGGCACAAGCGACAATGATGATGAGTCCGTATGGGGCAACCTCCCAGATCTCGAGGAGGTGGACGACAGATATCCCGCGCCATCGTTGGGGCTCCCTAACGGCAACGGGATTGTATTCCTTGGGTTCACAGATATAGATGGCCGTCATTTTGATCACATCCGGAACATGGAGGCACAGGTATGCGCTGGCCGCGTGTTGTAGTGCCGGCTCACCAACCACGCATGTTACAGAATATCGAGAATATCTCAAGGTTGGCCGCCTTTTTTCGCTTGATCGATCCTCCGACCGTAACGGGCCCCATCGAGATGACCCACACCGTCACCGGGCCCGTTCCCGCCCTGGAGCCAGAGCGCACCCTTGCCACGGAGATCGAGTCTCTGTACTGGCGTGCAAGCGACTACGCGCTGCAAGCGGAGGAAGCTCGCGATGAGCTCGAAAGCCAGGACCCGGAGGAGGTTCGGACCCTCACGGCCGAGGGTCTGAGAGCGCACCAGGAGCTCATGGATCTCCTCGCACGCCAGGCGGAATCGTGCGAGCTCATGCGCGACCAGCTCGAACAGCACGCACGCCTTCTTGAGGACGCTCAAGCTCTGGGCATGACGGATGAAGAGTGGCGCGCCGTGGAGGCTCGGTACGCTCCGGAGAACTAGGTAAGTACATGTCGCGAAATCGGTACAAACACTGGCTGAATGGGGTGCACCAACAGGGGTCTGGTCGGCGTGCGTTGATCTCGCGGGATAGCACGCATG
>NW_007360330.1:0-34583 GCF_000271585.1 Trametes versicolor FP-101664 SS1 | reverse complement strand
GTTGTCGGCCTCCGTCCTGCCCCGCTGCACCGCATCAGTCGACGACACCTTGATCAGCACTTGGGCACGTGCACCGAACACCAGTATCGGTGTCTTCTCTTTGCGCCGGTTTTGCACGAGGATGCGGAGGGTGAGCAGGGTGCGCCCGTACGCTCTGTTGTCGCGTATGATCTCATAGCTGGCAGATGCATGGGTCCCAGCTAAGGTGTTCACATAGCGGGCGTGCAGCCCCTTTGGATCGAGCGTGTCGATCAGGGATTCCAATCTTCCAAATAAATACGCCGTTAGAGGGCTGCACACACGTCGCGGAGGTACTGAAATCCACTTACTCGCCGTCGATGCGGCCATCGATGGTGGTCCAGCAGCCAACATTATCATCATGCCCGTGGGCGAAGAGCGGGTGGTGGGGGAACCGCTCCTCGGGGTCGGGCTCAGATTGGAACGCCATGGTCGTCGGCGGGCGGGCGAACGTGGTGCACTCGTCTTTGTGGCCTTCCCGGAAATCGGCGCGCTGACAGTCCTTGTCGCAGTAGCGCACCGCTCTACAGGTCGTGATCAGTACCGTACATTAACGACGATGAACATTTGACCCACTTGCAGTGCGAGCAGGTCTGCAGCGGCCCCGGGCCACGTTTTCCGCAGTGCGAACAGTGCGTTTTGGCGATGTGTTCACGCTTCTTCTTGTTGTCCCAGATCCGCTTGCTGAGATGTAACGGCGCGTCGGGGGTCGATGGCTCGGTTTCCCCAGATGTCGGTACGGAGGAGCAAGTTTGGTCCATTCCGCCGGCCTGTATACGGTGGCGGAGGAATAGCTAGTGAGTGTACCGTTGTTGAAGGACGGAGAGAAAACTTGGACTGAGTCACGGGAAGCGACAGAAGCACACTTGGCTGGAACAGAACACGCGGTCGGCGTCTGTCTCTCTGCACCGGTCGTCGCCGCTCAACGTGTATCACACCACACCATCGAGAGATGCCTTCCGGACACGAAGACGACCATGGACAACAACGCAGCGGGCCATCGGCGCGGGCTGCAATGCAATCCACAGTGGATGCTATAGGGGAACTATTTGAGGTCGTCGATGGTGTGCAAGTCCCAAATGCGCTATCTCACATCCCGCGCCCACCGGACGAGGTCAGCGACAGTATTGCACCGTATGCAACAGTACACGCACTGATCGAACATGCCGCCGCACAGATCGTCCATCGGTTTACGCTCCGCGACATCGAGATGATCATGCTGCTGTCCATCCAGGCTGGTCTTCTCTCCGACACAGCCCCTGGAGGGGCCACGGGTGCTGAGGGATTGCGCAACGATCCTATGCAGATCGCGAGAGGGCCTATGAATGAGGAGCGGTGTATGTGGTTGCTCACCGCAACCCACCGCATGACCCGGCGATGTCACACCTGGGATGAGCAGGTGGCCCAGGCCCATGCCTGCACACAGGCCCTGGGGATAATGCTGGATGTCGTGTCGCACGAGAGGCATGAGGCTCGACCAAAAGAACAGGGCAACGGTGAGGGGTCATCTCAAACCGGCGGCCAGTGACCGCGACCAGCCTGCGCGCATTCGACAGGTGAGCGTCCAAACTGTTGTGGAATAATGCGACGACTCACCCACGCTGCCCAGGACACCGCCGATGAACAGGACGCTCTCCCGCAACGACCGCGCACGAGGACATGACCAGCAGCGTCCATGGTTTCTACATAACAGCACGAAAATCTCCTGTAATCAGCGTAGACACAGATGACCAATACATTGCACCTCTCTCGATGGTTACTAACACCCAAGCAGTCGATCACACCGCGTGCACGTGAATTGTGCTGGGAGACCTGCGGGACAGCACACGTGTGCTCTCGCGCGCAGGCGTCAGAGATGCGGGACAGCACGCGCGTGCTCTCGCGCGCAGGCGTCAGAGATGCGGGACAGCACGCGCGTGCTCTCGCGCGCAGGCGTCAGAGATGCGGGACAGCACACGCGTGCTCTCGCGCGCAGGCACCAGAGGTGGGGATACGTGCGGGAGAGCACACGCGTGCTTTCCCACGCAGGCGCCTGAGATGCCCCGCACTTTTGATGTGCTCCGTATGGCAGATGTGCGTGTTATATTCCGTATGCTGGTCCGCACCAGGAGACCTTCATTAAATGCCACGGCTGGGCGAGTTCCTCAACGGCGACATGAGTCCTTCTCCGTTGATTTTAATAGCTGAGGCGCTGTCGGGATGTGCGCAAACAAGGCAGATAGAGCGTGGGATACATGCCAGATACGATCCCAATTGCTGTAGGGCACCTCTGACACAGCGCAGGAGCACATTAGAGCCGCCAGAAGGGAGGCATCTCGTAGAATGTCCAAAACAGACATGTGCCTGCCATGTGATGCGAACCACATGGCACATGTTCCTAATTCGGCGCAATGCGCGCTCGTTCTATAGACAGCAAAGCACGCTCTAAGTTCTATCTCCCGCTTTGACACGTCTTCCTCTGCTACGCTGCAGAATACGATGAACAATCAGGTAAGTACGATAGGTGCGTGCACTGAGAGACTAACTGCACTGACTACATTTCAGCAGATGACCGCGGCCGCTAAACACCCCGCTGGAAGCGCTAGCACCGTGCGCAACATTTCTGCGACTGCCCATGAGGCTCATGATCGGGACACTGGATCGCCCGCATCGCGTGCAAGCAAGAGCACCCCAGGTCAGGTTTCAGACGGTGCCACCCCTGTTGCACCAACGTCGAACACGCGGGACGGCACGGCCGACGATGGAGCAAGCGAGGTGGGTCTCGAAGAGGCGACCCCTGCGCAGATCGCGCAGCACGCACTCCTGGGCTTCGCGTTCACTTCCCTCAGCGACGCCGGGCCCGTCAAGCTGGACTTTCACTCAGTTAACAAGCGTCCTGTGTCAACGGCCAAGGTCCATGCTCTTGTAGAGTCCTTCCGCAACGCGGGCGTCCAAAACTGGCGGAACCCTATGCCGATCCTTGTACCGGCCGGGTACATCGATCTCAGCACCGTGACAAGGGCGCACATCGAGTGTGCAAACGGGCCAATGCTAGAGTGGCTCCCGGCTGCGCACGGCCAGACGGTCGAGTGTCTCGACGGTCGACACCGCCGGGAAGCGCTGCTACTCCGCTTGCAAGCTCTTGACACAAGGCGCAACGAGAACATCCCGCGGAATATTGAAGCCCTTCAAGGCCTCCTGGACGACATCGACGCCCTCGGAGCGGACCAGATGAGATGGCTGGTGAGCCTGTACGACGAGGGTGAGCATCCGACCAACGTCTTCGTCTTCGGGTGTGCAGAGGACGCTGGGCTGATCATCCTCACAGACATCATTGGGGACAACGAGGCCGTCAAGAACCTTCTCTTAGCTGACCCCGACCGGTCATGGACCCGTCATCTCTGATGGGGTACGTTTCATATCTACCGTGATTCTCAGATGGCTACTAACGTTCACCTTCGTACCCAGAGCGTAAAACGATACGAATGGTTCGCGCCGTCTGCATGCGCCCATTCTGCTTGTCCAATCCGCCCGTCGTCTGTCATGTTCCCTCCGCTGCTCGGGGTGCTCTCCGTGTCTCTCTGTTGGTCATCGGTGTAGTAGTACATATAAGGTGGGTTCTGTAGCTCCTCAATATACGTCTCGTTTTCCGCTTCACCCGCACCCTCACACACGGGATCACGTACGGAGCATGAATAAACTATCCATGCGAACGAACGAGCACCCAGGAACGTGTCCAGTACACCCAGACCTGCGGCCGAGTTTAAGTAGTCCTCGCATGTACAGTTGTTACATACCGGACTACAAGTCCCTGGTTCCTCGTGCAATACGCTACACGTGCGGACGAGCCCAAGGGCAACGGAAATATATACAATATCGCAACCCGTGTTCTTTTCCACGAGGGCGCCGTGCGCGAGAGCACGCGTGTGCTCTCGCGCGCTGGGCGTCACATTGCGGGACAGCACACGTGTGCTCTCGCGCGCTGGGCGTCACATTGCGGGACAGCACACGTGTGCTCTCCCGCGTGTCTGACCAGGCGGTGGGCGTGTGATCGCGTGTTGTACAGGTCCGTATTACATTGCAGGTGCTGTTGCGAGGACATCCATATTTTTGTCCATACATTCGCATAGCCGTACAAGAATATGTATAGTCCATGTGTCGTAGTACTCAACGATTCGCACAAAACTTGAGTGCCAGTTCTTCCATGCCCGCGTCCCACAGCTGTTCTACGAACAGCTTCAAGTTACCGCTCTTGTCGATCCTGCTCAGCATCAAGTTCACCATATTGTCCATCGTTTGATCCGTGCCGCTGATGATGTTCGCGCGAGCCACACCAAAGTGGCTCCGGATGTAGGTGTCCTCGTCGTGCTCGATGTAGTCCGCAAAGTATTCGTGCACTGCGATGTGGTCGAACGGCGCGCGCAGGAGCTGCCCCGACGATGAGATAGCGCTCTCCGACAACGTGCATTGGACGGTGGGAAGGGAGGCCGCAACGTCGCCAAGGGGTGCGAGACCATGCCAAGGAGACCAAGGCACAAAAATGGACTCCAGCGCATTGAGGGCCTCCCAGTCTTTGGAGATCGCCTTCCCGTCGCCGACGCTAAATTGCAGCTGAAAGACGACAAAGTCCCCCGTGTGCAGGAGTACCGTTCCCTCGCGGGAGTCCATGATTTTCACGGGCTGCGGCGTGGACCTCGTAATCTGTATAAAAAGGTCAGTCTCACCGCACGCGTACCCGACGCCGCTGACCGACTTACCTCGACGGTGTTGAATTGCGCGATGGCCAGCCGGGGGATGTGGTCCCATGGGTCGTGTGCGACGCCCATCGCCGCGCGGACAATTCTGCACGGCGTGGGTATGGTCAAGTGCCGCAGAGTTGGATGTAAACACTCACTCGTTGTGCGTGAACATCACGATGTTGTCGAGCTCCGTTCTTCCCTGTCGTATCGCGGATGTGGACGAAGGCAGGCTGAGAACCTGTGCTCGCGAGCCAAACACCAGGATAGGTGTCTTGTCTTTGCGGCGGTTTTGCACCAGCACCCGGAGACTGAGCAGGCTGCGAGCGGTGGCCCTGTGGTCACGCATGATCTGACGGCTGGCGGGCCCGGCGGAGCCCGACATCATGCGTATGTGGCGGGACATGTCCTCCGCAGGATCCAGGCTTTCCGTCAGACACTGTAAGCTGTCAACGTGAACGGTTACGACGGCATCACGGTACAATTTGCATTGACGTACCTGCAATCGACGCACCCATCTATTGTCACCCAGCACCCGACATGCTCCTGATTGGCCTGCGCCAGTATGGGGTGGTGGGGAAAGTTTTCAGTCGGGTCGGGCGTCGACAAGAACGCCACGGTGGTAGGCAGATGCGCAAAGGCGGCGCAATCATCCCTGTGCCCGGACTGGAAGTCCGCGACCTGGCAGGCCCGGCCGCAGTAGTGTACCGCTCTGCGAAGTTTCGTGATCAGACGTCGCGGACGTACAAGAAAAGAAAAACAGCGCACCTGCAGCGTGCGCACATTTTCAGAGGAGTGTCGCCGCCGTCCTTCTGGCAGAATGAGCAGTGCGTCTTGGCGAAGCGTTCCTCGCGTTTCTTGTTTTCGAGTATGCGTCTTACATGAGCTAAGCCCAAATTGTCCGTGGCATTGGCCATCTCCGGCGGGCTGGCTGGCTCGATGTTCATATCTCTGCGGCGACTTGATCGCACGTCCAAGGTCGAGGAGGTTGACACTGCCACAAGGGCCCCAGAGCGGCTATGGCTGGGTTTCAAAATTGACGTAATGTTGCGTTCCTTCACGAAGGAGGCGGGAAAGCAGCGCGGTTCTGCCTTCGCGGTCCGCCGTGTCGTGTGGTTACAATGAAATCAGTGGCTAGATACATTTTGCAATACACGAGCGATGCGGTTTGGCGGAAACAGGGGTCGGACGTGAGCACAGCGGAGGTACAGTATTTACAGGTATCGTCAAGTAGCGAGCGTAGCATACGTACAGCAACACAGCAAGAGGGCAAGCGATAGGGGCGACCGGACAGATGAGCACATTACACACAATTGAGACACACAGAGCAATGATAGCGAGGCACATTACGGAAACGATGCGTCATGCAGTATTCGAGCGCCTTGACGGCGGGGAAGTTGACGCTGCGTATCCACGCATCGATGTCGGCGGGAGGTCCGTAGCGAGTATGCGTGTCTCGAGCGAAATAGATGTACCTCTCCCATCCGGTGAGGACAGTGTCCTTGTCGACCAGCGGCTTGCTATCCTTGGACCTGCCTTTGATGTCGAGCGACTGTCGCTCGATGGGGCCCGACACCAGGAACCACCACAAGATGTCCGTCCGCGTAGCCGTCGGAGTGGGCGGTCCCCACCACAAGTCGCGGCTCAGTAGATCGTCGAGGCCCTCCTCGCCTGCGGTGACGAGGCAGCCATGGTGGAACCAAGCGTGGCAACGGTAACAGTACCGCAGAACGTCGATGTCCGGCCGATATATGTGGCTGAATCGGCACTTCCCAGGACAGATCACGTTCCTGTTGCGCTAGCAGGTGGCAGAAGGTCAGGATCATGGCGAGCGCGAACCGGATATACTCACGTTCACCATCACGTAGCAAGGGTTAGCGCCTGCACCCGAGGGGGTGGACTTCAGGAACAGGTTGTGACGGAGATAACGAAACGGAATGTTGCTCAGAGGGAGGGATACGGTGGTCGGGTCGAACACGGTGACGGTCGCGCGGCTTGTGAACAGGGAGGTGAGAACTTCCATGCTGGGCAGCTGCGCGCACACTTCCAGCCGGCCAAACATCGTGTTAAAAGTGCTCGGCAGCTCTGCCGAGGGAGTCGTCTTGCGTAGGGTGGTGGTCGAGAGAAGACGGTACACTCGCGCGACGAACTACAAAATTACGAACGTCAGCCACGAGCGTGCGGGACACGACGTGCGCGCAGTGGCTTACGGTGTTCGTTTTGGAGATGTATCTCAATCCGCAAACATAATACATGGCCGTATTCGAATACACGCTGAGCCCGAGTGTGAGCAACGTTTGGAGCTCCAGCAGGGGCTACCGCAGACTTACGCGTCTCCGACGCGCACTATGCTGTCGGATCCGCCCCTTAAATTTGGCGCTGGGATGAAAATGCGTTAGCTTCATGACAGGAGGGTAGCGTAGGGACCTACCAGGCGCAGAGCGCACACCTGGATTCTTATGACCCTGCCGGGCGTCGATTTCAAAGTACTCCGGGCAAGAGGATAACTCGAGCGGGGGGTGGCACGGCACCGGTTGTGCGGTTGGATCCATCCCGCCTGTGTATAGCGGGGAGTCTGCGATGTTTGTCATTGCAGTACGACGCGTTCCGGAGACGAAACGCCGACCACTGAAAACGCAGGGGGTCGCGTGGAACGGGAGAAGTCAACCAACTACATATATGGCGAAAGGAAGCATGACGGCGCCTACATGTACCTAGCAGGCTGGCAGAATGCACGTGCGCCTTTGCAGCTCTCACAACGACACTATGCCCCGCGGACACCGCCGACAACGACGTCGCAGATACAGAGGAGAATTGGGAGGCGATATGCCTCCGATCGAGCAGAGCGTGACGGAGATTCGCGAAGCGGGTACGCAACTGCGAGCCATGACTTCCCCAGCGCGCACAGCGGAGGAACAGCCCAACGTAAGTGAATGGAACTGAAGAACAAACGTGCACATGACTCACCAGAGACCGAACACGCAGGTTGAGCCCGTCTTTACCCGACACGAGCTCCGGATGATGCTTTTGCTATCCATCCAGGACGGCCTGTTCACTTCGACCGAGGAAGGAGACCAAGGGAGCCGAGCAGCGCGCGACGGCAACGGGAGGCAGCGCTGGGCCGATCTGGGCAGGCCGGCCGACATAGGACCTATGAACCAAGAGAGATCTGCCATACTGCTGGAGGGGTTTCGCATGTTGCTGCGCCGGGCGAACAACTGGCAAGAGAACGTCGAGATCGTCCGGTCCACCTCCATGTACCTGGCGACACTGATGGAGGTCTCTATCAACGCCGTGCGTCGCAATCTGGGAGAGGATGAGCCCTGAAAGGACGGTCGACCAATATGGCCGGCGGACCCGTCTGCATCTCCCGCGCATTTGAAGAACAAGGTGAGCGGTTTTGCGATTGAGCATACATACCAGATTGAGTGACAACGTACCCACGGACATGACAGAAGCAAGCGCATTGCGCCCACGCGAAGGGTCCTGTGGAGCTTTGTCGAAGGGAAAGAAGCAGGCTATCTCGGACAGCGCAGATGGGAACGACAGTGCACGATGTACCTCGTCATATATGTCTATAATTTCATGCGCTTGTGACTCTACCTACGTGGTACAGATCGGCTAGGGTGTGAAAGAAAACATAGGCAACTCGAAGATTGCGCATCCGGCTTGTGCTGCAGCGCGCGCATGAACTGGCCCACATTTGAAATGAGCTACTGCGCGGGAGAGCACGCGCGTGCTGTCCCGCACCTCTGGCGCCTGCGCGCGAGAGCACCCGCGTGCTGTCCCGCATCTTTGACGCCTGCGCGCGAGAGCACACGTGTGCTCTCGCGCACTGTGAACGGTCACAATTCGCGACAGCACACGCGCGATATCCTATGATTGACAGGTACGCTGTGGAGGAATGTCCCACATGCTCCTGACGTGTCTGGACATGTGAGGAAATCATCCATATGTTATTATATCATTACTAGACATACGGTACATTGTAATCAACGGGCAGCAGCCTTCTGCGCGATGCGACGCCGTTGGGTCTGGCTCTCGTGTTTCTCGCATTGAGTTCCATCTACTTCGAAAGCGGATGCAATTCTGCTCGAGGTGTTAGGAAACGGGTAGGACGGCAGCGTGCAGCAGGAAGCAGGAGAGGGAGCGTGAAGGTGGCCCAAATAGGCAGGCAGCACGCGGCAGTGGACACATGGTGCCAGCGCTCGATTCCACGCCAGCGCGACCACCCATCATCTCTCTCCCACATCTGGCATCTTGCCTTCTCTTCTTGCTCCAGCTTCTCTCCCACGTCTGATAGACATCGCAGCATCTCGACCCCTTCGCGTCCGCCTAGCGACACCTCACCGGATGGACAAACCAGGACGCAAACAGGGTGGGAGCGGCCCCCCACGCCCACGACCGGCGAACGCGACGGCGAAGGTGAGCACCGTCTCGGAGTCAGTATAGATAGCACGTACTAATTGCGACCACGCTGTCGAGCATCAGAAAGCACAAGGGGCCCCAGCAGCTGGTAATGGGAGCGCACCGCCGGTGCCGAGCGCCAGCGGGATCGGCGACGCTGATCTCCCTCCACCGGGAGAATCGCATTCCGAGCAAGGCAAGGAGCCGATCCGAAAAGCAGGAGACTCCAACGGTGGCGTAACGCCAGGCCAGGCGCGTCGCTCCGCTGATCCCGGAACCGAGAAGGACACGCCCGCTGGTACCGCGGCCACGCGCAAGGTGAGTGCTTACCCCGCGAGCCTGCTCGCGCTCGCGCTGACAGATGTTGTGTGTCCCAGAAACTGCCAGCGGCCGAGACGGGTGCGAAGGCCCCCGCGCGCGCATCGAACTCCAAGGCCAAGGACGCGCTCGCCGCGTTGGATAGCGGCAGCAGCGACAGTGAGGATGAGATGGACGCGCCACCCCCGAAGAGGGGGAATGGGAAAGGGAAAGGGAAGGCAAACGAGACGGCGGCCTCGGACGCAGTGGCCCCTAAGGCGAGCACGCGCGTCCTCCATATGCGCCGACGCACGCTGACACTCTCGAGTTGCAGAGGAAGCGCGCCGCGCGCAAGAAGACCTCCGACGGGGAAGAGGCGGAAGCCAAGCCGGCGCCGCAAGTGAAGCCCAGTGACCTCAAGTTCCGTCTCAAGGGTACGGAGATAGGCGAAGCGGAGAAGACGAAGATGACGAAGGAGGACGCGGCGGTGGCGGCGGAGGCGTTTCTCGGATTCGCCTACGGGTCATTTTCGGACGACCAGGGCTTCCTGTGGGAATTCGGCAAGGGCAACCCGCGCGGAATCAAGGACAGCTCCCTCAAGGATCTGAAGCAGTCCTTCATCGACTACGGGATCACGCCTTGGAGGGACCCTTGCAGGATCCTCGTGAAGCAGAACTACATCGAACCCGGGTGCCTGACGAAAGAGGTCATCCAGACCGACGACGGACCGACCGTCAAATGGACCAACGAGGTCGAGGGCGAATGGTTGGTCATCCTCGGCGGTCAACATCGCAAGAGGGTTCTCGAGGACCGCGAGAAGGAACTGAAGTTGGACGTCCGCCGCATGGAACAGACGATCAACAAGCTGTACAACGCGAAGCGCAACGAGCAGGAGAAGGCCGCTTCACTGGAGCGTTTGCGCCACGTCCGCGACAACGTCAGGTCGGTCATGGGCGACCCCCTCCGCTGGTTGTTCGCTTTCTACGATCACGGTGAGCGAGCCGGAATGGATCCGCATTGAGGCGCACGCACTAACGCGCGTACAGACAAACTGATTGGCAATCAACGCGTCCTCGTCCATCTCTCGGAGAACGAGAAGGTGAAGGTGTACCAGCAGAGCGCGGAGGAGACTTTGTACAAGCATCACTTCCACATTTTGGACACCCTCGCGACGCGCAAGTTGACCGAGCACCAGGACATCACGTTGGGCAGCGACGAATATCGTGAGACCGTCCTGAAGCCCATCATCGGCGAAAAGGAGATGAAGAGGGGCAGCGCTAGGCTGTTGATGGAGCCGTACACCTTCCACTTCCTCACCAACATCTTCCGCCTCACCTACGTGCGCAACGGCTCGACCATCAAGGCGAATGTGCTGCACGAACGACTGCTGTGGACGCAACCGAAGAACTTCGCGAAGGTCTCCAAGGCGCGCCTCCACGACACCGTCGGCGGAGTGAGTGCATCTCACCCAGTAACGGCGCGCGCACATTACTGACGTTTATGTGCAGATGTGGGCCCACCTCTTCATGCTTCTGGCCGACGAGATGATGTTCATCGCGAACTCGGCGCGCTGGGGTCTCCTGATGCCAGGCAGATCGAAGTCGGCCTGGACGGAGAACGACATGGAGAACGACCCGAAGTTCATGAACGACATGGAGAACCTGCGAATGTACGCGCAGGTGAAACGCGACCCAGGGGCACCCGCCGATACGGTGAAGAAGGCGGAAAACCTAATGGAGATCACCGTTGAGGGTCTCCTGCGCGGCGAGCTGAGGACCGAAGAGCGCGAGATCTGGCACCCGACGCTCATGGCGTCCATCGACGAACTGTACGTGAAGCATGTGCGCCCCGTCAAGGAGTATTTCGGATGTGGCAGGTCCGACGAGTGGACGAACGCCATGGACAAGTACAGGAAAGCCATGCTGAGGCAATGCGATGCGTGGTGGAGCGAGCCCCCCCACACTAACACGACACCGACGACCGTACAAGCCCAGCGATCCGCCCTCGGCAAGCTGCAGTGGACGCTCTTCAAACGCGACATAGGCCAGGCCATCGACCTTCCTTGGCCCACGGCCTCGATGCTGGAGGACATGTACACCGTCCTCCACGGCGCGTCCTTCGCAATCCAATGGGTACGTCCTTTGACCACGTACACGAGCTATGCGCGCGAGAGCACGCGTGTGCTCTCCCGCGCACACATCCCGGTTCAGTGCGCGTGCGCGCGAGAGCACGCGTGTGCTCTCCCGCACGCACGTCCCGGTTCAGTGCGCGTGCGCGCGAGAGCACGCGTGTGCTCTCGCGCACGCACACCTTGTGTAGCAGACATTCGCGGGAGAGCACGTCTGTGCTGTCCCGCGCTTTAGATTCATCTCAATGTATTGGTTTCAGTTCTAATTCGGTTACATTTACAGCTAAGCCGTCAGCTCGATCCGATGGTGGACCGAGCTATTCAAGGAGACCCCATCGATATATGGGACCATACGTCACACATGCGCGAGTATATGATGGACCCCATTCTCATGCGCAACCGTACCAATCTCCCTAACGAAGTGAGTCTATATCGTCTTAGATTTACTGTCTCTGCTGACGCATCTGTGTAATGCAGTTCTGGAAATGGATCTTGGACCGTCTCCCCGCGCTCACGATCGCCGACGCTGAGCTGGACAAGTTCAACAAGGTGTCGACGACCCGCTTCTTCAACATGTCGCACCACAACCACAGTGTGGCGTTCGCCTCCATGCTTGACATGGATGAGTGGGAGAAGTTTGCGGCCCCGTGGATCGACGTCATTGGCGAGGGCGGTTGGCAGACGTCGTATGCCGCCGAGATAGAAGCGATTGGGAGCTCCTTGAACGTCAACGTCCCTAAGCCGCCCGCGACCGTCACCTTGCCGAAGAAGTCCGTCTCGCGTCCGCCCAGGGCTATGGTTCACTCCTTTGGTCCGAACGTCATAGAGAGGTATGAATGTGTGCACCTCCTCACCGTCCCTCTCGTCGAGTGGCGATACGTGGATCAGAAGGCCCGGCCGCGCGCCATGAAAGCGATCGCGTTCTACATCTTCGTCGCTCACAAGTGGTACGAGCGCGTGATGAAGCACATGCTCTCCATTGAGCTTGGACGCACGCTCCGCGAAGAGTTCATGGAGTTCCTCGACGAGCATTGGAAGGTGCCTCGTCGTGCTGCCTCTTCTGCTCAAGACAAGGACAAGACGGACACCCCACCCGGCGCGGGCCCCTCGCAAGGGATTACCACCGTCACCGAGGCCCTCACCACACGCCGTCAGTGGGACAAGGCGATCGTCGATCGTATCCTCTCGAAGGAGTCCGCGCCCACAAAGTCTCGCTCAGAGCGGATTGCGCTGCGAGATCTTGCGGAGAGGCGTGAACGCTGGCATGGGTACGCGACGGTCCTCAAGCAGGTCACCAAGGCGATTGCGAAATCTCCCATGGCGCACTACTTGCCGTCGGAGAAGGACATAATGGAAGGCCAGGTTGGCGAAGCCCTCGAGAACCTGTTCTCGGTATGCTCTACTGTTGTTTTCGTGCGATATGCGGACACTCACGCTCGTTCTGTAGGCACTCATCAACAACGCGAACCGCGCTGAGTTCCGCAGGGTGCACCCCACGGCACCTTACGTCCTGCCCATGAGGACGCTCGAGCTTATCGACAGCCCCCCCATTCCGACTCTCATCGACGCCAACTTCTATTCCTCCATGAGCGAGTTCAAGCGACGCGACCCGGACGGTTACGGCGACTTCATCGCTCGGCGCGACCTGCTGCATGCCTCGTTGACGAAGGACAAGGCCACGGATCCCTCCGTCGTGGTCCCGGATATCGATGATATCCTCCCTCAAGTCGTTTCCCTCGCGCCTCCGGAAAAGACCGTCAAGCCTCCGGCCCCCCCTCAACCCGAACCTGAGTTGGAGGGTCAGAAGGAAGATCTGCGCAACGCCTTGTTCGCGGACCCCTTCCTGGTACAACTTCAGCAGTCACAGAAGGCGGTGCCATTCGTCGACCACGAGGACGATGTCGAGGACGACGAGGACGACGAGAAGGAGGTCGACTCAGATGCGATGTATTGGCAAGGAAACAGCGACACCGTCCCCGCTTCGAGCCGTTTGACTCGATCCCATAGCGCGCAGCTCGCTGGCGAAGAAGATGTCAACATGGACGCCGCACAGACAGGCGTGACCGAGGACGAGGATGACGGACTGTTCGACGAGGACGCCGACGAGGACGCCGACTGGCAGGTCGCGTCGCGCGTCGCTGACAACGCGGGCGCAGGCGACGATAGCGATGTAGACCTCGTCGAGGACCCTGTTGCGGTCGACCGTGCGGAGGCCGACGCCAAAGGCAAGAACAATGCCTACGGGTTCAGCCTTCTGTCTGACTACCAGGAGGGCGATGCGATCCCTCGCACTCCCCTCATCCGTCTCCTCTGCGCTGCGACCTCCTTCATGAACGGTAAGGTCGACATCGACAGCATCGACATCCACAACCCCCCTGCCAAGTACGTCAACTCAACTTGGAAGGCCGTCGACACGATGGAGGATGCGGAGTTGATCGAGGGTCTCGACGACGACGAGATCGCCGAACTCGGTCCGACAGAATGCGCTCTCGCCATGCTCACGTACCGCCCTCTGGAGGACACCGTCGAAGCGGTAGCCAGTCTACCCCCCGTTGGCCTTCCTGAGCAACATCATCAGCGATACCGGGAACTTTTGGCGAAGAAACTCTCTGCCTTACCGCTCAAGCCTGGCGAGGCCCAGTTGATCGCGGGTGGCCTCCTTTATCGAATGCTCGTCAAGGTCGAAGCTGGACTCGCCACATCTCTGCCTCGGTCGTCGCCATCGCGTCGCGTGTCCGCGGTCGATTCGCCTCCGCGCCCTCCCTCCCCCGTCGTCGGCAAGAGTTCAAAGTCGACCGTTCCGCCAAAGTCTAGGATTGCGCCCGACTACCCGGCGCAGTGTATTTCACGCACGCAGCGCGTTGGGATTACTTCGTGTGCAGTCTACTTGCAGCAGCACTTCCCGAAGATCCGCGACGACACCCCTCTCGTCGGCCACGGTATCAACACCGACCTCATCTGGGACAAGCTGTCAGAAATGCCCGATGAGAAGCTGATACACCTGATCTCCGATGCCGCGATCAAGCCCGTCAAAGCCGTCCACTACGCGCTTGCGGTGGTTTCTTTCAAGTCCCTCGGCAACGTCAAGAACAAAGTCCTGGGGATGACTCCTGTTGGACTCGCCGACGGGCTGTCCGACGCGTTCGAGGCGGAGCTTCTGAAGCGGTTCAGTGCCGCTGGCATTAACGACGAAGTCTACACGGAAGGTGGTCCGCAGCTCATTGCGGCGGAGCTTCTGCGCGCCGCCATCGAGGACCCGCTCCTTCTCACGTCGATATTTGTGCCGTCCACTCAGACGCAGCAGGGTACGCAGCCCGACAGCTCCCTGATGCCATCCTCCTCCATTCAGGAGCCGCAATCCACGCCGACGCCGGCCCCTCGTGAGTGCTTTGTGAATGCGTTTATACCGCCTGCGCGCTCACTCCTTCGTCCGTTCGCTAGGCAACTCCAGAGACAAGACCGGCTCATCGAAACGCATCGTCGAGGACCCGCCGTCGAGCCCACCGCCCGCGAAGAGAGCTCGGAGCTCATCGGTGGTCCGATCCACGCGCGCCAGGAGCACGTCGATGGCGAGCGCGTCCGGGTCAGCGCGCGCAGTCCCGTCCGTCGCGCGCACTTCGACCAGCAAGGGCAAAGCCCGGGCCAACGCGTCCAAAGTCCCGCCTGTTACCGACGCCATCTCCGAGGAGGAGGAGGACGAGGCCATGGAGGAGTTCGCCTAGTGCAGGATTTTGCGTTTCTTTTACCGTACCATATCTACCAGCCTCCGCGCGGCCGGCGTCGATCTCCGCTTTCTCATCTCGTCCCTCATGTACCCAGCATCCAGTAATACGCGTCTAATGCATGTCGCCGATCTATTCTTGTCATTGGCCACACGTGTGCTATGGAGATCGACCGTTTGCGACAACCCTCTTCCGCTCCACAGCCCACTCCGTATATAGCAATTAGTTTCCATGCTCCTGGCGAGACACGGCTCGTCCGTCCATATTTCCACTCTCTTGTTTCCGTCCAATTTGATGGGCAAGTATGCGAATTTCCAGGGCGATGCGCGTGCGGTTGGCCATTGATCCAGACCCTGTGCAGCGCGCAGGGGGTTCGTTTCAGAGGGAGGTCACCCGGAGCCGAGTTCAATAAGACAGACGAGGGAGGACGCTACGTGCGCATAGCTAACCCCACTCCTCTACCATCTCGAGTACGCACCGTCCACCCCGTCCAACGATGTCTCGCCGCACCGCACGCCCTGTGCATCCCCAACAGTACGTCGCAAATGCACCGCTGAAACGACTCTACAATCTGACCGAACGCAGGCATATGATCCACTCCGAGGTTGATACCCTCGAGGGTCAACTGGAGGACACCGTCCTCGGCGCGTCCGCCTTCACCATCGGCAGTCACGCTGAGTCCCCCGCCGGAATGGTCGTTGAAGACTGGGTCCCCGTCACCATGGTCGCGGACGACGGCGTGGACCAGGAGACCATTACGAACAGCATCTCGTCTGAGAGGGTTGACGACACCGAGATGTCACGAAGGTATGGCGAGCTCAAGACGTTCACCCTGAAGATGTCGACCCTCGAACAACTGTACAAGGCCAAGGACGAGGCGCGCGCGTTGGCCATTCTCAGCCGCAAGAACCGTCTGCACATCGACGACAAGTACATGTTCAACGCGATGGACCCCAACATGATGTTCAAGATGAAGAAGGTGAGTCCCTTCGCCGCTCCGTCGCATCGCCGCTACATCCGCGCGCAGGTCTACATGGACCACCGCCTGCTCATTGGGCGCGAGCTGGGCTTCGATATTCTGCTCCCCAACCTCAACGTCCGCGGTGCCGAGCAAGACCACAGCTGGCAGTTCACGTTCGAGTTCGACAAACGGTTCCATCTGTTCGGCGGTGACGTGCGTATCTTTGGATGCGATATGGCTGGGCGAATGTTACGGATCGGCACCACGTGTTCCGACGAAGAAGTCTGGCTCGCGCTCGTCCCAAGCACCTCCTTCGACGCTCCCGTCTCTCCCCATGAAGTCCATCTCAGCAAGAAGCCGACGGTGATGCGCCCCGAGCTGTCCTTGGCCATGGTGACGTCCATCCTCCATGCCATGGACCAGGCCGGTCTGTCCGATGTGTCCCTCCCGGTCCCATACCCGGACAACTCGTCGTCCAAGATCTTCAATCTGTACTGGGATATCAAGTGAGTCTGATCCACCGTACGCAGTCCACGTCAACCTTCCCCTGTGCGGCGCTGGATGACCCCACCGTACCAGTCACTCACGCATTTCGTACGCGGGAGAGCACACGCGTGCTGTCCCGCACGCCTCCCTCGCGGGAGAGCACACGCGTGCTGTCCCGCAGTGTGATGCCCGTGCGGGAGAGCACACGAGTGCTGTCCCGCAGTGTGATGCCCGTGCGGGAGAGCACACGAGTGCTGTCCCGCAGTGTGATGCCCGTGCGGGAGAGCACACGTGTGCTGTCCCGCACGCCTCTCTCGCGGGAGAGCACACGAGTGCTGTCCCGCACGCCTCTCTCGCGGGAGAGCACACGAGTGCTCTCCCGCACGAGGACTTGCGCTCTCCGCGAACGTCGTTTGTTGCGTATGTGTTCGATATGGAACATGGCTCACACCGTTTTTAGGACTCGCCCGACTGTGAAACTGTCGGTCGGCCGGATGCGTATGTTCTGCGAGTCGTTCAAAAAGACGTTCAAGCCGTGGTATACCCATCGCGATGCGCCATCGGGGTACGCCTTCCCAGAGATCGACGACTCCGTACCCGTCGTCGCCATTCTAAGTTATGGCAAGAATCGTGACGTTGGAAACGGAGACATCGAGGATGAGCCCACCATCGCTGCAGTAGCCCGCATGTGGGAACGCGAGTTCGACTACTCTCACGCCTGGAAAATGACGGTAGCGTTTGCCAGCCATTACGCGTACGTATACACTACGTCTTCGTTGCTCCCTGTGCACCCAGCTCATAGTACGTCTTAGCTGCACGATGGTCCCTCGGTGGGACAAACTCAATCCCCAGACGATTATGAGAGAACATCCGGTTCTCTACGACTCGCCGAACGAACTCACACGAGTCCTCGTCCCGGATCTCTCGACGTACCCGGAGAAGGAGGACGACGGGGAGACCGAGCGCCGTGTCTTCACCGCGGACGGCGTCCAGGTTCCACGACGAAAGCCCCGCGGCCTCCGAGCCTGCGATCGCGGGGCCATGTTGCAAAACCTGTCTTGCCTTCATACCCTCTTCGCGGGGCCCGCTGGCGTCGTCGATGACAGCGACATGGACGAAGAGTTCGAGATCGACGAGGAGCAGATATCTCGTGCTCGCACACGGTCCCATGACGTGTCTTACACGTCTTATCCCCACATGTTCTCCAAGAACATTGGGCAGTGGCAGGCAAACGGTATCATCCGCCCAATGGTACCACACATCCAGAGACTTTCCAAAACGCTCACTCAGCCTGGCTCTGGCGGGAATGCGCTCACAGGAATGAATAGCCAGTGCTATAATAGCATGTCCCATCGTATGCGCGTCAGCAAACGACACCACCTCGCACAGAGAGGCGTGCTTACGGGAGCGGCCGCCGGTCCTTGGGCGACGACACCGACCGCGGAGAATACGGCGTGGACCCTCTTCGGACAGGCGGATATCGGCCTTCCGCACGAGAGGATGGCGAACCAACTGGCGACAGGTCCCAAGACGTTTCTCCGATTGGAGAACAACTTCCTCATCGATTTCACGCATCTCAAGGACAGATACCGCTCTGGCAGCGCCCTCTACACCCAGTTCGTCGTGCCCTATGAGCGGATCTGCCTACGCGCCGACGTTATCGACCCTCTGCGCGCCGCTTGCGTAGTCTTTCGTGACGAGGTATGCATGCGTTCCTCGCAGCGTATGTGTTTACGATGTCTCACTTCGATTTTTTTTGCCTCGCTCTAGTCCTTTTTGAACATGTACGTCTGGTCTGGATTCCCCGTCACCGCCGCTATGGACCGGATGTGGAAGGTTCATCTCGCCCCGCATCTCCGGTGCAACGCACAGGCCATCCGCGTCGGTGTCTTCTCCGCCGCTTCGGCCTCGTCTCAGGCCACGGCGGTCGCCGGCACCTCACGGTCCAACCCGTCACGTCCCGATCGCGTTGCGTCGCTCAGTCGTCAACCCAGCCCGATCTACGTCGAAGGCATCAGCGTTCTGGAACGCTTGCACAATTACCTCTACACCGGCGCCGCGAAGGTCCTCCCCTCCGCTCTCATGCGTAAGCTGTGGATACTGCGCGGCATCCTGGACACCGGATATCCGGTCATTTCGCCCGTGCTCTCTCTGGGTGGACCACGCAAGCTGACCCCCATGCTCGATATCTCGAAATGGCCGGTCGATCCCGTCACCTACCGGCCCCTGACCTCTTCCAAGCGCGCCCAGGAGATCTCGTATGGGCTGCCCCATTATCTGGTGAGCGCTCCCGTCTCTCGTTCTCTACGCTTTCTCTAATGCGGGTCTTCCAGGCGTACGAAACGCTCATGCACATGCACACCGCCATCGCGAATATGGAACCTGACCGCTGGCCCGACGCTACCGCGCTTGGGCGTCAGCTCCGCGTTCTCGCCAACATCGCCGTCGACGCGTTCATCGCGGACGTGCGTGACATCGTGCGCACGCAGATCCGCGCGGAGATCTTGCCGATCCTGGAGGACAAGGACGCTGAAGGCTACTCCGCTGCGAAGACTCGCCGGACGGCGCTCATCAAGTGGCTCGAGATCGAACACCCTCTCGACTGGGGTCAGGATGCGGCGACGCACGTCATCCTCGTTCAGGCCGTCGCAAGAGACTCCATTGAAGCCGCTCGTGGCCTTCCCCCGTCGAACCGCGGGCAACAGAGCGTGGAGGATCTCGTGAAGCATTTTTTGCACGTCGGCAAGACCACCGGGCTCGCCGCGCTCCGCCCCCCCATCTGGAACAAGGGGCAGTGTTGGCCGGTCTTGCGTGCCGCCGTCGCGCAGGCGCAATCTCGCGCGCTGAAGGCGATGGAGCCTGCGGCCGCCGATGAGGCTATCAAGGACGCGTTCATCACCATCGTCGAGGAGCGTCGCATTCACTTCTACCCGGACTCCCTCCCTCCGTCCGGAAACAGCAACCGCCGTTCTCTCCAGCCCTCCTTTCGGTCGTGGTCGCTCGTCGGACCGCGAGCGCGCCTGGCTGTGGTTCCCGGACGGTCCGCGCCGATGACTCAGACGGAGCGCTTCCAATTCGAGATGTCACAGAACTCGCTCGGGCAGAAGCTGAGCGACCGGAGCAGCGATTGGGACACGAGGGAGGTCATCATCGCAGACTACCACGAACACCTCGATCGCACGGTGCTGCCGGACAGCTGGAACATCACACCGGAAATGCTCAAGAAAGACACCGACCAGTTCACCGTCGCCTGCTACGAATGGGCGAAGTCTCAGTTTGTTCACAAACGGTCAGACTGGAAGTGCGACCTCGCCCTCATCCTGGCGTTCTTGATCTCAAAGGTCATACCCGCCGTCGCGTGGAAAACCCCGTGCAAGGAAATCATCCCCCTGCTATCAAAGCTGGGTATCGACGGCCCTAAGTCTGCCGTCCCGCCCTCATCCAGACGCGCGGCGATCAACGTCATCCGCACGCTCAGCTGGACGGTCCGCGACGTCAACGGAGTGCACCAGGAGGAAATCTACTTCACGCAGGCGTCGATTGTCTTTCTGTGCTGGATCAGCGAAGACTCCCCGCTGCGCAAGTGCTTGAAGAAAGTGGGCAACAGCGGGCTGGGTGCTCCCTGGAGCACTAAGCATCGTACGTCCGTCCCTATGCGTGCCCGTCTGTCACGTCTTCCGAGCGCCGCTGACTTCTTTTACAGAACCCAAGTCACTTACGCCGATCAACCTCATCCGCATGGGCCTCGCATACCCTATCGGCAAGGCCGTCACCACTCGTCCGGTCTTCAACACAAACTTCAAAATTCTCGACGACGACGAGCTCATGGTCTGGCACAAGGAGGTAATATCCATGCTTAAGCAGCAGGGTCCTCGAGGCCCCTTCGCGCTCGTCACCAAAATCTTCGGTGGAGAAGTTGCGGCTAGACTGGCCGGCAGCGGTCATTTCCCGGACCAACCCGCCTCCTCTCAACGCAGCGTCTCCAGCAGCAGTTCGTCGACTGCGGTTTCGTCTTCAAGTCGCACTTCGTCCAAGCGCTCTCTGGCCGATTTCGCCGCAGACGACGATGCATGGCTCGTCGACAACGAAGAAGCTGGTGAATTCTGTATCCCCTCTAGACGTCGACGTGTAGTGTAGTCCTTTATCGACATAATCCATCTCCCTACGCTTACCTATCTCATAATGCAGTCCGTTTAATACATCGATAACCGACTCCGAGAGCGTTCCGTTCCTGCACTAGCCAGTGACGATGTCTTGCCGTGCACACCTTGCTTACTGCGCTTCGTCAAACACCAGTCATATACGTCTTTCAAAGAGGACAACAGGGTTGCCCTGCACAAACCTCCCGACACATAAAGCATATCACATGTACCCCGGGAGAGCACGCATGTGCTCTCCCGCGCGCGTTTATTTCTGTGTCCATGCGCGGGAGAGCACACGCGTGCTCTCCCGCGCGCGTTTATTTCTGTGTCCATGCGCGGGAGAGCACACGCATGCTCTCCCGCGCGCGTTTATTTCTGTGTCCATGCGCGGGAGAGCACACGCGTGCTCTCCCGCGCGCGTTTATTCCTGTGTCCATGCGCGGGAGAGCACACGCGTGCTCTCCCGCACGCGTTTATTCCTGTGTCCGTGCGCGGGAGAGCACGCGTGTGCTCTCCCGCCCCCTGCGCATTCTACGGACCGCGTCTCGTCACAGCGTCAGTGTCAACTTTGCATGTTCTTCAATTGACTGAGGCGATACGAATCGTCGTTGTCGTCGGGAACATATTTCGAGCGTATACGACCCAGGTAAGATACACAAATAACTATTGAAGCCTCGCGACGAGATCGTCTCTGCCACATGCACGGAGACGTTCCAAGAGCAACTCCATATTGCCAGATTCCGTGATCCTCTTGAGTAATTTGTCCCCCATGGTTATTCTTGAGTCGTTAATCTTGCGCGCCAAGTCCGCATGGTCCGCGCACAGGTGGCTGCGCATGAACGCGTCCTCACCGCGATCTATCATGTCCGCAAAGTAGTGGCGAATGGTGTCACGATCGAACAGCGCCTGCAGTAAACGACCGCCCGTGGGGCCGACGTCGACGGTGGGTTCGGACTGGATCGCGGGCAGGTCGCGAGCGAGCACGGCGGGACGCACGACCCCGTCCCACGGCGCCCAAGGGAGGGCGATACACTCGACAGCGTCGAGAGCCTGCCAGTCCTTGGCGATCGTGTCGCCATCGCCGACACGGAACTGCAGCTGTAAGACGACGAAGTCGCCCTTCGCCAGGCGCACAATCCCTTGGCCGGCGTCCTTGACGTAACGGGAGCCCATCATGTTTTCTGCGTGCTAGACAGAAAACGCAAGTTAGGCGGCTGGCACGTCAACGTGAATATGCGGCGCGACTCACTTCAGTGGTGTTGAACTGGTGGATAAGCAACCTAGGCACGTGGTCCCATGGGTCGTTGGCGACGCCAAGGACGGTGCGTTCGATACTGTAGATGATGCGCGAGATCAGCACGAACACCGTTGCGCAATGTAATTGGTTATGCACACACCCGTCTTGCGTGAACGTGACCGCGTTGTCGCAGTCTGTCTTGCCTCGCTGCACCGCCTCCGTCGAGGACGCCTTGACGACCATCTGTGCTCGCGAGCTGAACACGAGGATAGGTGCGTCGTCCTTGCGGCGATTCTGCACGAGGATGCGCAGGCTGAGCAGGCTACAACTGTACGCCCTGTTGGTCCGCATGATGGCGTAGCTGGCGTCTGCGGCGGGCCCAGTCATCGTGTTGATGTAGCGCTCCCTCAGGACCTCTGGATCGAGGCTGTCCAACAGAGGCTGCAACCTGTCCACATGCGTGTTGTGTTAGCAGGCAGAAAGTCGTATCGCCAAAGTCAGCACGCACTTGCAATCGATGCGGCCCTCGATAGTGACCCACATCCCCACGTCGTCTTTGTGCGCGTGGGCAAAGACAGGGTGCTGCGGGAATCGCTCTTCTGCGTCGGCCTCCGATTGGAATGCCATCGTCGTCGGCAAACGTGCGAACGTGGTGCACGCGAGTTTGTGGCGCGGCTTGTAGTCCGCGCGCTGACACGCTTCGTCGCAGTAGCGCACCCCCCTGCGTGTGCCGCTGATCAGCGTATATTCACGAAAATAACCCAGGTAACTCACTTGCAGTGCGAGCAGCACTTTAGAGCCACTTCACTCGACTTGCCGCAGTACGAACAGTGCGTTTTCGAAAACTGTTCGCGGTTCATTTTCCTGTCGCATATCCGCTGTAAGCGATTTAAAGGTGTTTCAGCTGTGCAGTCGTCCGTTTGGCCCACGCTCGCTAGCAGCGCTGTGCGAATCGCATTCGTGCTCTGAGACTGCATTCTGATAGCAGAGTCAGCGCGAGAGATCGCTTGAGGAAAGACAACGGCCTGTACGTACGAACATCAACACCGTCGCGTGAAGCGGGAGAAGCCTCCTTCGCCGAAACTCAAAGTCACAGCACCTCTGCACCTGCATCTCTCGTCAATCTACCGTCGGCGCTGAGCGCGCACCGATAACGGAATCACCACCACCGATCATCACAGCGACAATATGCCCCGCCGACGCCGCCACAGAGCGCACCGCCGCCCGACTACGTCGAGCGACGACACTTTGGCGTCCATCTTTGATGCAGCGGCCAGCGTGGATATCGGGACCGCCATATCTCGCATACCCCGACAACGGCGCGAGGTGAGCCATCCTGCAGGTCTGCACAACGCATGAAGACGTTTACCACATTGTGTGCAGCTCGTTCGATCGCTCACCGGCGAGGACATCGAATTCATTCTACTCGTCTCGATTCAGTCTGGCCTGATCGTCGACACAGCATTTACGGAGCCCACACAGAGGGCAGATTGGCGTGCGCACATCACCGAGACGGCCGTAGGTCCTATGAACGAAGAACGAGCTCTGCTGCTGCTCGTCATGACGCGCTGCTCGTTCCGCAGGGGGAACAACTGGGGCGAACACCTGGAGAGAGCGATGGCTTCCGTCGAGGTCCTTGGCATCATGCTGGAGGTCGCCGTGTATGAGGGACGGTCTCTGTGACATCAGCCAGGACGCTGAGGATTCGACTCGCATCGGGCGTTCTGAATCCAGGGGGATGGGTGAGAACATCATATCCTTCAACGCGAGCACACTACTCACCGTCACCCTCTACAGTCGCTCCAACTATACGAACAATCTTCCTGTTCATACGCCCGCAGATCTCCCTCTGTTGTGCCGAAATCCGTGTATGTATCCGTCTGTTGCACATCATATATCGACGTGATCTTACGCGAAGGTAACGTGTGCGCGCCCATTTATTCCGGAGAACGCGCGCGGGACAGCACATGCGTGCTCTCCCGCACCGGCGTCAAACCTGCGGGACAGCACGGGTGTGCTCTCCCGCGCTCGCCTCAAACACGCTGGACACTCCAAGTCCACGATAGCGAGACGTGGAACGTCGTCGCGGCGCCAATGCCACACATCGTGTCGCATGGAATTGCTGTACCAAGCGCGAATAGCCCAGTAGATGATGCAGGACCCTACTTGCCACTAGTGAACACGACAATGTCATCGAACGCTGTTACTGTGTCCGCTTCCCCGCGTATATATTTAGTATGACCGCCGCTGTCCTCGTACGGAGCACAACCATGGCGCCTTACATAGGGCACGGTGGACGCGAGCGCAAGAGCACGCGGTTGGTCTCCCTCCCCGTCATGGAGGGTGCCGCCCCGCACCCAGCATGCACGTCGGTCCGATGCTAGAGAACGCGTGTATGTTATGTTCCAACACAGACGAACAAGTAAAACCCGTATTCGCAATGATCGACCAGGCACACGGTATCGTAGTCGGCGCTTCATGATGGTACAATACGTCGGGGCGTATATACCAGTAGGATATCGGTGTACGCGTTGCACTTCCTGGACGCACCCTGGGCCCATTACAACGTAGGTCATGCATTCCAAACATCCCGGGGAAGACGGTCCGGGAAAGGAGCGCTGTGCGGTGGTAGGGCAGAAGCAGCGTTGAGGTACCCAAATTAGGCAATAGACGCGAGAGAGATAGGGCACATGGCCCAAGCGCTCCTTCATCATCTGCTCCCTAACCCAGATTTTCTCAACCTTCTTTCGGACGCTTGCTCGACATCAGCTCATCTCGATTGTTCGTTCCCACTGTGCGAATCTAGACGACATGGAAACCTCATCCGGCACACCGGACGGAAGGGTGCCACGCGCCCCAGCTGGGAACACGAAGCCGAAGGTGAGAGTCCTCGCGGAGCCAGTATACATAGCACATGCTCACTGTTGCTCGCTTCCCGACGATCAGAAGAAGGTTCAAACCGTCCCAGGGGATGGTAATGGCAGCGCGCCACACGCCCCGAGCGGCAGTGGCACCGGCGACGCTGATCTTCCCGAACCGGAACAACAACCGGCCGAGTACGGGGAGTCGGACGGTGGCGCACCGCAAGATCCCCCCCTTGTTCCCGGAGCCGAGACGGATGCCGGCGCGCCCACACGCAAGGGAAAGGTAAGCCTGTCCGCCAGTACAGAGCGCGTTATGTGGTCTGTTAACACAATGAGCCACTCAGATAACCCAAGGCGCAGCGCGCGCGTCACAATTCGCCGCCAAGCACTATCCCCCTCGCGATGTTATCCTCATCCCGCACAGGGACGACAGCGAGGGTAGCGAGGACGAGGACGAGGACGAGGATGAAATCGACTCGCCGCCGCCGAAGAACGCGAAAGGGAAAGGGAAGGCGAGGGCGAAGAAAACCGCGGACACCGACGCGGCCCCGAAGGCGAGTGCGCGCCCTCATCCCGCGCTCCCTATGCTAACGATATTCATCCACAGAAGAAGCGCAAGTCCCGCAAGAACACCGAGGACGACCCAGAGGCCGTCGCGAAGCCCGCGCGGGGTGTGACGGCTGGGGACGTCAGGGTCACTCTCAAGGGCACTGAGGTGGCCGAGGCGAGCAAGACGACTTTGACGAAGGAGGACGCCGCGCAAGCAGCGGAGGCGTTCCTCGGATTCGGGTACGGCTCGCTTTCCGACGACCAGGGCTTTCGCTGGTTTTTCGGCCAAGGCAACGCGCGCGCAATCAGCCCTCAGAGGCTCGCCCAACTCAAGCAATCGTTCATCGAGCAGGGCATCACTCCGTGGAGGGACCCTATCGCTATCGTCGTGGATGGCAGGTACATAGAGCCCGGGTGCCTCACCAAAGAGGCGATCACCAGCGACGACGGCCCGACCATCCAATGGACGAACGCGGTGGATGACCAATGGGTCGACATCCTCGGCGGGCAGCATCGCCAGCGCGCGCTTCAGGAGCGCGAGAAGGAGCTGAAGCTCGATGTCGACCGCATGGACCAGAAGATAGAAAAGCTGCACAATGCGAGGCGCAACGAGCAGGAGAAGGAGGCCTCGCTGGCGCGTTTGCGCTACATCCGCGACAACGTCCGGTCGCTCGTGGGCGATCCCCTCCGGTGGTTATTTGCGGTGTATGACAAAGGCAAGGTCGTGCGCTCTCCCTCGTAGCGACGCGCACTAACACGCAGAACGTATGCAGACAAGATCAAGGACAACCGGCGCGTCATCCTCCATCTCTCCGAGAACGACAACAAGAAGTCGTATCCGCAGACCGCAGAGGAAACTTTGCAGAAGCACCACTTCCACGTCGTCGACGCTCTCGCGAAGCGCAAGAATCCGGAGGACATCTTGGGCAGCGCGAGCTATCGAGACAACGTCTTGGAACCCATTGTCGGCGACAAGGCGATGAAGAGGGGCAACGCTCGGTTGTTGGTCCACCCACATTCGTTCACCTTCCTCTCCAACATCTTCCGCCTCACCTATGTGCGCAACGGGCAGACCGTCAAGGCGTCCGCGCTCCGGCAACGGCTCTTGTTTACGCAGGCGAAGCATATCGCGCGCATCCACAAGAAGCGCCTCGACAACACGGTCGGAGGGGTGAGTACTTTTCTCTCTTTTCCCTTTGCGGCGCACATACGGTGTTCTGACATTTCATGCAGATGTGGGCCGACGTCTTCGCACTGCTCGTCGATCAGATGACGTTCATCGCCTCTTCCTCGCGCTTCGGTCTCGTGCACCCCATGAAATCGAGATCGGGCATGACGGAGCAGGAGATGTTCAACGACCCAGAGCTGACGAAGGACATGCAAACCCTGAGGTTGTACATCCGTCTCAGAAATGACGAACACACACCTCTTGAGACGCTCAACAAGGCCGAGGACGCGATGCAAATCACCCTCGCGAGCCTCCTGCGCGACGCCACGAGCGAAGAGCGCGAGATCTGGCACCCGACGCTCATGGCGTCCATCGACGCCTTGTATGTGAAGTATCTGCGCCCGCACAAGGAGTACTTCGGATCTTCGACGTGCCCACAATGGGTGGAGGGCATGGTCAAGTACTGGAATGTCATGGTGAGGACGTGCGATCAATGGTGGAGCGAGGACCCCCACACACCGACGACGCCGACGACCGTGCAGGCTCAACGGTCTGCGCTTGGGAAGCTCCAGTGGTGGGGAGCGCAACGCGAACTTGCAGACTGCCTTGTGCTCCCCTGGCCAACTACGTCCATGCTAGAGGACATGTACTCGGTCCTTCAAGGCGCCTCGTTTGCCATACAATGGGTAAGTCTCACTTCCCCTTGTCCATCACGCGCGTTAGCTCGCCGTGATGTGCGCCGCCCTCGTTCGGACCGTATGCGGGCGCGGGAAAGCACGCGTGTGCTCTCGCGCGCGCACATCTCGGCCAAAACGTGCGGGATAGGTGCGGGAGAGCACGCGTGTGCTCTCGCGCGCGCACATCTCGGCCAAAACGTGCGGGATAGGTGCGGGAGAGCACGCGTGTGCTCTCCCGCGCAGTGTTACAGGCAGGCGATAGCGCAGACGTGTGGGACATGCGCGTTTTTATCAACGAATCACACCATAAATGAAGGAGAAAAATCTGACATCTTGTTCCCAACAGCTCTCCAGGCAGTTGGACCCCATGGTCGACAAGGCCATACAGGCAGCACCCGTCAACATTTGGGACCACACCTCGCACATGCGCGAGTACCTGGCTGATCCCCTGCTCATGCCCCACCGCAGCGATCCTCCGTGGAAGGTGGGTCGCATTTTTTATTTATTACGAAGCGTATACTTCACTGATCACGCTCTGTCGCGCAGCTTTGGGAGTGGATCTTTCATCGCCTTCCCGAGCTCACTCGTGCGGACGTTGAGCTTGAGCAGTTCAACGGCATTCACACCACGCGGTTTTTTAGCATGTCGACAAACATCCATAACTCCGCGCTGAGCTACGCGGATCAGCTGGACGATCCCGCATGGGACACTTTTTCCGCCCCCTGGATCGACATCCTCGGCGAGGATGGTTGGCTGCCGTCGTACACCCGCGAGATTGACGCAATTGGACATTCCTTGCACCTCAACGTCCCCAAGCCGCTCGTAGTAGAGCGTCTGGCCAAGAACATGGTGCTGCGCTACCCTCGGTCGAAGAAACACTCCCTCGGCGTAAAGGTCCACGACAAGTACGAATGCGTCAACCTCCTTGACGTACATCTCGTGGAGTGGCGAGAGGTCGATTCCAAGGCGCGCCTTCGGGGCATGCACGGCATCGCATTCTACATTTTCGTCGCTCACAAGTGGTACGAGCGGACGATGAGCCACATGCTCTCGACCGACGTTGGCCGCTGCCTCCGCGAGCAGTTCATGGAATTTCTCGACGAGCACTGGGGGATGGCGCCTCCCCATCCCGTTGACCAGCAGGGTAAGCGTACGGAGCAGCCAGACTCAGGCCCCTCGCAGGGCACCCTCCACCCCCCGCCTGTTGCCGGTTCTTCGCGGCAGGTTCCTACCATCGACGTCGCCGTTACGAGTCGCGTTCAATGGGACAAATCGATCGTTGATCGTCTGCTCGCCAATGCGTCCCTTCCTGTCGAGATCCGCGATTACCAACTCGAGATGCGCGAGCTCGCAGAGAAGCGTCAACGCTTGGATGCGTACACCTCCGGCATGAAAAAGTTGGTCAAGTTCCTCGAGAAGTCACCTCTCGTGAAGTACCTGCCGTCGGAGAAGGGGCTCATGGAGGGCGAAGTCGGAGCAGCCGTCGAGAATTTGATCACGGTATGACTTCGACGCCGCGTATTCACTGGATATGACCGTCCGCTCACTGCCGCTTTGTAGAAACTGGTGAACAACGTGAACCGTTCGGAGTTCCGCAGGGATTTCCCCAATGTGCCCTACGTGCTCCCCACCACGAATCTGCAGATGATCGATTGCCCTCCCGTCAAAGTACTCCACGACCCCAACTACTACACTACCCTCGCCGAGCTCAAGGCGCGCGATCCTGACGTTTACAGCGACTACATCGCTCGCCGCGCCCTCCTGCACGCCGCCCTCAAGAAGGACAAGGAGACGGATCCCGCTGTCGTCGTGCCGGACATCGAGGAGCTCCTCCCGCAAGACGTCTATCTCGCACCTCCGGAGATGACCCTCATGCCGCCGGCGGACGCAGAGTCGGAGGCCATGGACCTTGACGGCAGGAAGCAATATTTGCGCAACGCCCTCCTCAGCGACGCCTTCCTGCCCCACATGCTGAAGTCTGAGGAGCACGTCAACGCCGACGACGACTCAGATTACTATTCGGAGACCGCCGACGCCGCCGTCGTCCCGCATTCGACCCGTATCACTCGGTCCCATGCCCCTCCTCGCGACGAGGACGTCGACATGGAGGGCGCCGAGCAAGCTGTCAAGGACAACAACGCCCCTTCGCACTCCGTCTCACAGGGCGGGGACCAAGTCGACAATGACGTTGTGATGGTTCACGACGGGCACACTTCGCAGGCAGCGCCCGTCGAAGAGCTCCCGACGGACGACGTCACGACGTCCTTTCCATCGCACGGCGACATCGACTCGGTCGAGCGCGCGCAGGACGATGACTCCCCGATGTTCGACGACAACGCCGGCCAGCTCACGTCCGAGGTCACGACCATCCAGAGGCACTTGCAGGAGATACCGATCTTCGATGATAAGTCCTCGGTCCTTGTCGACTACCACGACGGCGATGTGATTAATCGCACTCCCCTGGTCCGCCTCCTCATCGCGGCAGTGTCATTTTCACAGTGGGACGATTTGGACGACATAAACATGGAACTTGTCCGCCCCGGTGACGATCTCTTCGATGACGTTTGGTCGGAGCTCGACGATATGGCGGACCAGGACGTGATCGAGTGCCTCTGGGACTCGGTGATAGAGGGTCTGCGTCCTAAGGAATGCGCTCTCGCCATGCTCACCTATCGCCCTCTCGAGGACTCCCTGGACGCTGTGGCCGCTCTGCCCCCGATCCGGTTGCCTGCCGAGTGTCACACAGAGTACCGCGAGTTGCTCAGGGCGCGGTGCCCTGATGTACTCAAACCTGGCATGGCGCAGAGGAACGCCGCAGAGCTCCTGTTCGAGATGCTCAGGCAGCATCTCCCTCCGACGCCGCTCCAGTCCCCCGGCGACTTCCATCGGCCACTTTCGTCGGTCAGCCCGTCGGTGCCCAGCGTCCCCTCCCCAGCCGTCTCGTCCTCTGCGCGCGTCGACATCCAAGAGCGCCTTTCCTCTTCCGACGCTCTGATCGCGGCGCCGCCGCTCGATCCGACGACCCATATCGCGTCCACGCACGCTCATGACGCGCAGCCGGAGGGAACGCCAGTGGACGCACTGGAGGGTCCTTCTTCATCAATCGTTCCTGATTCGCCGTCAACGTCGACCCCTGCCGCTAGTCAGTACTTTGTTATCGCGTTCATATCACACCCATTGACGGCGTTACTCGTTCATTAGGTACATCCTCTCGCAATAAGCAGATGGTCCAGGCGTCCAAGCGCATGATCGACGATGAGCCGGAGAAACCGCCCCCAGCGAAGAAACCGCGCAGAGGCCGCCAGCGCACCCGACGCGCTCGCACTTCCACTGTCAGCGTTCCCACCATGTCCCGCACCCCCGCGTCGTCCCACATGTCGTCTTCGCTCTCGCTCGACCAGGGCAAGGCCCACGCAACGGCCTCCATGGACGCGGGCGATGTGGACGCCATCGCCGAGGACGAAGACGCGCAGGCCGTGAAGGAGGTCTCGTAGTCGTCAGGGATCCTGCATTTCTTTTACTGTACGCTATCTGCATGTTTCCGCGCGCGCGCGCACCAATGTTCTCCTTCTCGTCTCGTCGCTCATGTACCTCTAATGTAGCCATACGCAATTGATACATCATCGCTCACGATATTCAGATATCTCGCAATAATACTCATCATGATCTCTTTGATATACGAAACCTTACGTCTTCGCCCGCCTGAACCAGCAATGCGAGCCGCCGTTGCTTTCGTATAAACACCACAAGTCAATACATGTCATACGACGAACTCTCCTTCTCCACCTCGCACGAGCGTTCAATGTGCGGGACAGCACGCGCGTGCTCTCCCGCACGGGCGTTCAATGTGCGGGACAGCACGCGTGTGCTCTCCCGCACGGGCGTTCAATGTGCGGGACAGCACGCGTGTGCTCTCCCGCACGCGCGCTTCCACATGGCGACATTCGGTTCACGTCTTAATGGTAACTGGTCTGTCGTCGAGGAACGTTCTTTATCAGCCAAATCCGTGCCATATTACGGTCTTTCCAGCGCGCGAAGACGCATCGTTTATTTCGTCGCCTGTTTGCTGTGGAAGCGCTTTCGTGCTATTCGCTGACGATAGGATATACCTCTTGCGTCGGGCCGTCTTTCTGTTTGTGGACGAGGACGCTCATACGTCTTCTTTGCTCTGGTGCGCTGGCATGGCTCGTATCTAGGTGCATTCATCGGGTCATATGATTTGTGGTACGCACTGTGCCAACAAACAGCCTGAAATTCGTCGTTGTGCGGGGTCATGCCGCCACAGTCTTGTGCGATTTGCGTGCGTCGTTCGTTCACCTTTCCGCTCTCTTTTGGCGACGGCAATCAAATCTTGGACCTCGTCCCCATCATGTGGCCGCGTTTCGTTTGCCACGTCGGGTCCTTCTCCTTTACGCCCTTCGTCATGGAGCACCCTCCCGCTCCAACCCATTTTCTCTTCTGCGCATCCTCACCGGCCACTTTTGGCGATGCGTTGACCTCATTTATCACGCAACTTGCCATTCCATGGACCACCGCACCAATCCTGTCCTTCCACATCCGCGATCCCGTCGTTCTGGTACCTTATCAAGCACTTCTGCAGAACATCCTGCCGCCGGCGGGGCTCTCACTACAATTGGATCAGCTCCGCGATCTCGGGGCGTTGGTCGCTGTTCTCTCACGTTGGCAACACGTGCAAAGCCTGCGAATCACCGTCGGATGTTCAGACAGCGCTCCTCACACGCGATCGACGTTCCAACGCCTCTATATCGCACCGTTTGAAGACGGAATGTCGTTTCCGACGATGAACGGCGTCAAGGCGGTGATTTTGCAAGTTGTCGGTGCTGACGTTACGTTGGTAAGTGTCTGCTTTGTATTTCGAGTGCTCTTAAGCGCTGATTTCGGGATACCAGGAGGACATTGAAACGTTTTTGGAACATTTGCTCGCTTCCTTCCCTTTCGTGGTTACCGTGGTTCTTCAGCATTCAGCGCATGGTCATGGGGTCGATATCCCTCATACGTGGTTCGAACAGGTTTTGCGTATGCTAAAAAATCCTTATTTTAAGTTTGACACTTTCGTCTGCGAGGACTGGTTGTTTGATTGTCGGATCAACCGCTTTTACTTTGCTTCTGACTTTTACCACATTGCGGAGTTCCTCGATACACTGTTGCCGTTGTTGAGAGTGCGCACCTGCGATCATAGCCACCATTAGAACTAATCTACAGCTTGTTTGGTGTGGTAGGGTGTGACGGTCATGCGGCCGCCTACCAGAATTAGGGTTAGGGTTACGATTTCGATAATCTGCCTCTACGATAGGTTGTCTCATCCACTGCACCACTAGTGAATGGGAGATGTCAATGGGGGTATATATGCAAGCCGAAAGGAAAGGGTTCCATGAACATATCACAACGTACACCAGAAATATGTGAGGGTCTAGGCAAGACGTGAAAAACAATGAAAACATAATTCTAACATCTTTGCTTTGGAATACCAGCAGTTCCAGATGTACCCTTAAACCCATTATCACTGTGTGGACGACATGGGGAGAAGATGAAGAGGGAACCAATTTTTATATAGTCGGGTTAAATGTAAGCCTTTTAGGCTGGGGACTATGATCAGGATCACACTGAGGTGCGGGTGTTTCTGCAGGTTTCTATCTTTGAGGCGACAGCTCCTATTGGCTTGGCAGGAGGGTTATGTTACGCTCCATGCGCACCTCTGCTCTGAACTCTGGAACTCCGGAGTTCCGCAGCTTTGGACTTCGTACGCCAAGTTGGTGCACTCCGGACCTCCGATCTCCGGAATTCACGCACTCTAAAACTCCGAGATTTCACATGTACGTTTCCTTACAATTGCATCATTCTTCCATTATCTTGTCCTTTAACAATAACCTCTATTGTTGTTGTTTGCCAACTTTGGGACTGTGGATTTGATATTACTTACACTGGTATTGTCTTCCTTAACAATAAGCTTCCTTCCATAAATATGCACTGAGAATGTCGTAGTACCTCAGTTCAGACATGTTGTTTACCCCCTCGTTACTTGTCCTGTTTACCTTCCTTTGCACTACCACTTGTTAACCTATTCCTTTGGTCTACCTCCTTTCTGGCCTTCAAACTCCGACATTCGTAATCTGGTAACTCTGAGCCTCCATGCTCTGTGCTTTGGAACTCTGGACTGTGGACTTTGTTTGATCTCACCTGCTTGAGAAGTCCCCTTGAACTTTGTCACTCACTATCCTCTTCAACCTCCTCTCGGTTCTGCTGCCATCATGTTGGTAATTATAGCTGTGCTGATGTTCTTGCCTCCAGTGCCACGTATCTGGACTGCGCCCAAACTTCAGACCCTTTGGGACCCCAGAACTGTGCGCTCTGACCGTACCGTACGGCAGGTCACTTACAAGTGGTGGAAGTTGGTGTGAGCTTAAGTAATGCAGTTGTCTGAGGTGAGAAGGAGGGTTGGAGTATGCTTGTGTAGGGTTGCGAGGTGGAATGAATAGTGTAACGAAGTGGTGGAAAGGATATTCAGGGTGGGTTACTAGAGTGCTTGGAAGGGACAAGATTGGGTAAAGCTTAGGGTGTTAAAGGGGTGAGGAGGAGATGTGGAATGCTTAGATGGATGTGTTAGGGGGGACAGTTCTATTGTTGTTGAGGATGTTGGTGAGGTGTTAGGGGGTGTACAAGAGTGATTTTACCCCTAACCCTAAAAATAGGGTGTAGGTGGGACAGGGTGGGGGAGTGGGAGAGAGACGTGTTTGGTTTGTTACGGTGGGAAGGTGTTTTTGGGGGTGTACTGTGGGGTTAGGGTTAGGGAGGAGGAGCACAACGAGCGAAGCGAGTTGTGCGACGACGACGACGAGTGGGGAGTCGAACTAGGACAACAGGGGATGGAGAAAAACTCCAACCCATCCTGTTTCGACTTTTAACAGTCTCATCAGGTCCTGTATAGTTCATCCGATAAGGTTTTTCCCGGCATCGCGGCCGGAACTACGGCCTGCGCGATGCGTAACATTGCTTACATGGGATATCCAATCGCGGATACGCGATTGGCTGCTATTGTTCGAGCTGTTCTAACAATAGTATCTGATTACTGATGCTGTTCCCGTCATCGGCGCACAGCTCCCGTGCTGTGACTAATGCTGATGATCTGCCATGAATGATGTCATGGTCCAGGCTGCGCATGACGCGACGGTCTAGGCTATGACATCACCTAAT
>NW_007360329.1:2634406-2720773 GCF_000271585.1 Trametes versicolor FP-101664 SS1 | reverse complement strand
AGATATGCACCCATCACTGCTGCCTGACTTGCATGCCCTGCCAGCAAAGACTGGCTCATATCTCAGCATCCAGGCCAGCAATTAATATGCTGTAAATTGCGTGTTGTAGACGTCGCCCAGGGCTATTAGAATCCACTTTGAAGTGAGTTTACTTCCATACTTGCTGCGGAGATATGGCCCAGTCAGCCCAGCCCACAGGGGAGAGCCCATGTTTGGGGTGGGCGCACAGCCACGATCATACCCATTCTACATAGCCCTGATCGAGGGCTTCAAGAATATATCATAATATGACCTTACTTCCAGGGTTGCTGTGGGGAAAAAGCTTACTTCCATGTCCGATACGCTTACTTCCGACGGAAGTAAGCTCAGCGTCGGCCCGGACGCACAGCCACCGGCACGTAAGTACCACCATTGTGTAGCCAAGAAGCAGGGCTACCATAAAACCTTTGGAAGTAAGGGTATATCCCTAACGGTTGCCGAGATACGACCTTACTTCCGCCTTACTTCCACCTTACTTCCGGCATCCTGAGCTCAGGATGGGGTTTTATAGAGATAGAAAGCCCCTCAAAACTTCATTGAACAGCGGCTGGTTCTCGTCGCACACGATGAGATGACCGTGCAGGCAAACGATGGGAAGGCCAAGAGCTGGGTTCCGGATGGCGAGTATCCATTGAAGAAGAAAGGTGTCGGGCGCGGAATCCATCGCAGCGATGTGATTTGCTCGACCGTCGGGCTGCTCGAGGAGGCGGGACAAAGCATGGAGTATGGGAAGAACTATGAGGGATATTGGACCGGGGAGCTCTTTGTGAAGCAGGTATGTGGGTTCAGCATTATGGCCCTCGTTGAACAGCTCAATTTAAGTTATTCTTATATGCAGCTCCAAGAGAAAATCATTCCTGCCTTTGAGGCTGCCCATGGCCCGGGCTATCAGGCTCTTATCATGGTCGACAACTCTCAGGGTCACTCTGCATATTCAGCGGACGCCCTCCTTACCAGCCGGATGAACTTGCGGCCGGGAGGCAAGCAGGCTCGAATGCGGGATGGACAGTATACCGATGCCAGCGGTGTTGAGCACGTTCAGAGCATGGTCTTTCCCGCTGATCATCCCGAGTTTCCTGACAAACCAAAGGGCATGAAGCAGGTCCTTGAGGAACGAGGGTTGTGGCGGAAAGGTATGCTCATGAAGTGCCCGGACGGCGACAAGTGCGACCCCGATGCCAGGGACTGCTGTGCAAAGCGGATCCTCGATCTGCAGCCCGATTTTGCGGGGCAGCAGTCACTCGTTCAAGAGGTCATTGAAGCTGCAGGGCACATGTGCATCTTCTTGCCGAAGTATCACTGTAAACTCAACTTCATTGAATTCTTTTGGGGTGCCGTGAAGCGGTTCCTCCGGGACAACTGCGACTACACGTTCAAGACACTCCAAGAGAACCTCCCGCGCGCACTCAAATCGGTCAGTGTCGAGCTGATACGTAAGTGGGAACATCGTTCAGTGCGATGGATGGAAGCATATAGGTCAGGTCTTAGTTCACATGATGCACAGGAACAAGTAAAAGCCTTCAGTTCGCGTCGCTACAAGTCGCATCGTCATATTCCGGAGACTCTCGCGCGTACATTAGACGCCTAGATTACTAATGCTCTACCTTCCATATTCGTCATTAATTACCATATACGGAAGGTTGTTCCCATCACTGGCAAAATCGCGACCCTCGAAAAATAATAACTCGGTCAGTTTTGAGAATTTTGAAAATCACTTTGACAGATCTCTTCCTATGCCAAATGCGAGCATTCTGGTCAAACCGATAGTCTGTATGGTTTGATTTGGGTGACCTCATACGGCTATACAAGTTTGGTGGTGACTAGACGCCCCGCACCATAGTCACGATGATCCCGACCTGGGGCAGCGTGAATGAATTCAACATCCGCAACACGTGAATACAATCGGAGTTCATTCAAACAAAGTTCAAGATGCACTCAAAATGTTCTTAGGTGGGTCATGGAGAAATGCCCACGGTGCGAGAAGGACGGGTGCTCCGTGCGCCGCGGTGGGCGTAGCTTTCGGCGATGGAGGCGCGGAGAGACGTTCCGGCCGCGGGAGGCGCCACCTTTGGGTCAGGAGAGAGGATGGCCGACATGGGGTGCAGTCAGGACGGACGCAGGGAGAGGGACGAGCGGCGTCCGCCTGCATAGACCTACACATCGTGTAACGTGTGTCGAGAAACTCGTTGCCGGTGTATAGCCAGCCAGAACGGGTGTCGCCTGGTGCACACGTCGCGAAGCTATACCCATGCACTCAACTCCCTAGAATACATTCATCAGTCGAGCCACGACCGACTACACACACCGCGCGGGACGCAAAGAACAGCCATAAAGCTGTATATTAGATGAGGTATCGCCTACTATACGGGATATGAGGTGCGCGCGGAACACGACGCCACGGCGCGGGCACAGCCAGGAGGCCGTCTGGGAGCATGACATCGACGGGAGGGAGATAGTAAGAGTACACGCCGGACCCTATCGTAGCAACAACAGAGATGCACTAATAAGAATAAGGGTAGTGTGTGCGATGTAGAGTGGTGTACAGTATATACGTGCTCGAGGCGCCAGCGAGCGGGCCCGTGTAAGATTAGCATATCGACCTGAGAACCCTATTATGATTATAAAAAGTGCGGACGGGGGCGTGCGTGAGAGTGTCGTTGCATGCGGAGTCCGGGCGTGCAGAGCGAGAGCATGAAGGCGAGGAGAGGGGAAGAGGCGGTCACCGCATGCGGAGTGCGCGCAGCTGGTACTGCACCTCGCGGATGTCCTTGCGGTTCCACTCGCCCGTCCACGTCCCCGCGCCCGTAACCCACACGCGCGAGTTCGGGCGGTCATCGGACGCGGGCGAGGAGGCAGTGGACGAGCACTCGGGCGCGGACGCGGTCTGCTGTGGGTGCGAGTAGTCGACGGACATGCTGCGCCTGCGGTTCGGCTGCGCCTGCGGCTTTATGCGCGGGAGCGTCGCCTGCGCGCGAGGCGTGGGCGGGACGGGCGATGTGGTCGACGAGGAGCTCGCGGTCGCGGGGGAGGCAGCCGTGGACTGACGGCGGGAGCGGGGGGAGGAGCGGAAGGGGAGGATGAGCTCCGCGGGGACGTTCTCGCCGAGCGTGCGCTTCAGCTTCGCGAGCCGCTTCCGGCGCGTCTCGGTCGCAGTCGGGGTGACCGGCGTGGTAGGCGTAACGGGGAGCATGCCGCCGGAACGGGACGCGGACTGTGCGAGGGTGAGGGTGGAGGAGGTGTCTGGGGTGATGGGGCACTGCACGCGGGGGTCAGACGGCGGCAAGGCCACGGCGTTGAGGCGGAGGACGAGCGGCGTAGGGAGAGGTGCCTGCTTGCCCTTGGAGCGCGACTTCTCGCGGACGTGCCGGGTGAAGGACTTCGGCGCCGGGAGGCTCGCCGAGGACTCGATGGAGGTGACGGAATCCAGACTGGTGCGCGGGAGGAAGAGCGAGGAGGCGGAGGAGGACGCGTCTGAAGACGAGTCGTAGAACGTCGCAGCGGTAGGTGGAGGGAGCTCGAAGACAGATCCCTGGCGACGCTTTGCGTACGCGGAGGTCTTGCGGACGGGCGAGCGGCGGCCGGCGATAGGGAGGAGAGGTGGGCTCGGACACGAGGTATCCTGCTCGAGGAGCTGGGGGGTCGTGCCGAGGACTGCGCCGAGCTTGCGGGTGGTGCGGATGAGGCGGGTGCGCTGGCGGGCGTCGAGGATGTTCGACGTGGGCGGGAGGCGGGGGGAGACGTTGGCGAAGGTCGTGTAGGAGGTGGTGTTCATTTTTATACACAGGCTAGTGGGACGTACGCAGTACGGTGTGGGCCTGGCGGGATCAATGTCAACAGGGCGTAGCTGAGGAAGGGAGCGCGAGAATATATAGAACAAGAACAAAAGAAGGAAGAGGATGGGAGAGAGAGCGGGAGGAAGAGGCGACGATTGTCCAGGAGTACAAGAGTTGCCATCACAGGGACAATACGCACCTGTTGCCGTGTCCATGTTCCATTCTCGTCTCGTCCCCATCCCGACTTCCTCGCACTGCCCTGCCTCATCTCTCCTGATTCTGTGCGAGAAGTCGAGGCCGGTCGTGAGCCGAGGTGCAGTCGTTGACGGCGGAGGCGATCCGGAGGAGGTCGTCGGCTGAGAATGGAATAGACGCCCGAGAAGCAGCAGACAATGACGGGCGCCTGTGGATGTTTGCGCATCGGCTGTTGCTGTTTGCCCTCCGACCTCCACCATCTCGTTCTCGTCCACCTCCCGCTCGTCGTCTCGCTCAGCTGGTCTCTCTCGCTATGCTCTGACAGCGCTACTATGACTATCTGCCACGTCGCTCTCGCCCGCCTGCGCAGTGACTCTCTAGCAATCACTTTGAGCCGTCCGGAGTTGATGAGGGCGATGCGGTCCGCGGTCAAAATCAGCGTCCCCCTCGCGCCATCCATGCCGGATTCACTCTCCTGGCTCATGCGAGTCCGCGATATCGCATCCATCCAGCGTTTCACGGAGCACTTCCTCCAGATCCGGCCCAACGTGGGAGCGATGTATGCTAGACGACGCGGCGGGAGCGCTCTCGATGTGGACAATATATCTCTATGCTGCAGCTCTGGTGTGTTCTCGATGCGTTCTCCCGGTCTTGACGCGAACTCCGCATGACGAGGTACGTTTAGCACTGCGCCTCAAAGGAGGCTTCTCGATGCGTCGATGTCACTCCTGGGCGGTGCGCCCTCGCCTGTGCTTCACTTATCCCCGTGTTGCGCTCGGTCGAGTTCCGGATCCGCGGGTGTTGCAGACGATACAGGTCAGTTCCAGCCACTTGACCGGGGTCTACATGGTGCAACGTCACAGTACCTACGGCCGCGCTCCCTTGGTGTGCGAAACGTAGAGCGATGCATACGAGAGTTGCTTAACATCGTTGCTGATTCTACACTGTTCAAGCAGATACCGACCTCATCGCTACGTCCCGGGCGATCTGCCACTCTTCGCACACAACCAGCCCGGAGCCATCTCGCAGCCCGCCGCTTCCTCTTTACAGCTCAGCAGCACTGCATCTCGTGCCGCCACTGCGTTCCCCGACGCCGATGCTGCGTCCGTCCGGTGCACAGAACGGTGCACTCAGCACTGCGACCGTCAAGAATCGTCCGTCTGCGTGGAAAACTCCGTTCCGGACGATGTTCCGGACGTCATATCCTGTGCGTGTTCTACGCATTATGACATCTTACCTGCGCGCCTCCTGGCTGTACTTCTTGTGCACAGATTTACGATCTGCCGTTCATCACGTTCATCTTTGCGATTCCAGGTGTGCGGCTGGGATCCGGACATGTGGGGTTTCCCGCAAGCTTCGGTCACCGGCTGTCGGCGGTTCGCAACCCCGCACTTGGGGCGATGTCACGACGCGCGCGCCCGCTCGAAAGCCCCGCGGCTTATGTCTGTAAGTCCTATATAAACTCTATGTCCGGCGGAGATATGTTCTCGACGCTCTTGTCAGTACCGAATGCAGATGTTCTTCTAGACGTCGTGTCCTGTGCGCATCATATCTTGGCATCTCGACATTGTACTTGAGTACCGGCTAGCAGAACGATCCGCTGTTCATCTTGGCGACTACAACTGTGCGGACCAGATCAGCTACCAGATCCGGGCATGTGGGGTCCCCCCGCACGCATTGGTCTGGAGCTGGGTCCCTGCACTGCGTACGGCATCATCTAGCTCGCGCCCGTTCGGAAGCATCGCCACCCTTGTCTTCACGCGTCAAGAGCGCGTTCGGCCGTGTATCAGGACGCCTGCAAGGCTCGAGTGCGGATGTTCCGGACGTCGCTACATGTGCGTATGCCTTCTCATAATGCCGTACCAATATCCTACTTATACGCCATGTAGCAGCATTCTTTGCGCAACCGGACGATCCGCTTCCATGTCCCTGCGATTCCTTGCGTGCGGACCCATGGCCAATCCCTTGCGTGCGCACTGGATCCCTTACGTTTGTCCACAGCTGCCGCCCGCGCGTTTCCCCGCACTGCGCCCGTTATCAAGCTCGCGCTCCCGCAAGTTCTGCTTCCCTTATCCTCCGAGCGTCGAACGCTAACTCTAACTCTGCGCCTGACGGAAATATCGTCGGGCGGATCTCAGCGCGCCCACGGGGCTTGAGTATGGACGCCGGCTTCGACGGGCGTGGGAGGCTACCACATTGCATGCGCGCGCGTTCGCAGAACAACGCTAAGAGTACAAGGACGTTGCGTCTCAGCGGTTCGCTCATCTTACTGTGGGGTGCATTGTACTGAGACGCGGGATAGACGCGAGAGGTGGATTTAAATTATAACGGCAGAGAAGCTAGCGGGAATGACGGTATGTTGCCCTCTGCAAACGAGCCCTGGAAGTTTGTCGCTGCCGCTCGAGCCGCAAGTGAGCGCGAGAGGTAGGATCGCTGCCCCTCAGCGGGACGACTGTGTCAATGATCACACTCCGCTCTACATCCGAGCCCCACGATCCCGTATAAGTAGGTGCTCAACGCGAACGTCGTGGTAGGGCTCGCTGCTCTCCGTGAGTAAACCGTTCCCCGAACGCGATGCGTCCGCGGCGCGGCTCGGCTTCGATGCTGCAATGCTCGCGGCGCGATGGTTAACGCATGAACGAGAGGTCGTTGCTCCGAGGTGGACCGGCCAGCTTGGGAACGGAACGCACGGCGTCGGCGCCGTTCGATGGCGCTGTACACCATTCTTTCATAGCTGAATATGCGCGTACATGGCTGGACACTATCCTCATGGTGAACGGCGTCGACGAGGTACCCCGGAATCTGCCACATACCTGCGGAGCATTCAAGGAGTGCTCACCTACAATAGCAGGAGAAGACCGACAGCAACAGAGACGGCGGCCGTAATAAATATGCGTACCTGGCACGGTACGCTTTTGTGAGCACTGGATGTCCCAAGGGCAGAGGGTTGTGATATAGCGAATGCACGGGATTGTTCGTGCGGATACTCACTGGTGTCGGACCATTGTTCCGACCGTTGGCAGGGAGGTTCGCGTATGCCGGGGTGTGCAAGAGACGCAGCCGCGGAGAAACCGTCGGTGCTCGGAGGAGCGCGACGATCGTGTTTTCATTTTATGCTGGAGTCGCTCAGCTCTCTGTTCGCGCGCGGTCGAGTGTAGCACCAAGTGCGCTGGAGGTGGTGCACGAGAAAGGACTTGAGCAGGAGCTGTGGCGGAGGGAGAGGCGTCGGGGGCGCTCGTCTTGTATACCGCGGAGGGGTCGTTCCTTGATTTTACGTCGGAGCAGCGAAGCATCTGTGTGCTGAGTACCTCCGTGGACACGAGCGAGGCCCTTGACATAGCGTTTGGTAGGGGTGCCTGTGCCAGAGAATAGAAATAGTGGGGACGATCGACGATCATCGCTGTGATCGGGAGCGTGGATCTGACGTTGTGTGCTCCAGTGGGACCCATCCTCCGCGTCTATCCTATCTGATACCACCGCGACCAGGTCAAGGTCGAGTACGACACTCTCGCAGGGCGTTCGATGCGCGAAAAAGTGCAGAGGGAGGAGAGGCGGATCGGAGAAGGCAGATGCTGTCACCGGAGCCGCTCGGAGGGCAGAGGGGAGATCTAATCAGGAGAGGGGATGGCCTCCTGCGGGATATCTGATAAGCGGGGTTAGAACTATCTGATAAGATCCTGTCGCGTCCGTCCTGCTGGTTCTCCTTGACAGATGTTTGCTTCCCCTCCAGACCACCGCGCTGATCTCTGCAAAGGCACATGGAGCGGTATATAATCCCGCCATCAGCATGTCCGGCCCCCCGCGCTCTGCTTGTTTCCTCCCCTCACGAAGCCAGCGATGTCTTTCGAGAACGAAAAGAAACCGCCCTCGTCCCTCGACGCGCTCCCCGAGGACGCAATCCCCAAAATCGACCCCGAGCTCGCTAGGAAGATCAGGGAGGAGGAGGATGCCCACATCGGTGTCAAGACAGTAGAGGCCGCGGAGAGAGTCTACGGCCGTTGGTCCAAGTGGTTCCTTTTCATTGGGTGAGTACAGTCGCGTTCGAGTTCGCGAGGGGACGCGTCTGACCGCGTGTATGCGCGTTCGCAGTATCGGCCTCGCGTCGTACATCTACTCCCTGGATGGTCAGACGACATACAACTACCTCGCATTTGCCACCTCCTCTTTCGACAAGCATGGCCTCATCTCGACCATCCAGGTCGCGCAGTCCATCATCAGTACGTCCGCGGTATCCCCCTTCGCGTGCATACACTCACCTTCGTGTGCACAGTTGCTTGTGGAAAGCCCGTTATTGCCAAGGTCGCGGACGTCTCGTCCCGTGGGACATCCTACATCGTAGTCTGTGAGTACCGCTCCTTCGCGCCTACCGCGCGCCATTCGCCCCCGGTGGCCTATCTATTCGCGCCGCGTCTGCTTTGGACGATCGCGCCGGACGTGTGCACTGTGCACCCACGTCTGTTACTTAGGAGGCGTTTCCTACCATACGCCGCGTTCCGCGCATGTCGGCCTCTCGGTTCGCCGCAGAACTAGTGACTCGCTGACCTCCCGCCCACAGTGGTATTCTACGTAATTGGGTACATCGTTATCGCCTCCGCCAACGGCGTCGGCGCCCTCGCGGCCGGTATCATCTTGTATGCCATGTAAGTGCGTCGCGCTATCGACGTATATCCGTTAGCTGACAGGCTACTCTGTAGAGGATACACGTACGTTCGCTCCGCGACGCTCGCGCGCCGCATATACTCACCCGTTTTGCAGCGGACTACAGCTGCTCACGCAGATCATCATCGCCGACATTACCACGCTCAAATGGCGTGGTCTCGTCTCCTCGCTCACCTCGGCGCCGTTCATCATTAACGCCTTTATCGGCTCGATGGTGGCGACGTCGATGCTCGAGAACTCGACTTGGCGCTGGGGTTGTAAGTTCCGCATTCTTCTCCCTTGCCCGACGCCAAATGACTGACACTAAATCTCCCCTCGCAGACGGGATGTTCGCGATCCTCATCCCCGCTTCGCTCTCGCCCCTCATTATCACCCTCTTCTGGGCCGAGCGCAAGGCAAAGAAGCTCCAGCTCGTCGAGGCACCCGTCTCCATGCTCGACGCCCCCGTCCGCGTGCCCATCCTGCGCCGCATCTGGCTCTACGCCGAGCAGCTCGACATCGTCGGCCTCGCGATCCTCGGCACGGCGGTCGCCCTCATCCTCCTCCCGCTCACCCTCGCTCAGGGCGCGAAGGGACAGTGGCACAACCGTGAGTGCACCCCGCGTGCCCTCCGTAGTTGCCCGTTCTGACGCCGCGTTTAGCTTCGATGATTGCGATGATCGTCGTCGGGTGTGTCTTGCTCCCTGTTTTCGCGATCTGGGACGTGTATTTCGCGAAGCGCCCCGTCATTGCGCACCGTTTCCTTACGAACCGGTCGATCGTCTTCGCGTCGTGGATCGGATTCTTCGACTTCGTACGTCTGTGTAACATTGCGCCGTTCGAGCGACGCTAACCGCCCTCGCAGTTCTCGTTCTACCTCTCGTTCACGTACCTGTACTCATTCGTGCTAGTGACGAAGTCATGGTATGATCCCCGCAGTACTGATATGTCGTGCGCCGCTGACGCGTATCTTGCAGGTCGTTGATCAACGCGACCTACTTTGCGCAGACGCAGACCGTCGCTCTCACCGTCTTCGGTATCACAGCAGGCTTCGGCATGCGGTACCTTCACCGTTACAAGGTACGTCTTGTACTAAGCTGTACTGAGCGCGATGCTGACCCCCGCGCTGCATCCGTAGTGGGTCCTCTTCACCGGATTGACCATCCGTCTCCTGTACGTACCACCTCCCCCTTCGACCCAAACCGCGTACTGACGCACTCTTTTACAGCGGCGTCGGTCTCATGATCCACTCGCGCGGCGCGAACGCGTCCGACGCCGAGATCGTCTGGACCCAGCTCCTGCAGGGCATCGGCGGCGGCTTCGCGGCCGTCGCCTCGCAGGTCGGCGCGCAGGCATCTGTTCCGCACGTCGACGTCGCGATGGTCACTGCCATCGTCCTCCTCTGGACCGAGATCGGCGGCGCCGTTGGCAGCGGTGTCGGTGCGTTCTTCTCCGTCCTCGAGCGTTGTCTGGGTGCTGACGAGCGACACTGTGCGTAGCGGGCGCGATTTGGACGAACACGATGCCGAAGCAGCTCGAGAAGCACCTGCCCGCTCTCAACGCGACCGAGCGCGCGGATCTCTTCGGGAGCATCACGACCGTGACCGCGCTCCCCTTCGACGACCCGACGCGCCAGGGCGTCATTGCCGGTGCGTACCCGTCCTCTTCGCGCCGTCTAGACATGGACGTTGACGAAATGCGCGCGCTCGCAGCGTACGGCGACACGATGCGCGACCTGCTGATCGCCGCGACCGTGCTCTCCGTCGTGCCCATCCTGCTCTCGCTCGGCATGCCGAACTGGTACCTCGGCGACAAGCAGAATGCGGTCGACGCGGCGGACCTCAAGGGCGAGCGTGTTGTGCCGATCGGTGAGACGCGTGCGGGTGCGCGCACGGTGGACGAGGAGAAGGGCGTGGAGCGGGTGTAGGCAGTTGTGGGATGAATGGTATTGTACGATGTTGGTGTTATAGGCTGAACGGATGGATGGAATCTGCCTGCATTGACATGTTCTCGCTGTGCCCTGTGCACATGGGCGCATACATCGACGTCGTACACTGGTCTTACAACAAGAATATGACGATGGAATTGGAACATCTGCCCCTGGCGCCTGCACACAAGTGTGTGTACGACAACATGGCACAGAGCTGCGCATACCGTGCTCGCCCTACTCTAGATGGAAGATATCCGGGAGGATTTCCCAGAGCTGTGCGCGCTCCTTGTGGATCCCTCTTCCGAAGCTCCTCCGACATTCACAACACAGCATCTCCGAGCCCCCGTCGTAGTCGTCGAGCTCTAGTAGCTTGCCCAGCGGGTCGTACACGATCTTCGTGCCCCATACGCGGTCGCGTGCCGCACAGAGGAAGCGCAAGCACGGCCGGTCATCCACATGACAGGATCACGTTCAGCTCTCGCGGGGGCGGACGGCAGTGCGCACCTAGTATCGTGCCCCTGCTGAGCTCGTGCGTGACCTGGTCATTAACACCTTCCAACGACCCTCGGCCGAACGTGTAGCGGAAAAGGTTATCCTTGTCGCAAAGGCTCCATCGCGCGCACGGGAACATCAGCCTGAGTGTCCGATGCCCAGGCTCGAAGCCGATCTCGATGGACGCGACGCTGTAGAATACGGAAGGCAGTAGTTCTATACACCCGTATTCCTGCGCGAATGCGATCGCGGAGACCGGTTCTGGCGCGGGGTTGGCCAGCTCTGCGCGCTGGGCGGTCGTCAAGGATGGGCGATGCATGAGTATGCATTTGACGGTCTGACGTGCGCCGTCGCTGATGTCCCAGTCGACGAGCGTCGTCGGCCAATCTTAGGCGACTCGTTGGATCATATTTGAGCGGGCCGTGTCGAGGAGGTACTTTCCGGCAAGTGTGACTGCGACCTTGAGCTCGACGGCGGTGCCGGGGTGAGACGAGCGCAATAGGTACCGGCTGGTAAGGGGGACGGGTGAGTATCTGTCAGAACGAGATTAAATGCGATTACGCACCCGGAATCGTATACTTACGTATAAGAGATGCGACAGGCCCACCGCGTCGTCTTACATGATAATAAGAGACCTCCCATCGTATGTTGATCTAGGGCTCGCGGAAGCGTCGGCAAGGAGGGTAGAGAAGACCGGAGAATGAGTGGACAGAGCATCGTGGTAAACGCAGAACAATTAGAAGGTCTATTGGCTACCTTCGAACGAGGCGCGGGTTTGTAGAACAATGTCGCCGTCATCGAAGTAGAGCTCCAGGTGGCGCTGGATGCCGGTCGTTTCAGTGGAAGTCGCGGAGCTATCCATCGGAAGTCGAAGTATGCCAGCTAGCGAAGCACGCGAGGAAACGTGCTAGGTCTGTGAAAGTCGCGGACGGTGGTCGTGGAGCTTCAAGTTGAGCAAAAGGGTAAGCTGGCCAGACTGCCACATCAGCGCATAGCGAAGTTGGGAAGGTGGCCTGCCTTTCTCAGCATGGGTACGCGACGCGCGTTCCCCTCATATACCTTCGCGGCCTCTCATGAAGCGGCACGGCACGTTTTCTTAGGCTGCGTACTACAATGCTATGCGGAAGCCAAATGTTCCATGGACCGCATTGCGCGGTAGTGAGAGCGCGATACAGAGCGCGCAGACGAAACGAATACGAATACGTGTAGTTTGGAGGCACAGACATGCGTAGACTTGCAGTGGATCGTGAGGGTCGCGCCGGCATAATCCGAGTGAACTATCGTAGTAAAACAAGGCGGGGTCAGATATAGTCATCAAGCAATGATTTCGGGGTGAAGAACGTACACCGGCGTCGAAAACCTAGTCATAAACGTAGCGAACATCGAGCACGCCTCCTGCGGCGAGAACGTGATGCTTGTAAGATTTCATCCCGCTCCCAGAAAGACAAGGTGAGCCTCTGCGCGCACGGGCAAGCGTTACACCAGCACACTTACCGCGCGCTACTCCAGACCGAATATTTGCGGAAGGCGCTCCCAGAGCCGAGTGCGCTGCTCGTACACCCATTTTCCAAACGTCTCCCGGCAGTCGCGACACAGCGTCTCAGGACCCCTCGGCATGACCGCAATGCCCAGCTTGTCGTATTCGTCGAGTTCCAGCAGTTTCGAAAGCGGATCATACGTGGGTCTCGTACCCCACACCCGATAGCGAATCGTCCGCAGGGCGCGCAGGCATGGCCAGTCGTCCGTGTCCACATCGACGACCCCGAAGGGCGGGCGGCAGGGCGCATGCAGCATCACGCCCATGCTGAGGTCGCGCGATACCCTGTGATAGAGAGCTTCCAACGACTGCCGGCCCGTGATGTAGCGAACGAGGTTGTCCTTGTCGCAGAGCTCCCATCGCGCACAAGGGAACATCAACATGTGGACCCAGCGCTCAGGGTCCTCGCACCACACAGAGCGCACATCGATGGACGCGAGGCTGTAGAAGGCTGCCGGCAGTATCTCCGCGCACCCGTGTTCCTGCGCGAATACGATCGTGGACACGGGCTCCGGCGTGCGGTCGGCCAGTGCCACGCTGCTGGAAGTTGCGCGATACGCGTCGTACATCGTGCGTTCTATAGCCCGGCGTGTACCCTCATTGATGTCACAGTCGTCGAGAGTGGTTGGCCAGTCCTGCGTGACTCTCTGGATCATGCTTGAGCGGGCCTTGTCGAGAAGGTACTTATCCGCGAGTTTGACAGCACCCCTGAGCTCGACTGCGGTGTCTGGATGGAACGAACGCAAAAGGTATCGACTGGTAAACGGGGACACGGTGAGTGAACAGTGAAACAATCGGAAATGCGATCACGCACCCAGGATCGTATAAGTACAAGAGGAGATGCGCGAGATCCGCCGCGTCGTCCGCCATAGCAATGAGAGATCTCCCGTCATACATTGATTCCGTACCCGCGGAAGCGTCGGCGAAGAGGTTGGAGAATACCGGAGAGTGCGTGGACAGAACAGCCTGATGAACGCAAAACAATCGATAGTTTCGTTGGCTGCCTTCGAACGAGTTTGTGGCTTTTAGAACGATGTCGCCATCATCGAAATAGAGCTCTGGGTGACGCTGCAGGCCAGTCGCTTCGGTGGGGGTTGTAGAGCTATCCATGGGAAGCCGGAGTCTTTCGGTGAGCGGAACGAGCAAGGGAAAGCGTGAAGTCTGTGAGTGAGTAGAGCTCGAGCAAACGGTGAGCTGGCCGGTGGCCACATTGCCACATCAGAGAAGTTTAGAAGGCTGTCTTCCTTTTGGCGCGTAGGTACGGGCCGCATGTCCCCTCCATCTTCATCGTACTTAGCTTTCTCCATGCCCAGTAGACGATCCATCTAGGCATCAAGGATGCGGTGACAATGCCAATACCATTCAAGCTTCGCGGGTATCGAAGCCAGCCGCCGCAGAAAGTTCTATCGTTTGGGCGTTGCTGATTTTGCCACATACCGACACAGTATATTTCAGAGTAACAGGATCTAAGGTCAAAATTGTGAAGCCTCAGGAGCGAGCATAAGAAAATATCAGAGTGTGCGCAAGAGGTGCAGATGATGGTCGAGAGTAACGAGCGCAGCCTAGCGAGCGCTTGTGTGTACTTGTGGCTGGCGGCAGGCGGGCGCCGAGAATCTCCTTCGCCTCTACCTTTCTCGTTGTGCGATTTAAAATCGCCTACGTAGACTTCAAATAGCTACACGGATTCCACGCGGACGAGATATCGACATACGACGAGCGAAGAAAATAAATGAATGAAGACAGAACTACATCGACCATCGCGCGCGGCGGCGCCATACCTTTCCCAACGACCGTGCTTCACAGACAACTTAGAAGCTAAACCTCGCCCTCGCGCTCCGCTTCGGGGCCAGAGTTGATATTGCGAAAGTCGAACGCCCTCAACAGGCCCTTGTGCGTGGCCTTGGTCATCGTGTACGTCTGCGGGAAATCCTTGATGGTCTTCGCAAGGTTGAGGTGCGGCGGCAGCCATCTCTCACGCACTGACTAGAAGCCAGCTGCCCTTGAGCAGATACCAGCACGTGTCGAGACGCTCCTGGATAGTGTAGAATGCCTCGCACAAATCCGCTGGCAGAGCCACGGCCCGGTTGTTCAGTAATTCCTGATAGCTCGTGGCCGCGAAGATCCTACGACGTTCTCTCTGCAGAGCTGCTTGCGCTTCGCTATCGAGAGCATCTTGTACGCCGCGGAGGTAGACGGTGCTGACGAAGACCCAGCAGAATGATTCGAGGTCGTGCGCTGCGGTGCGCGCAGGGGTCGTCTTGTCCCTGACGATGGCGCGGAGAAGCTCCGTGGCCTTGAACATCGCTGTATCCTCGAATAGTTGTGAGACGATATCCCGTAACAGGAAGATCTAGAATGTGCGCTTACTGTCACGTTCTCTCCACAAATTCTCGGTCGACGGCGGAATACAGTGCGGGCTACAAGTTGCGTTCTCTCGTGTCGCACGAGACTCCTGCGTACGCACAGGTGTCGCTGCCGCCAAAGTAGAGATTGGGCCTGCTACCGCATTAAGCAAGCGAATTATTGAATCAGAGTGGGAGTGTACTTCACTGAGGTATGAGAAGGGCACAGAGCGGTGGACGCGTTTCGAGACCTCGCAGTTGTGGGCGTTGAGAGGCAAGCAGTAACGCGATTGAGCGCCAAAAGCTTCGCCCGCCCGAACCGCCTCGTCGTCGCGTAATTTGCTCCGGACACGCCCTTCCCTGGTTCTGCGGAATCTATAAATCTCCGTGAATAACCATAGCAGGGGCGCTCCAACGCGACGCGAACACTTCTGCGTACGAGGTGCTCACATGTGACAAGCGACAGGCGTCCTGAAGATTGGACACCGCCAGCACTTGGGGGTCTTAACCCGCGAGCACAAACTCGAATCAGCCCCATAAGTGTCCGCATGATATGGGTGTCCTCTCGCGTGTATGAGGTGTACTAATACGATGAAGTGAGCGGACGGGGCGCACCGTTAATGATACCCGAAGCCACAGCCCCTGAAGATGCGTCTACATTCGCGTTAAGTGTACAAATGTTCGAGTGAATTGTAAACCATAGATACAGTCCTGATCGTATAGTGTCAGCTGAACATACAACTCTCACAATTTCAGAATGACGGGGTACTTGCCGACAACTACAAGCCGCGTTCCGGTTTCTGAAGCGCGTGCCGCGATGTCCTGTCCACATAAATCAGTACGTTTGGGCGCGATAATCAAAAGAACGCGACGTACCATATCTCGCATGCGCTAATATCCCTACGTCAGCTTGAAGAACACCGGCAAACGACCCCAGAGCTCCCTCCGCTCCTTGTCCACCCAGGATGAGAAATCCTCCTCACAGTGGGCACAGAGCCCAGTCGGGCAAGCCTCCTTCAGCGTCTCCAGGCCTCCGTAGTCGAGCAGGTCGAGCAGCCCTTGCAGCGGGTCGTGCGTGGGTACACGCCCCCACCGCAGCTCGCTCAAGATGTATAGGAAATAGTAACAGGGAGTTGGGACCTCCGGCGGATTATGCAAGTAGCACCCGTCGGGCGGGCCGTCGATGGTCCACTGGGCGTCGCAATCGTCGGCCAGTGGCTCTCCAGCCCTGAGACGCGCGTAGACCGTGGCATGGTAGTAGGCGAATGATTGTCTCCCGTGTGCGTAGCGCAGAAGATCCTCTCTGTCGCAGAGAGACCATCGCGCGAAGAGCACTGCGGTCGAACGATTGGACACCTGTGACAACTCCGTATCCCAATCGTTTGCGACTTCGATCGAGGCGAGGCGGTAGAAGGCGGCAGGTAGAATATCGGGGCATCCGTGTGCGCGCGCGAAGTTGATCGCGGCGACGGGCTCCGGCGTATGAAGGGCCACAACAAAATGCTGAGGATGACCAGGTCCGATCTGAAAGATCCGGCGGTTGAGATTCCGAAGTTCGTGTTGGTGCACGTCCCACTAATCGAGGGTCGTAGGCCAGTCCAAGATGACCCGTTTTACCATGGCTGAGCGGATGGTGCTCATGACGTACTTGTCGGCGAGCTTGACAGCACCGATAAGCTCGAGGGGGGTGTCGGGATGCGACGCGCGCAAGAGATATAGGCTGTCAGGGACGTCTGTGTCAGCATGCACTCCGCATAAAAATCGATACGAGTACTCACGAGGGGTCGTACAAGTACAGGAGAAGATGCGCGAGGTCAGCTGCGTCATCCGGCATGTTGATGAGAGGTCTGCCTTCGTACGTCGACCCGAGATTTGCGGAAGCGTCCGCAAAGAGGTTGTGAAAGACGACAGAGTGGGCACTTAGCAGAGCCGTTTGGATACAGAAGAGCTGAAATTTCGGTGGATTGTCTTTGGACGACATGGGGGCCTGCAATACGACATCCCCGGGCCCATCCTCGCGGTAGAGTTCAGGGTGGAGTTCTAAGACGGGTATCACCGTCTCGGACGTCGCCAGACTACCCATAAGAGTGGATGAAAGTGTAATAGAATGACTGTGTCGAAGCAGAAAGAGCGAAGAGGAAGCTGAGGCGAGCGACGACTCCTTCGAGGCGGCCCTGAGTTCGCCAGCGTGACATGCCTGCTAGGTAGGGTCACTGCCTTCCTGGGCTCAGGCAGTTCCCGCCCCTCGTCTCCCACGCAGTGGGGACCCCAAGCGATCATGGTCAGTCATGGTCTGGGCACAAGCACTCCGGAAGAGTGAGATGCGCTCTTGGGGCACGAATAGACTGGGATGATGGTCCGGAGCAAGATGCGTAGTCGCCCGAGCGCTTCCGTGCAGCTGTGGCTGACGGCGGCCGACAAACCCGCTTTCAAACCTCACCGCGACCCCAGACCTTCTCTCTCCGGATAATATAGATGATGAACTACTTCTGCATCATTTACAGGTTCTTGGCTAAGGAAGACACTGTTTTAACTCAGACTCTCTTCAAGAGAAGAAGAAAACCGCCGGAAACAAGCACTGTCACGATGGCCCCGGTGTGCGGCCTGCGTTCGTGAGTGTCAAGTACGCAAAAATGGTACAGCAAAGGGTACAGGTAGTATAATCCTACATAAGCAGTCCTGGTGGTATCGTGTCAATTACGTTCGAAAGACGCGAGTTAGAAGTGCCCGAAAGCGAGATACTTACTGACAAATACAAGCAGCGCTCCGAATGTGCGTATTGGTACTACAATGACCTGTCTGTGCGAATCAGTACATCGACGCGCGGACACGTCGCACCGCATGCCACTCACCTCACGCGTCTACTTCAGCTTGAAGTAATCCGAAAGGCGTCCCCATAGCGCCATCCGTTCCTTCGTAACCCAGAGTGCGAGCTCCGCCTCACAGTCAACGCACAGCCCAGCCGGACAAGCCCGCGTAAGGTCCTCAATATTCCGATAGTCGATCAGATCCGCCAGCGCCCTCAGCGGATCGTCCATCGGCACCTGTCCCCACCCCATCTCGCACAACGTGTGCATACAATGCGCGCACGGCGAGCGAGGGCTCGGCCTCCCGTTCCAGTCCCACTGCTGGCCGACGGCGCCGCCGGGCACCCAGTATAACGACTTGCAGTCCTCCGCAAGCGGCTCCGCGTTCTTGAGACGCGTGTACACCGCGGTGTGGTATTCCGCGAGCGCCTGCTTCCCACGCATGCAGCGTAGGAGGTCCTCGTTTGCACACAGCGGCCAGCGCGCGAACAGCCGCGCGCTCGGATGGGGGAATTGGTCCAGCACGGTCCAGTCGTTGCCGACGTCGATGGACGCGAGGTGGTAGAATGCGGCGGGCAGAAGCTCGGGGCATCCATGCGCGTGCGCGAAGTTGATGGCGGCGACGGGCTCTGGGGTGAGCCGGGCCATGACGATGTACTGGGGATAATCGGGGCGCGTGATGAGCTCCTCCATGGCACGGATCCTGGCTTGATGAATGTCCCACTGGCTAACGGTGGTTGGCCAGTCCATCGTGACTCGCCTGACCATCGCTGCACGGACCGTGGGCATGACGTACTTGTCCGCGAGCCTGGCAGCGCCGAGGAGCTCTAAGGGGGTATCGGGGTGCGAATTTCGCAAGAGGTACCGGCTATCCAAGGACGTTTGGGTCAGCATGCGGCGCATCAAGACAGAAAAATTTGGTACGCACGAGGAATCATACAGGTATAATAGGAGATGGGATACGTCGGCCGCCTCGTCCGCCATGTTGATCAGTGGCTTGCCATCGTACGTTGGCCCGACGTTTTCAGAGGCGTCGGAGAAAAGGTTGGAGAATACATCGGAATGGGCACTCAGAATCGCCTTCCGGACGCAGAATAGCTGGTACCTCAGTGGATGTCCTTCAGACGAGATGTGGGCCCGCAGAACGACGTCTCCGTCATCGTGATAGAGTTGAGGGTGACGTTCGTAGCGTGGAACTTCGGCTACAATGGCGAGACCATCCATAGGAACAGGCGATGTGTAAACAAGCAGAATATTAGAGCAAGAATGAGGGGCCGAGCTTGCCGTCTCGAGGAAGTACTCGAGACCGAGACAGGAAGGGAGAGGAGGGAAGAGCAAGGAGGTAGGAGACGAACCGCCGCTTGGAAACCGCTACTCGGAACCGGCCGCGCGTTGCATGTTCCGATTAGGCAGATACGTTCCCTTTGTGAGAACAAACAGGTTAAAGTCCTTGCCCTATTCTTGTGCGCGGTACCATTCTCTTCATATCGCACAGATGAGCACTCGAAAAGGAACATAATCATAGCTTTTCCGCACCATTATAACCCGCGTCCGCGCGCATCTGCGAATGACAAGACTCAGACCGCTCCTACCACAGCATCGCGCAATGTCGAGTCCGCGACGACTACTGTGTACATCATGTTCCCGGAAGCTCTCACCCGGACCACGTCATCGAGCAGCAGCGCCTTTACGCTCAGAATATTGCTGAAAATCGCGATCTACTCAACCTGAATGCGCGCAACACTCAGACGTATCGCAAGACTAGCAGGAGGTTATATCGTGATCACTATAAAATCGTCTCATGAGCAACATAGGACTGTGATCGAGAGAGACGGAGAGACTTACCGAGTATACTGCGAAAGGGGACTCCACGGTTTTCGCGAGGGACGGGAAGGATCGAGTTAACTGGGGAGCGTAGCGGCCTGCAGGCCCCATTCGAAGCGCTGCAGGCACCGAGCCGCTATGAAACATGCTCATGGCGGCAGACTGCGGCGGTGGCTTCCAAGTTGCTGGATCGAAGAAGGCTCAGCCAAGTGCATCGGACACAAAAGCGTGCAAGAGGCGCAGCAAGATCTGGTCCATCGATGCCGAAACTCGTAAGGCGACTGTTTGCAGGTAGTTCGTAGTTCTGCTATCCCAGAGTCGAATCTTAGTGATTAATAGTCCGTTGAGTGGAATTGCAGGTCGGCAGTGGCTGAAACATTAAGTGTGAGTGCGTGTGGGCCAGCGACACGCGGCCCAGCCGACCGAGGTACCATATCCTGGCCAAGGACTTGCGCAGAGTGGAGCTGTGAGTTTTGTCGCTGCGCAGGTATCCTGAGCCTGTAGCTAAGAAATCGCGAGCGAGACGGGCCAAAGGATGCAAGACACGAAGAGCAAGCGATGGCAAAGTGATGGTCGGGAGCAAGAGTAGTCGTCCGGGCGCTTGTATGCCATTGTGGCGTGGGCAGAACGCGCCCGCCGTCGCCGTCTTTTGTTTCCGACCGTCTTGTCAAAACATAGCACCGAGCTTCCTAGCAACAGCGAGATAATACTATGTCTTCGCTCAGTGGGAGAGACACCTGGTCTCTTTTGTTAACGAGCAGATATATCAGCCATGTACGACTGGTGAGTGGCAGTAATTCCGGACGTTCATTGTTCAAGCCCACTGACTGCGCGCGTCGTGTACTAGCACTCCCGTCGAATCCACCGTCCTCTGCGACCCCATTCTACAACCGCCGGCCTGGAGCTTGGTATTGAAGCCATACGCAAGTCGAAAAGCACTACTGGAACCTCCACCTCTCTTCGTCATGCGTCACCTTTTTGCGTCCTTTCTCGATAACTGGTACCCGCGACACGCCAACACCCCGGCGACTGGTTCCGGACTCGAAGCCCTTCCCATCGAAATACTCGAGATCATTTTTCAGTTTGCGTGTACCGATGGCGGTCGTACGGGATGCAATCTTTCCCTCGTATCCAAGTACATCCGCGCCACCTCCCGCGCCTACCGCTTTCATTCCGTTTCGATGCTCGCCGGCATCTCCATCCAACTCGATCGCCTATTGAGCGCTCTCAAGGCTGCACAAGCAGAAGCACGAGCGGAAGGCGGCCCGATGCCTCGTGTGCGCAATCTGTGCATCCTCCTCACGCCTGCCTTGTACCCACCGGGCGACTTGGGCTTCAAAACCACCGATCTAGACCGCGCCATCCGCCAGCACCAGAAAGCGCTGGTGGCAGGTGTAACACGCGAGGGCCACGTCGACCACAACTTCCGGATTTTCAAGGTGTACTACGTTGCCTTCCGGAAACTCTTCGCCGCGGTCCACGCCGATCTGGAGACACTCTGTCTTTTCCGACGCTGCTACAGCAGCTATCCCGCTACACCACTGATTCCGTGCCCCCGGGGTTTCCCTCGCCTCCGGGAGTTCACGTTCAATGAGGACCTCCCGCCGTTCGCACCTCCCACTGACGGCACACCCATGTACCCAGCCCTGAAGCGGCTGCACATGACGCTGCTCTGCGAAGATGCCGAGGTGGGCTTCCCGTGGTGGGCAGCCAATGCGCCGCAGCTCGGCTGGCTCCGCATCAACACCGTACACCGCGTCGCCGAGTTCGACGTCCGCATCGTGTCCCAGCTTGCGCACGTCCTAGGTACGCCCTCCTCCACAACGTCCGCTCCCGTCCTGGTTCTCACTGCCCGTCTCCTTCAGGCCCAGACCTAGACGGCCGTCGCACGCGGCACCCAAGCGCACCTGTGCCCTCCTTCGACCAACTTAACACTCTCATGCTCATGATCAGCCCAATATTCCGCATAGAATACCCCCCTCCACCGCCCGTCGCCTCCGCCTACGTCGCCTCCGCCACAGCGCTCGACGCCGAGCTGCGCGCGCTCGGCGTCCCGCATACCGTCTTCCAACCACATTACAGCGAGCAGGACATTCCTAAGTCGTCGAGGTTCCCCCAGCTGGAAGAGGGCATGCGCTGCGACTGGCTCTTGCGCCTCGGAGGCGGGGAGGGGCTCTTCACACCGGAGTTCTGGACGAGGCCGCGGGCGGACTCGGAGATGCGGGTGCCGGGGACCCTGGAGAGTCTGCTAGATCTTTGGAAGGCAGTGCGGGCGAAGTAACGGATATCAGAGTGCGAGACACTCGACGGAGACATGTGCATTATATCCTGGGACGTACGCACATACGAACCATCATACGAAGTGTTCTACTAAATCATCCGTCGCATTAGCCGAATCTATGCACATAATGTAACATAATAAGCTAACCGCAAGGTGTATACGAGATCAGACAGGACTTGTCCTAGGAACGTGAGAGTAAGGATGCATATGGCGGTCGGGCCGTAGTCGTTCAGGCGCTTGCATGCTGTTGTGGCGCTGCGGAAGCACCGCGCGAGGCGCTGTAAGTCGTCTTTTGTTTTCAACCATCTCGTCGAAACACAACAGCTTCGGATCCATGGCAACAGCGAGAGAATATCATGTCTTCGTGTGCTGTGGACAACGCTTAGGGTGCTTTATCGTCAAGGAAGAGTTATATACCTGCCATGTGCGACGGGTGAGTTACACTGACTGCGTCGCCAATTCCACTGTCTTCTGCTCACTCATTCCACAACCAGCTGGCCTGGATCTCGGACTTATAGACATACAGAACTCGTAAAGGGCGGTTTCAAATTACTGCCTCTCTTGCTTCATCATGCGTCTCCCTTTCACGTCCGTTCTCGACAGCTGGCACCCACGACGCAACCGTACCCAGGCGACTTTCAGGCTCGAAATTCTCCCCCTGGAGCTCCTCGAGATCGTCTTCCAGTTTGCGTGCACACACGGCGGTCGTACGGGATGCAACCTTGTCCTCGTATCCAAGTATATACGCGTCACGTCCCGCGCCTTCCGCTTTCACTCTGTTTCCCTGCTCGGTGGCATCGGCGTCCAACTCCATCGCTTCATGCTTGCTCTCCATAGGTCACGCGTAGAAGCACGCGCAGAGGGCGCGCCAATACCCCGTGTGCGCCATCTCTGCATCTTCCTCACGCCCGCGGTAGTCCCGATCCGGCAGAACATAGAGACCACCGACCTAGACCGCGCCATCCTCGAGCACCAAGAAACGCTGTTCACGCATCTATCGCACGAGGCCCACATCGCACATGAACGCAAGGTGTTGAAAATCAACCTCAACGCCTTTGTGCACCTCCTTGCCATGGTCCGCGCCGATCTCGAGACGCTCTGTCTCCTCCGGCCTCGGTTATGCAGCTTCCCCGCCCCACCACCGATTGCGTGCCCGAGAGGCTTCCCTCGCCTCCGGGAGCTCACCTTCCACGGGGCACACCTATTCGCGCCTCCCACAAATGGAACGCCCATGTACCCCGCATTGACGCGGCTGCACATGACGTGCCAACGCAAAGACCCCAACAGGGATTTTTCGTGGTGGGCTGCGAACGCGCCGCAGCTCGCCTGGCTCCGCATCGACACCATTCGAAGGTTCCCCGAGGACGATTTTCACATAGTGTCTGACCTCGCACGCGTCCTGGATAAGTCCCTCCCGGAGTTCAACCTCCGTACCGGTTCTCACCACATATATCCTTCAGGGCCTGATGTAGACCGTCATCCATGGCGCGGCGCACACACGTCCTCTCCCTCCTGGTCCTCCCTTCAGACACTCATGCTCATGGTTAGGCCCCTATTCCCTCCCGATTACACCCCCTCCCCGCCCGTCGCAGCTGCCTACACCGCCGACGTCTCTGTACTTGATTCCGAACTGTGTGCACTCGGCGTCCCATGCACCGTCTTCCAGTCGCACTACGATCTGCAAGACATCCCCAGGCCGCGGTGGTCCTTGTTTAACGGCGAGACGGAGGAGGGCATGCGGCTAGATTGGCTGCTACGCATTGGGGGCGGGAAGGGGCTTTTCACGGTGGACTTGTGGACGAGGACTCCGCAGGCGCCGACACGGACGCTGGGGAGGCTGAAGAGGCTTTGGAAGGCCGTGCGCGGAGACTAGTACGTTCCCAGGTAGTCCTCTGTATGTACTGCATTTGAAACGGAAACGGCTTGGAAGGAGCGGCTTATGGGTGACCGCGATCTAGCTACCGCACTGCAGCGACTTCGGCGCGGTCGCACATCACTCGTTCAACTCTCGCACGTTGTAATATCGTGGTCCACAAGCATATCCTGGACATGACGGCCGGGAGCAAACCCGTACTGGGCGTTCGGAGGGCGCTTGTACGGCGCGGTTCAGTGGCACGGGGTGCACCGAACCGGCAGCGCCCGCCGTCTTCTGTTCTTGATCTTGTCGAGAAACAACACCACTGCAGCGGAACAGAACCACATCTCTGCATACTTCTAGAAAATCAGTCCCTTTTGTTCAGGTGCTATATATTTCACAACTGCGACCGGTGGCTGGCACTCACTCGACCTACATAGCTCTACGCTTCCCCCCCTTGGTTGAACTGCTGCCGATTCCGCCGTCATCCACGACTTCATTCCAACTTCAACCAGTAGGCCTCAAGATTAGATTGAACGCTATACGCAAGTCGTCAGTACACAAGAAATCTCTTGCTTCGTCATGTATCGACCTTTTACGTCCTTCCTCAACGATTGGCTCCCCGGGCCGCAGCCTCACGCATCCGCCACTTCCAAACTCGAATATTTCCCCAACGAGCTTCTCGACATCATATTCCCGCTCGCATGCACTGATGGTGGTCGTACAGGATGTAACCTCGCCCTCGTATCCAAGTCCATCCGCGCCACCTCCCGCGCCTCCCGCTTTCACTCCGTCTCACTCCTCTGCGGCCTCCCCGACCGTCTCGAGCACTTCCTGCGCACTCTTGACGCCGCGAAGGCTGAGGCGCGTGCCGAGGGTGCACCGATTCCTTGCGTACGCCATCTCTGCATCTCTCTCACGTACGCCTGGAGTCCTTTGAGCGTGAACACCAACGCCTTGAACGCTGCCGCGCTAGAACGCTGGATGGGGCTGTACACCGAACTATCGCCCGAGGCACTTTACGCACAAAGCGAGAAGGAAAGCGAAGAATATCACGCCGCTTTCCTGCCGCTGTTCAACGCAGTCCGCACCGACCTCGAGTCACTCTGTCTCCTCCGAGAATCCTACACGGACTATCCTAAACCGCTGATCGCATGCCCCGGCGGTTTCCCGCGCCTCCGGGAGTTTACGTTCAATGAGGGTCTTCCACCATTCCTGCCACTCGACGATGCCACGCCTATGTACCCAGCTCTGGAGCGGCTGCACATGTCGATTCGCGGCGGCGACCCTCCGGCGGACTTCCAGTGGTGGGCGGCGAATGCCCCGCGTCTCGTCTGGCTCCGTATCAATGCCGTACACCTCTTCCCGCTCAACCCCTTCCCCGTCGTATCGGATCTAGCACGCGTCATAGGTATGTCTTATTTGACGGTCATCCCAATCATCCGCCTGACTGAGCTCATTTTACAGGCCCCAGCGCAGACGACCACTCTTGGGAACGTCCAAACGTACGCCCGTCTTCTTTCTCCCAGCTCCAGACGCTCATGCTCATGGCCCACCCCGCCTTCCTGCCCCCCGAGCCCACTCCACAAGTTGCAGCCGCTTATGCCGCGACCGCCCCGGCTCTCGACGCTGAGCTGCGCACACTAAGCGTCCCGTGCACCGTCTACCAATTGCACTACGACCGGCAGTCGGACACAGTCGACCGGAGCGCATTCCTACCTGAGAGGTTGACGCTGGTGGAGGGCATGCACTCTTCGATGCGGATTTTTGGACGGGGACACAGACAAAGACGCGGGCGCCGGGAGTGTTTGGAAGGTTGTGGAAAGTTGTGTGGGGTCCAGATCAGGACGTCTACTAACACAGTGCTGTAACGCGTACCGTAGCAGTAAGAGATTCCAAATTGACATGCATGGGTGGTCGCTATGTAACATGTTATAGCGTCGCATTCAGCAGTTATGGCGGCTCGTCAGTTGCTTACATCACCCTCGCGCTCCTACGGGGTCGAAGGCATGACTTACCGCCTATCCAAGCCCGTAGTAAGGCGAGAGCCCACTCAAGTGACTACTTTATGCCGTATCGCAGGCAGGTTTTTTTTCGCGATTACACATATTCAAAAAGTGGCATCCCGCGCCATATATATGTATACACAATCTAGGCAGCCACAATATCGACCGTAACGCGACATGAGACTCGGAAAGGACACAAATCAGTAGAAATAGATAGTACCACCACGACACAAACCCCGATGCCCATCATAGCTTCCTTGGAACACGCCCCATGACCTCGCCGGTGTGGTTGCCCTCGCCCCCTCGACAAGATCACCTTCGTCGGCCAAGGCGAGGACTTCGGGTTCTACGCCACATGCTCGCGCCCCATCTCGGATCCAGAGTCTCCCCGCTTGCGCTTCCGCATTCTTTCGGGTGTAGAGAACACAAGCAAAACCATCTCGTGCGTCGCTTTCGTAGATGAACCGAACGGTGCCGGAACACGGTCTCCAGCTCCTTCGGCCATCTCAGGTAAGGTTCGCATACGGCGATTAGGCTGAAAACATTTGAGGTAGTACCAGCACGTGTTGAGACAAATTCTGAGCGTCTTCTCCTCAAGATCGTCAAGGTGCGCCCTTAGGCAATCGATGTTTCCGAGGAATTGGTCCTGGTCCGAGGGAAGAGCCACCCAACGTTTATCCAACAGCTCCACGCAGCCGATCGCTGCAAAAATCTTGCGGTACTCGCTCTGCAGATCCGATCGCTTCTGGCCTTTAGGCATGTCACGCAAGGCGCGGAGGTAGAGAGTGTAGATGAACACCCAGCAGAAAGACTCGAGATCGTGTGCTGCGGTACGCGTTATCGTCTTGCCTGCGACAACAGCCTGAAGCAGCTCCGTGGCCATGAATGCCACTGTGCCCTAGGATATTTATTAAACGGTGCTCGCGCCCACAAAGGTTCGGAAGTGGTGCTTACCGTCATCGTCTCTCCCGCCTCCTTAGCAGCGGGGTCGGGAACAGGGTAGGAGGCGAGCTCGAAATCAGTGAGGAAGCCCTCTGTTATCGGAAGATCTTGCGTATCAAATCGTTCATCGAGTTCCTTCTCGGGGATTGCAGCCTGATAGACCGTGTGTACGCGGATGAGAATGTTTCCAGCACTGATGTCACGGTGCAAGAACTTTCGCTTGTAAAGGTTCAGATGAGCTGTACATGCCAAGTAAAGTCAGAGATTGATCTGATACCGCGACATGCTGCACACATACCTGACACAGCGGTATACATTGCGTCCATCAATTCTTCGCCACTACTGTACTCCCACAGACTCTTCCCAAAGTCGTTCAAAACGACACGATGGAGAACCGCATCAGGTTGTATGCCTTTGGTGAACTCTGGTAGTTTCCTGAGAGCGCGTACCGTCAGGGTACCTCCCTCAAGCTGAGCATCACCGCCCGACTTGAAGCTGGCCATTCCTTTCGGTATGGCCTCGCCCGCGGCCTCAAACACAGAAGCTATCTTCTCGTAGATAGCGGATTCGGCTAGACGTCCCTGGCTTCTCCAAGCATACTTGAGGATGACCGGAAGACCCGACGAAACATCAACTGCCTTCCAGATAGCTGTCCCCCGACCTAGCATAGACTGCGAGCTCCACATCGGCAAACCGAAGGTGCGCACTTCGACCGAGTCATTGATCGCTACTAGGAAACGCGGTGGCGTCTTCGAGTAGTGCCCGTATCCTTGCAGCAAGACCATGGACGGGTCGTGACCGAGCTCCTCCGGGGTGATCTCCCACGTGAATCGTATGATCATCTTGACGAAGTCTCGGAACGCAGCATCGACTAGCTGGTGGTCCTTGTACAGCGCGACCGGCGCGGCAATGATAGCGCCTCGGCGATCGAAGTAGCCTAGACACCAGCTATCGCCGCAGAAAAATATACCGTACACGTAGAGTTGGAACGGGCGAGCATGGAAGAGGATGCGAGCGTAGTCTGCGCCTTGAGCAAGCGTGTCCTTGATCGCTTTCTCATCCCGTGTGATAGGAAGATCGGATGCTGAGCCCTTTACCTCGATGAAGGCAGAGCAATGCCGCCACAACACCGACTTGGGATCGAGATGCGTGGTAAGAACACCCTCGGGGGGAGAAACCTCGGCGAGCGCAAAGTCTGGTTTGCCTCGTGCCTCTAAGATGTTGGGGATAAGCGGGTCTTCCCAACGCAACAGCTCCTTGTCCTTGGATACGAAGCTTCGATAGTACTTCCTTGTCTGAGGAGACACCTTGGCGCATGCCTTCTCGATGCTAGCAAAAATCGCAGCCTGTATGCGGGTTTGTGTCAGTACTATATGAAATGTCGAACGGATTGGTAACGTACCATGGGTGGGTAGAACTTAACTTCGGAGCCCGACTTGGCGCAAGACAGCTCCTCTATCAGCACAATTTGCGCATGGCACTCCTCTTTGACGTCGTCGACAATCCGTGTAACGGTAGCCTCGTTCGAGGTCAGAGTAGTGACCTTGCCTGGAAGGAATTTCTTGGTGAACAGCTTGCGGTCCGAGTACTTGACGTTGTGTACGAGCTCGTCTTTGAAATTCTTCCGGTTGATTTCAGTAGAGCGGCCTTCGGGAAGAGGGGTCCAGCCTGCAGTGGAAGAGGCTTTGGGGGCCGAGGGAGAAGTCTGTTCAGGCGGGTAGGACATAGCGAGATGTGCGTGCTTACTTTGTGGGGGCATCCGAGCGGGTTTATATACCGTGGATGTCTGCGTATGTTTGGAAAATGATGTCGCAGCGGCGCGAAGTGGACGGCGCAAGGGTGCCTCGTCTGTGAGCTCACAGATAGTCGGAAGAGGAAGCTGAATTGCCGGGAGACTGGTAAGGGCTGCCACAACGTGAGGCGTGCAGACTGTTATAGCAGGCGCAAAAACGTGATGTTCCTCGACGGGGCGGAGGCAATATGTTTTCTTTGCCACATGCGTTCAGAAGGGGCCACGCATACGGCGAAAATCGCAGACATGACTCACCCTGAATAAACACACGGCACGCGGCGATGAAAAACGCCGCCTGGTGGCTGGTGGATGTGGTGCGGACTAGACTAGATGAAATGCGTCAGATGCGTGGAATCCTGACATGGAAGGAGAGCGGAAAATTTTCACCTGCCCGTTCAATCTTCGAAACTAGTCCCCAATTATCGTACCGTCCGCACGACCCGATTTGGCAGGGTTGTTCGCGACGCAGCGAGGGCGGTGTTGTGCGATGCAACTGCAGGCCGTACCGTCGCCACCGGGCTTTCTGTCCAAAAACGTAGTTAGCTCCCTTAGTCCACAGACGTATCTCGTGCACGAGGCGCACATGTGTCTCTTCCGCCAAGAAACCCTAATAGATCGTTGGGCCTCGCCTTCAGGGTCTTCGGATGCGCTCAGGTGCTAGTACGACAACTGAAGATTCCGAACGGTGGCTCAAGCCTGCTTCCTATTGAAGATATATGGATGAGACTGCTGTTCGTTGCTAGATGGGGCATTTTCTTACGTAGTTCCAGGGCGATGCGAACGAGTCCGGAGAAGAGGACAGACCGGTGATGGTTGTGGCGACGCTCGTCGGTGCCGCGGCGCTCTCAGCCTTGTGAATCCGGGTGCCACTGCACATCGGAAGCGCTCATGCCGTCCGGCGCCTATGCACGCTGTGGCCGCTTCGACACCTACTCTCATCAGCTTTCCTCAGCCTCCCCCCGCCTTTCCTTTTGGCACCTGTTCATCTCCGCAAATCGAGTACACTGAACTGGAAAATCGGCGTGACTCACGTATGTGTCGCGGGCGTCTGCAGTGCGGGGTGCTACGAGTACGTAGAACTTGGCCAGGAACCCTTACCCGCAGCGGCCAGCTCTTCCTCATATGATTCTGATTTCTAATAGTAACACACACATGGGCGATTTTTACCCCTAATCCTTAGGATGTAGCCATCATTGGAGCACATACGCTCCTCTTCGTTATGCTTGTGTCCACAGAAGCCGGGCAAGCAGCTCCCGAACTTCTGAAGCTCTCAAACACCTTCCCGCCACATACCGTATGGCGGATGGCGCGGTTCCACGCCCAATCCCGGTGTAAGTCCTCGTTTTTCTGTTTCTTTATATGTAGCCTCACCGCTGTTCGATAGGAGGAGCAAGCCCAAGGTATCGATGCCGGTGGCGTCAAGAAGTTTCGGCTCTCGAATTCTTACTGGGCCTTATCCTCTCCAGAAGCCATGGTCTACAGACCAAACTCGCCGTTATAGCCTCCCTCTTTCATACCTGCTTACTTGCACGACTCCGGAAGTTGGCTCCTCGCCTCTCTCGCCGTCCTGCTGTCGGCCGTTCTGACGGTGGCGTCCCTGACACCTGAGGCTCCATCTCCGCTTGCGCTACGGCCCCCCGGCCTCCCGGTGTGAGTACAATCTGCTTTTGACGAATTTACCTCACCCTGCTATCTTTTCGGTGTTGCGATCACCACCATACGGGGCTTCGCGTCCTCGCGGATCTCGCCCCGACCTTCACTGTACGTATACCATCATCGCTCATTGTGATGTACGTTTTCTGACTGTGCTCTCCCGTTGAAAGGATGTGGAGGGTACCCCGAGATGTTATGCTTCCTCCTACGGCGCCACTACCTCATCTACCCTGCCAAACCCCAAAACTCCATGTCCATGCGTCTTTGCTCGTCTCCGTAGCTCACATTCAATCAGGACCTTCCGTCACGCGCTCCTCCCAACAACCTTGCGTTTTGTACCCGCTGTCCACGTTCTTAGCATAGCATTCAAGATCACGCACATTTTCGCACACTGCATGCTCCGCCTCACCGCACACTTACCTCGACACCCGGGGACGCAGACAGTCGCGCCTCCCTCTGCGCTCTCAACACTTTTATCACACGCATTCTCCGTCCCATTCCGCTGCCCGAACCCTCTCCTCGGGTCGCCTTCAGCCACGGCATGTCTCCTCACACCAGGTCCTTCGCCCTGCACGAGCTTGGCGTGCACCATTTGCTACCGTGGCTGGTCGTGCTGCGGCGGGCACAATACGGGCAGACCGAGGGAATTCTGGCAGAGCGATTCCCGGGAGAGGCATGCACCGCGACCGGCTGCTCCGTGCGGTGGCGAAGATTGTTCACGCCCGAGTTCTGGATGACGGCACGGGCAAGAGACGCTAGCGCTGAGGATGCTGAAGATGCTGCGGCTTAAAATGGAAGGTGTGCGAAGACTCGTACGTAGTATTAGGGCCTTTCTGATATGTGTAGCGCAGCAGCAGCGCCTTTCAAGAAGACGTGCATGGGCGCTCACTCTTTACTAGGAATGAGAACGTCGCCAATAGGTTCTTGTGCGTCCCTTTCGATGATGTACCGAAGGTACCCGGAGCGTCCTCCGCAACTCCCGGGGCTATGGGAGGTAGGGGTCGCGTACTCCGGGTATCTTCTCGTCAGACTTGACAGCAGCTCTGAGGAGCGCTGCGGCGACAAACACTGTTATGGCCTGTTAACATGATCAGATGAGCTCCGCGCACGAGAAGCCTCATCAGGGGTGCTTACTGGCGATGTCATTCGCGATCTCGAGCCGGATTGGCGCGACGATGTTCGATGTGAGCTGGAGCTTGTCAGCGAGAGGGCCTCCCTTGTGCTAACGAAAGATTTGTGATCTCTATTCGCTCGGCGTAGGATGATGTACGTACCTATCGCCTACATAGCGTCTCACAGTCTGGGGAGCTGAAGTCGATGCAAGACAACAAACACGAAGACGCTCTTAGGTCGGCTGGGAGGCAGCCAAAAGAAGAATCGGGTCGCCGAGAGACTGGTAAGAATTTCCACCAGGTTTCGCTCGGACGGTCGATTGAATAGTGTATTACTCGAGAACGTGGATTCACGGATATAGTAAACACAAACGCAATGAACCATCTGCCTAGCAATACAAATGTTCGACGACCAGTACAATCTCTCCCACCGGGGGTTCATCCAAATATCCGGACTCGTATCACCAGTGTACGTGCGAGGCTACTTCCTCTATAACATACTGATCTCCGTTCAGCCTTGAAGATGGCGCAGGGGTGAAGCATAGTACTCACCGCACGAGGCTTACTTCTTGAGGTCAAAGAATCCGGAGAGAGACGTCCATAACTTATGCCGCTTCTCGTCGAGCCAATTATCGAAGTTGTGTTGACAGCCGAAACAGAATGTCTCTGGGCAAATTTTCTTGATCTTGTTCGCCGTGTGGGGATCCAAGTCGTGCGTGTTCAGCTTTGACAGTTGTCCCAACAGATCGTAGTTCGCGAGCTTCTTCCCCCATACGACGTCTCGGAGCGTCCAAAGAAGGTGCAGGCATGGGTACATATCCCGGTCGACAGAAGGCTCGTCCCAGGGGTCGGGAAAGTTGCGTGTCCACCACGGGATACAGTCTTCCCTCAGCATCTCGCCATCGGTCAGGGCAATCTCGATAGAAGTGTGGTACGTTTCGAGCGCCTTCCGTCCCTTGACCCAGCGAACGAGGTTGTCCCTATTGCACAGCGACCACCTCGCGCCCCGCGGCGGCTCCGTATACTCCTGTGCGCCGGTCCCGGTGGAGTCCCAGTCGTTGTCAATGTCGATGGACGCGAGCATGTAGAAGGCAGCGGGCAATATCTCCGTGCAGCCATGCTCCTGCGCAAACACGATGGCACCCATGGGCTCCAGCGCGCGATCCGCCCAAGCATTGGCGGCGATGTGTCGACCGCGCTGACGGATAAGCCGATTGAAAACCGCATTCACGCCCTCGCGGAGGTCCCAGTCGTCGAGGCTTATCGGCCAATTCATCGTGACTCTCTTGATTATAGCCAAGCGTACCTCGTCCATGACGTACTTGCTGGCGAGTCTGACCGCGCCGTGAAGCTCAAGAGGAGTATCGGAGTGGCACGGCCGCAGTAGATACTCGCTATGAGGATATTCCATCAGTAACGATGAGAAACTTGGAGCATCTGACAGGGACGTACGAGGGGTTGTATACGTATGAGAGGAGGCTGACGATATCCTCTGGCTTGTCAGACATGTGCACGAGCGGTAGGCCCTCGAAGCTCTGCTCCTGGCCGGGATATGCGTCGGCGAATAGGTTGGAGAAAAAGTCTGAGTGAAACCTCAGAATTGTGGTGTGGACGCAGTACAGCTGGAAGGTGCATCGTTCCGGGCTGGACGGGAGTTCGGCTTGTAAGACAATGTCCCCGTCGTCGAAATAGAAGTCGGGATGACGCTCGAAGGTGACTGGGACTTCCCCGGCACCCGGCCGGGGGGTTGTGGGGTTGGCACCCTTCGCCATGGGAGTACTAGTGGCAGAAGCTGCGAGGAGTCGGAGAAACTCTGGTCCGAGTGACGGGAGGAGGAACGAGCTAGCAATCGCAGCAGTTCAGGTACTATAGAGAGGTGCTGCGTGACGCGGCAGGATGAGGGTCGTTCACCACGTGGGCGTGCTTCTTGGGCAGGGCAATGGCCCATTCATGAACTGGCTGCGAACCCGATGCCGACCGCGAGACATGTATAGCATCAGGATTCCAGGAGCTGTGCATGACACGCGCGGTCCATGCACGGGGCGCGTGCGAGCAGTCGCAAGGAAGACATAAGCATATCTCAAATATACTGGTGACAAATAAAATAAATCAACATTGTGTCGTTGAATTGTAGAAGTTGGATGTTGTCCACCGACGACGTGCGGAAAAACTTGAACATGGCTGCATCGTGGCTACTACGGACGGCGGTGACCGGCGCGGCCGTCTAGCCCTGACGAAGGAGCGAAGTCGTCGTCCATACATGGTCCGCCATCTTCCTTCTCTGTAGGCCAACGTTCAGGCCCGAAGTGATGATGTGCAACAGGTTTTGACGTACTCAACTGATACACCTACTGAAGCCTGAAAAAATCGGGCAATCGCTTCCAGACCCGGTCCTGCTCCCCGCGAATCCAGATTTTCAATTCGCCATGGCATTCGCGGCACAGTCCTTTCGGACACGTGTTCTTGAGCATGTCCAGCGTATCACAATCGTGCGGGTCCAGCTTCGTCAGTTTCCGTAACGGGTTGTACGAGGGCCTTGTCCCCCACACCATGTCACGGAGCGTCCACAGGAAGTCCAGACACGGGTAATTCTCCATGTCCCGCTCGAACGGCTCGTCGCTATCCCTCGGGTCGGGCGGATCGATGATCCACCACGGAATGCAGTCCCTAGCTAGCATCTTACCCCCGCTCAGAGACAACTGGACGAAGTGGTGATACGATTCGAGCGCATTGCGCCCTCTGATCCAGTGCACGAGGTTGTCCTTGTCGCATAGCGCCCACCGCGCGCGCCGACCCGGGTCGGGATAGTAAGGTTCCCCGCAGTCTGCGTCAATGTCGATTGTTGCGAGGCGGTAGAACGATGCGGGGAGGATCTCCGTGCAGCCGTGTTCCTGAGCAAAGACGATGGCGGAAACGGGCTCTGGCATGCGGTCGACCCAGGCATCGCCACCGGCAGACTGCCAGTAGTGTTGGTTGTGCATGGCGTCTACACCGTCACGGACATCCCAGTCTTGCAGAGTTACTGGCCAGTCCATCGTGACTCGTTTGATCATGTCCGCGCGTGCCTGGTCCATAAGATATTTGCCAGCGAGTCTGACGACGCCCCTGAGCTCGAGAGGGGTGTCCGGGTGGCACGGGCGTAGCAGATATTCGCTGAAAGGGTAATTGAGCAATGGAACAGCATTATTCGAATGTCAAGAGTTATATTAGGGCTTACGATGGCTTGTATACGTATAGGAGAAGACGGGCGAGGTCGTAGGCATCGTCGAGCATGTCCACCAGTGGTCGGCCGTCATAACTCTGTTCGAGTTTCGCACAGCCGTCGGCGAAGAGATTGGAGAACACGTCCGAGTGAAAGCTCAGGATAGTCTTGTGTACGCAAAACATCTGGAATTTCTGTTGCCCTGCATCTGATGAGAGCTTTGCTTGCAGGACGACATCCCCGGTCGCAAAGTAGAGTTCGGGATGATTCTCCCGCATGATGTTATTGGGACGAGTGGCGGCGGGGTCGACATGTTCCATGGGTCTAGTAGTACGGAAGTGAGTCGGCGACAGAACAGTACGACAAACGACTGAGTTAGACCATTTGCACAACTTACCACTTCCTGAGCGTGGTGGTCGAGAACAAACGTGAGTGGCGAGCGCCAGCGAGCGCCTCAGGGGGCCAAAATTAGAGTTATCTTCAGTGGCACGCCCGGGCCGGCTATCCCGGCGCCTCGCAAGGGCGGGATGTGCACACGATGTCGACTGCTCGCGAACTTTCTTGCTACGGCCCAGTTCGCAGCTTCGTACGGTTCTCACCCCCACCGCACTCAGTGTCGCAGCTTGCTCTCTGCCACACTGTTGAACATCTGAGCTTTTAGCTGGGGAGCGCTGATCATGGATATCATGAACGCGTCCTCGAAATCCCGGACTAGGCACTTAAACTCCAGGCTGCTCCCACAGCCAGCGGGCACTGCTGCGACCGGAGCTACCGATGCTCCAAGATACCCTAGACCCCTGGCGTCCAAGGCATACAGCGTCCTGCTTTCTGTCGTCGCTCTTCTGCTCGCCGGCCAACTCTTTCGCCTCGTTCTCGGGCCTAGCACGGGACACTTCACTGACGCCTCGAGGAACGCTCCGCCCGCGCACGCTGCCAACGCATTGCACAAGTGCAGCCTGCTGGAGGTTGAGAGCGGACCTCCTGCAGAATTTGGGTCCCGCAAACGGTCTGATCGCGCTGTTACTGGAACGAAAGCAACTTTGATAACCGTAAGTGTCCTTCGCGTAAGTATTCCTCTGACTGCCATAAACGTATACCTTCGCGGCTTCCACAGAACGCTGCGATATGGACCGGACGCGACGAAGGGCGCGAGGTCCTTAAGGGCGACATCCTCCTCGATCAGGGGTTGATCAAGTGGATAGGCCATGTCGACGAACATCTGCTCGACCAGTACCAGGACCTCGATCGCGTCGATGCCCGTGGACGATGGGTCACGCCCGGGTATGCTCTATCGTCATTGATCATTCAGCCGTCCAAATGAGCTCACTCGTACTCTGAAGCATCGTCGATATGCACAGCCACCTGTCTGTACACACATTTCCCATACGTCCGCCAGCTATTGATCATCTTCTAGAGGTGTCAATTCCGCGCCGAGTTTGCGTGGGGCGAGCGATGGAAACTCTCGCAAGGGTCCCATCCTCCCAGTAAGGCCAATGTCTGGTATCGCGCATTTGCGTACAACTGACCTTCGCGTTCGCAGTGGCTACGTGCTCTCGATGGCCTAAACACCCATGACGAAGCTTACAGGCTGAGCGTATCTGGCGGCGTCACGGTCGGTATCGGCTCCCAGGTCGATTTCACCTTTCCGCACTGACCTGCGAGCTTTACCTAGACCGCGCTCGTACTTCCAGGGTCTGCCAACGCGATAGGCGGACAAGGCGCTGTAATCAAGCTTCGCCCTCCCACCGACCGCTCGCCCACTGGAATGTTGCTCGAGAGCCCGTACGAGACCAACACGACCGTATATGACCCCACCACCCACTTCCGCTTCCGACAGATGAAGTAAGTGTCTCTATTTCTCTTTATAATCATACATGTCTACCTGCGGCTGATGCGTAAGTTCAGACATGCGTGTGGCGAGAATCCAGGTATCCACCCGCCGGTTCCTCCTCAGTTCAGACTTTGCCGCTAACGGTAACCCCCAGGACGCGTCTACTCGGGAACGCGTATGGATACCGTGTGGGCATTCCGACAGGGGTACGTTCTCGCCGCCGAGCCGAGTCACTGTGAGCTTATGAGATGTCCAACAGCTACGAGAAGGCCCGTCAGATCAGAGATGCGCAGGACGCCTATTGCGTGAAGGCACGGGATGGACAGTGGACTGGCCTTGGCGAGTTTCCCGAAGATTTGCAGTGGGAGGCTCTCGTAGACGTCTTGAGAGGACGCGTTAAGGTTAGCAGGGCGTTTCGCCTCGTTGTTCTCGTAACTTACGCCTACGCAGGTCCATACGCACTGTTACGAGACAGTCGACCTGGACGATCTCGTCAGGGTAAGACCCAGCCGTATTGTAACCCGTTGCAAGCTAATCGGCGGCCCGGTAGATCTCGAACGAGTTCAAGTTCCCGATCGCCGCGTTCCACCACGCTCACGAAACCTATCTGGTCACAGACACCCTCAAGTCTGCATACGGTACGTATTTCAAAATCCTGTGCCGCGCAATCCCTGATGTAAAGTCTTGTAGGCAAGCCACCTGCTGCTGCTCTGTTCGCTACCCATTCACGTTACAAGCGCGAGTCATACCGCGGCTCCGAGTTCGCGCCGAGGATCCTCGCGGACGCGGGCATCCAGGTCGTCATGAAGGTTCGCGTCCAATCCTCCAGTTGAAAATGATACCTGACCACGGATTGACTGCCCGCAGTCGGATCATCCCGTACTTGACTCGCGTTTCCTCCTTTTCGAGGCGCAGCAAGCGTATTACTACGGCCTCCCGCATAACCTCGCACTGTCTGCTGTGACCGCTACGCCAGCGACGATCCTTGGACTTGATCACCGTATCGGGTTCCTTGAAGAAGGTGAGTACCACTCTGGCCGTCGACGATCGCATACTAAAGAAGCTTTGCATCGTCAGGATACGATGCCGGTAAGCACTCTGCGCATATCACACAACTCTTCAGCCATTAACATTCCCCTCCAGACATCGTCCTGTGGGACAGCCATCCCCTCGCCCTGGGCGCCACCCCACAGCAAGTCTGGATCGACGGCGTCCCCCAGCTCGCAACCCCACACACCGCCGACAAGCCCGCGCACTTCCAACGCCTCCCCCAGACGCCGAACTTCGACAAGGAGGCCAAAGAGGCTTTGAAGTACGAAGGCCTGCCGCCGCTCGGACCAAAGGCCTCCGTGTCGCACACCGTCGTGTTCGCGAACGCGAGCACCGTGTTCCTGCGCGACCCTAGGGGCTCAACGGGGATAAAGCAGATCGTGTCCGCTGACAGCCCAGATGCTCCGCTAAGCATCGTCGTGAAGGAAGGAAAGATTGTGTGTGTCGGCTCGGCGACGAGCGAATGCGCGCGCTCCGTGCTGCAAGACTCCGCGAAGGTCGAGTACGTCGACCTCGAGGGCGGCTCGATCGCCCCGGGGCTTACGACATTCGGCTCTCCGCTCGGCCTGGAGGAGATCATGGGCGAAGTATCCACCAAGGATGGATACGTGCTCGATCCTCTGCAAGATGCTGTCCCCAAGGTAGTCGGAGGAAACGGCGCACTCATCCACGCAATCGACGGGTTGCAGTTCGGCACTCGCCACGCCCTGTACGTATCTCTTCCTTCCTCGCTCTCCCAGCCGTGCTAACGGCAATTTTGTCAGCATCGCGTACCGCGCGGGCGTCACCACGGGCATCGTTGCGCCCGCCAGTGGCGGGTTCCTCTCTGGGGTCAGCACCGCGTTCTCCCTCGCCGCGCCGCACAAGCTCGCGGACGGGGCGATCGTCCAAGAGTCGGGCGCGGTGCACGTCGCGATCCATCCCATGGGTGTGCCGAGCGTGAGCACCCAGATCGCCGCGCTCCGCCGTCTCCTGCTGCATCCGTCCGAGGGCGAGGCCGGAGTGTGGTTCGACAAAGTCAAGAACGTGAGTCCGACCATACATATTACCACATAACTCTACTGAAGGCTCGTTTTGTAGGGCGAGGTGTCACTCGTCGTGGAGGTCGAGAGCGCAGACATCATCGCGACGCTCATCAGTCTCAAGTCCGAAGTCGAGCACGCGCTCGGCACGCAGCTCAAGCTCACGCTCGTCGGCGCGCGCGAGGCGCACCTCCTCGCCTCTGAGCTCTACGCGGCCGACATCGGCGTCATCCTCTCGCCCTCGCGGCCGTACCCGTCTCCCTGGGAGGCACGCAGGATGTACGTCTCGTCTCGTCCGCATTGAAAACGAGCTGCACTAACGGAATTGCCGTAGACTTCCTGGCCCGCCGTTGTCCGAGAAGAACGCGGTGCGCGTGCTGCTGGAGCACGGAGTCACCGTCGGTCTGGGGGTGAGCGTCGCGGACAAGGTGCTCAACACGCGCTTCGACGCTGCCTGGGTGTGTCCTTCTCTCTACGCATCTCTGCGCTCCCTTGCTTACCGCGTTCTCGTGTTCCTCGACAGGCGGCACTGGAGGCCGACGGGGCTATCTCGAAGGAGGAGGCGATCGCACTCGTATCGACCAACATCGAGAAGCTGCTCGGGATCAGCAAGGGCGAGGGATACGGAGATATTGTAGCTACACGTGGTGGTGATATTCTCGGGTATAGCAAGGTGGTGGGTGTCGTATCTCCCAGCCGGGGGGTCGTCGACATGTTGTAAACTGATAGGCACGGGGATGATGCTACGCCCAATGCATTGTATATGGCTCGCATTGTATGCATGGTCTTGTATAAGTCGTATGTTTGGGATGCCGCACGTTGAGTAAACTTGAGTGCAGCGGAGTAGAAAGAAAAAAGGTAGAGAATTCGATATTCCGACACGGGGAATCGAACCCCGGGCTATCGCGTGAGAGGCGATAATGTTAGCCACTACACCATATCGGATGACGAAATGGACTCTCCGCCACAATTCATACTCGAAGTCAGCGAACATCAGCCGCCACCCAGCGCGAATTCAGACGCGCGACCTGTGAACACACTTCGCTCACGCCTCCATCCGCCTCGCGCGCCGACCCACCATGGAACCCCTCCCCCTGAGCAGACAACCCCGCCCGGACGGCCCCATGCGCACCAACTCGAGCGGACGAGGAGGGCCCATGCACGACGACCGCGCAGGCAGCTCCGCGCCGTACCCCCAGTCCGCGAGCATGAAGGTGTGCCCCTCCCCCCCTCCCCCTGCGCGAACTTCAAAGGGTTGAATGTGGTGCGGAATGGCAGACGCTGGCACCGCCGGGACACCGCGGGACGCGGTACAAGGACAAGTGCGTGTTAGGGGTGGTAGGGCGTGAGATGGGCGGCGATTGACGGCGTGCAGGTTCCTGGCGTTGCGCGAGAAGTACGACACGGTGACCGCGGTGCGTCTTACGCGATTTCTCTTCGGTGCAGTGTCTGCTGGTATACTGACTGGGGACGCGTGGATTCGTGCAGACCCACGAAGAATACGAGCGCGAGCTCCTGCGCGCAGACGAAAAGCTCAAACGGCTCCAAGAAGAGTGCAAGTACGCCACCCGCCCCCTCCCCTCCCCCTCCCCACACACACCTAACCCCACCCCCAACCCCCACAGCCTGCTGCTCGACGCAGTCGACATCGCCGTCCCCGCACAGCCCACGCTCCTGCACTACCTCGCGCGCGACCCCATCCCGCCGCAGTACTACTCGCACACGGTCCCCGTGCCGTCGAACCTGCCGCCCGAGGTGACGATCCCGCAGCACTGGCCGCCGCCGAACGCGCTCCCCGAGCCCGGGCCTCCTGCGAACTACGCCCAACGCCCGCCGTCCCCCCAGCAGCCGCCCCCGATGCACGCTCAGCACGGGGCGCACCCGCTGTCGCGCACGCACTCGCATGGGCATGGGCACGCACCCCAGCCGTTGCCGCCGCCGCCCCCACCCCAGGCGCATATGCATGCGCCACCGCCTCAGCAGCAGCAACAGCAGCAGCACCATATGCTTCCGATCCAGGTGGAGACTGGGCCTCCGCCGCCTACGACTGGGAGGGGAAGGGGCCGAGGTCGGGGCAGGGGCAGGGGGCGGCGAGGGGCAGCGAATGGACGTGGCGGGAGCGCGAGTGCTGCTGGCTAGAGGGCCTGCGTATTCTGGTGAGTTTGTCTGCTTGCGTTCGAAATGGACGGAAGTGCTGAAGCGCTGAAGGTTGGGTACGCATATAGCCCGTCTTCAGACTTTTTTTTTCTTGCTGGCTGCTTTGTACCACTACTGTTGTCGATCATTTCTATGCTGGGTCACTCGAACACGTCCGTCACAACGGGCACACTCAACCTCAATTCTCCGAACAGACTGATATTACAGAGACGTATAGGGTGGTATTACATGCATACAACTTCTATTCCTCAAAATCCCACTAACGCTCTAGCGCGTCGTCCCAAAGTTCTGGCCGCCGAGGGCACTCTCATCCGTCTGCACGCCCGCCGCCTGGTGGCGCGCAGGCAACGGCGGGGCGGCAGTGCTCGTCGCGGACAGGTTCGTCGCAGTCGTGCCGGTGGGGTGGCCGGTCTCCATACGGTTGATGCCCTGCTCGGTCTGCGCGCGACCGACGTCCGTCTCGGCGTGGTGGCCACCCGTGCCGGTAGCGTTGTCGACGAAGTCCATCGCGTTGCCGCGGACGGCATTTCCAAGACCTACAAGAGCGCAGAATAAGATCTCTGGTTCTGACACCACGAGTCGGCGGATGAGAAGTTCGGTGCGAACCTTGGACGGTCTGGAATGCACCCCTGCAACACATCATCGTCAGTTCGCGATTGGGGGCACATCTAGAGCAGAAAGATGTACTTGACAGTGTTACCGAGGCCTGCGCCCATGCTCTGGCCGCGGCTGGGGTTGGTGGAGCCCGAGTTTCCAGTGGACATGATGAGTTGCGAGTGGTGCGGGAAGTTGGGGTGAGTTATGCGGCAGCTGCAATTGCGGGGGTCGTTGAGATTGGAAAGAACGATGCGAGGTCGAGAGCTGGTGTTATATACCCCAGCTGGCTGAGAGCGCCACGGTGGGGTGCTCCGAGATGGAATGACATCCTCGTCCGCCCAGAGCCTATGACGACATCGTGCCCCATGTGCGAGGAGCATAGGCATAAACAAAACGTGTTACCGTTGGGAATCGAACCTCGTACTTGGTCGTACTTGGTAACATCCAGGAAGGTAGCCCGGGATGTTGTAGACTACTTACTGATATCTTCCATGCGAGGCCGAGAAAATATGGTACGTTAAGGATGCCACAGTAAGTGAACTTGGGTAACAATAGTACAACCTAAGTACAACTAGTTTAGGGAAAAAGATACTCTCATTTTGGGGTATTCCGACACGGGGAATCGAACCCCGGGCTATCGCGTGAGAGGCGATAATGTTAGCCACTACACCATATCGGACATATTTTTGGTACTCTAGATTGTTTGTATATCGACATCGCGTCCAACGCTGGCTCAACTTCAACTTCAAGTTTATGCAGTAGCCCTCTCTTCGTCGTCGACCACCACGTCGACACGCCCGTACGAGGGAGGTGCTTCGTTCGTTGTTGTATATGGTACCGGTGAGGCCCACTATTATGTGTGGGCCAATTTATGCTGATACGTGCGCATACAGTGACGGAGCTCTACTACTTAGCAGACTATGCAGCCCACCCCCAGCGCGTTGTGTCGCTCAAATATCGTCTCAACATTTACTCTGGCCCTTGGTTGAGGCCTGCCATCGGGAGAGCAACAAGCGATGGGTTTACTCCATTGTCACCACAGTGGTAATTTTCAAGTGTATCCGCTCATCCCCGTTGTCTTCCCAGGCCACACAGTGTGTTCTCAGCCCCACAAGTTGCTGGAGAGCCTGGGCATACAGCGGACGCGTTCGTTTCGCTGCAGACATCGCAGCCCGACCATCGTTTCCCGGTACCACCGCAAACGAACCTGCTCACCTTCAAGGCTGGGCTCATGTTTGGCCAACGAATATTCGCGACTGAATAGATGCCCTTCCGCTCCCGCGCCGGAGTCTCCCGCCCCAGGACATAAGGCGGACAGAAGGCGGCGCGCGTGCAGTCGCGTACTCAATCTTCATACCGCACGCCGACGGTCCGCATGCGAGATGTGTATCGTGTACGTGTACGACGAGACAGTCCAATAGGTGCGCGCTGCATGCCGCGCCCGCCATGTTCTATGTACTGATCATCGTCATTTCACAGTCAGGTGTGCTCAGCTCGCCTGTGATCCGTCGACGTATTCTGCGGTCGAGCCAATGGTCGTGCAAGCAGCCTCCAGCGTGCTGTCGGGCACACCGGGCAGATGGTGGTTCGTTCTCGAGATCCTCTTCCCCAAAGCTTCCTCCGCATACATCTCACTGATCCGCTTCCTCTATAGGTATTTGCATTTCCCATATGGCCGTCGTCCGAGTCCAATAGGAACGTCTACACGCTCCACCCCGCATTTCCATGATGGTCCAACGAATGAAGAAAGGCCGTCCGGTGACCTTTTACGTGTACACCTCCTTCGCTGACAGACGCACCCGCAGTGTCCACTCTTCTCGCTGTACTAGGCAAATGAAACCATCGTCGTAGGTGCGCAGACGCCCACTTTGACGTATTACTCGCCGCCTGGAAGGTAGCGGCCCAATCGGCTTCCCAGCACTGAGACTCGCTCTGACAGGTCTACACCCCTACTCCGACAGCCAATCGGTTTTCTCGCTTGCTCGGCATCCTCCAGAATGCAGACAGCGAAGACGAAGTCCAACAGAGAACTTTACGAAGGGCGAGGCAAACGTCGGTAGCATCGACGCCCCAATCGGAGTCCCGGCCTACATAATTAGCAGTATCGGTGAGCTAGTAGACGCGTGCCCAGCGTTCCGTGCCTCTCACGCGCCGTTTAGGTGGCCGAGCGCGCGGGCTTCGACGTTCGAGCGAAGCTGGCCATGGCACACTCGGCAGCTACGCCACGAAGGAGGGTGTGTTTGCGTTCTGCCGAGTTGGGGGCTCGGCGGGTCGATGCATGATAAGGGGAGATACTCACGGGCGTGCCAGTAGGGATGGGAGGTATGGTTTCAACGTACGAGCGGATCTTTTTCAACTCGGGCAGACTCAGCGCGATCCCCCGCGTTATATGAACTGCTGTGACCATTTTCGCCGTCGTTCAATGTCGTCCACCGTCGTGAGGCACTATAACGCGCCACGGGTCGGCCTGAGAGGGGTATATCGTCCCTCCGCCGCGGTCCCGAGACCATTCCCGAGCGCGGTTCGCGTGCACGCCGGCGCCCGCCTAGGTTCCGCAGAACCCCTCTAGAAAATCCCGAAGCCCAGATTATTGATACAGTATACTTCACAGTTCAAGAAGCCGTTCTTCGTGACGTCAACGCCCGAGCTCTCGAAGCCTGCGCCCGTATCGCCCGCCCGGGAGATACGACTGGCAGCACGCTCGTATCAGCACTTCCTCACTTCTTCCCAGTGATGCTCTAGTGATGCACTCTCACCTGCCAGCCGTCCCCATTATTGATCCCCACTCCCCAAAAGGCGCATCTCAGGCGAGCCGCTGGGGGCTTCGCGATAGCGCGTTGCGATCGGGCGCGGGGCCGCCGCCCTCCTGCGCCCGGTCTGCGGATCCGGGATGGAAGTCGCGGTCGTTGCGGCCTCCCTGGACGGGCGCCGCGCTGTCGTCGGCTGCACCTGGCGAGCTATATTGCGGCCCCGCTTTCAAGCCAGTGGGCACTCCGCTCGCGGGCCCGAGGACGTTTCCTTCTTGCGCCAGCGAGGGCACGGATGATTTCGTGCTCGTCTCATCGGACACGCGCGTCCTGCGAGGGTTCTCTACGCCGGGCCCGCCGGTGAGCCGCGCCATGCCGTGTTCGATTTCGTGGCCGCCTTCCTCGACCTCTGGATGCGCCGCCTCGCTGTTCGTGCTCGAGTCGACGACGTCCATGAGCCGGCCGCGGATGTTCTCGCCGATACCTGCCACACAACAACATTCCATGGTCAGCGAATGTCGATCGGGGCGGGTGGCGCGACGGGTTCTCTGTATGTCGCAAGCCTCGAGGGCTGAGACAAGCGGCTTGGGGCGACCGCTTGGTGAAGCAGCGGTGGCGGTAGCATGCGGCTCGCGTCCCCACGCCGCTGTCGGTTCCATTCGTGCGAAAGCGAGCATGGGACGGAACGTACCGTGGACGACTTCTGCCGCTCCCCTGTGGTGCGCGCGTGAGCACCCTGAACGTAATATCCACTTCTATCCGATGCGTAACTTGGTACTCACTTGAGTTTTCGATGGCTGTTACCACTACTAGAGTTGTTTGTGCTAGGGTCGCCGGCGTTGTTCGCGTTGTTTCCGATGCTTGTCATGGTGTTGTATGAAGGATGGTAGAGTATGTGCCCCTCTCTTCGAGTCCATTGCTGCCTTATGAAGGACGTCGGCGAGGGCCTCGAGCGGGGCGCGATGACGAGGGTGGAGCCCGACGACAGCTGCGGTTAAGCTCTGCGAAAGGTTAGGGTTATTGCCGTCCCCTTTCCATATCTACCTGCTCGTTCAAGCAAAGGCGTTGCACACGACTACGCTGTCTCGGCACGTCCAACGCTATACGTTCCGAGATGGGGGCGTACGAACATGAGGCAACAATATCGAGCAACTTGTACCCGACGCTGCTCAGCTGCCCAAGTAGTTTGTCCGAAAATGGCTGGGAGAAGCGATCGGACACCTCCATTCAGTGCACAAATCTGCTCCGACTAAACGCCCCTTGTCCCAGCTTCCTCTTCCCAGTACAGGACCCGCAACCTAGATCGCCTTTGTCACACCCGTGCCAACGATGTTGCGGCGGCGGCGCAGTCGCAGCAGGCGCCGGTGCTACGCCCGCCGCGGAAGGAGGTTAAAAGGCAGGCTGTGAGGGACGCTGACACCCATATTCACCCCCAGCGACGCTCAGGACCCCCGCACATCAACCGCGCGCCCACTGCACCGTTCCGCGCACACCCGCCCGGTCGTCTTAGATCGCGCTCCGCGCACCTCCTCTTGCACCATGCGTCGCGATCCTGGCGCTAACTTCCGTCTTTCGGCACTGAATGTCATATTCCAGGCCCCGCGCGCGTGCACTTCATTCTGCGCCTTCGCATCACAGTGCGTCTTCCTCTGTCTTCCTGGCGCCCCAGAGTTTCACTTCCCCGGAACCTCATACGCAGAGATAAGCACGCCAGCCCTCGGACTTTGTCCAGCTGCGCAAAGCAGCATGTCCCCTCCGAGGGCCCGGCGAGCCCACTCCGCGGGCTGCAGGAATGCATCAGGCACCGCGCCTGGACGCGCTCGCTCCGTGCCAGGCGCGCAGAGATGGCAACACCGCCGCGCTCGCCCGGACGGCTTTCGACATATCGAGGCTAGGGCCGGCGGCGGGCGCGGTCACTGGTGGCTGCCCTTATCTCCCTCGAATCTCGCGGTGCGCGTCGCGCCGTGCGGGGGAGCCGCCCGCGGCGCAGGAGGTATAAAAGCACGGGCCTCCAGCACACCGACAATCGCCTATCCCTGCGCCGCGGCCCCCCAGTATCACCCGTGCTGCCTCTACCACCCCGCCACTCGTCCCCTCGTCCGCTCAAGGCCCCTCGAGGACGTACGTGCGTGCGCGTGCCGTATAACGCGCTCCACGCACGACGTGAGCCTATACGCGGTGAGCCCCCCAAGCACCTTCTCCCGCTCCCGTCCTCGCCACTACAGGTGTTCTCCCGCTGTCGTCGGGAGAAACACCTGTACGGCAGCCCTCGACTGAGGCGCGCCACACCACCGCGGGTGCACCCCGTGCCCTCCTTGGGTGCCACGTACCCATGCCTCGCGGCAGCGCGCCCACTCGGGCGCGCGCCGCCTGCTGGGTGGTGGCGGCCGCAAGGATTGGTACGGGCGAATCGACCGCGGGCGGGGTGGCTGCGTAGGCCCGGGTGCACGGCAGACTCGCACTCGGAGGGATTACTGCGGTCTCCTTCGTGGCGCTGGGCTATCGCCATCGCCGCCACAACCGCTCTCGTGTGGGCGTGTGCTCATGTTCCGGACCGCGAACAGTCATGATACGTTGGGGGCCTGGAGGGCGGGTGCTCGCTCTCCGGAAGTGGCGCGAAGGCGGACGTACGCCGCATGCGGGCGATGTGACGGCCACGGTGTGGTTGGGGAGACCCTGACGGGCGTTGTCTCATTCCGCGGGGGTATGTCGTGATTGGCTTCGATGCGTTCTGCGTGTGTCGAGTTCTACGTTATTCTGGGGAATGTTTGATGAATGCTGCCGATGTCACTGACCGTATTGTGTCCGACGGACTGGCTCTCAAGCTCGGTGTACGCTCGATGCCGCCTTCGAGGGGTACCGGCGGCGTACTCGTATGCCCCAGGCTGCATGGTATGACGCAGTACCGCGACTAGTGAAGGTTCACTTCTCCGAAGCAACCTCATATTGAAGGCTTCGAGAACGGGGTTAACAATGTGATTACGGTAGACGTGTCGTTAATAGAAGTGGGTACATACTAGTATGCTCCAATGGAACGCATCGTGAAGCCTCCGTCCGGTACGGTCGGAAATTATCGAGCACGACAGGTGCGCGAGCCGCGAAGCTCCTCCTTACGAGCACACATTCGACAGCTGGATAGTCACCATGACCCCTCCATAATCAATGTCAGACGGGGCGCCGCGCACACCGGTACCTTGCCTTACACATCGTTCATATAGGGTGGAGCCCAACACGGCGCAGACGTTCCACAAACAATGTGAGCGCGGTCAGCACGTCCCAACCACGCCCTAGATCGGGCAAGAACCCACCTTCCAGCGGGCGTAGCGCGGCGGAGCGTGACGGCTCTCGACATACACCATCACAGTGCCAATCGCGCCGGGCCGCGGGGCGACGCCACCACGTCGCGGCCGGGCGCGAGAAGCTGCACCGCAGGCGTCCGCAGGGGGCTGGATGGGAGCTTGAGGCTATCTGGCACGCATCAGACATGGGGGACACACGGCGGGAGGCGAGAAGCCCAGGGCCAATGCGCGCGGTCAGCTGGGGGCGCGCAGGGGGCAGATGATGTCGGCGCGCGTGCCTGGTGGGCGGTCGGCACAGGGACGCTGGACCTACTGGGAGGGAGAGGGGATCTGCGGTGTCTCGAGAGAGGATGTTACGAGAGAGGAGAGCCTGGAGGCGGGTTTTTGCGGGGACGGGCAGGGACGGGCACGTTGTTTGTTGTCTAGAATGTGGGCGTGCGCAGACGTGATCGGGGGTTTCTTCTAGCAGGATACGGCACAGGTCCAAGATGACTTCTGAGTACATCGGCTGGCGGAGAAACGCAAGGACCTGAGAGGAAGCCAGAGGTACGGCACTGCAGATAGACGTTCAAGGGGTCCGAGAACAGAGGATCGGGCCCATAGAGTCGGCGAGGATAATCGGCCCTGCAAAAGAATCGGGCCAAGACAGCGGTGGTAGTACGACCATTCCGCGTTATGACCGACGGAGACCAGAAGACAGTGCTGCGAGCCTCATGTCTGAGCTCGAAGTCCAACTTTGAGAGTTCAGACCCTCGAACAAGCTTCGTACAGGGTGAGGAGACCTAGAGAGAAAAACGACCGTGCGATCAGCACAAGAAGTATTTCCTGGTTCATATAAACCTTTCGGCGTGCGTGAGTCCTACCAGTATTATTGAGTGCCAGGAGGATCATCTGGCGTTCTTTACGGCAGCCAAGATGAGAGTCGAAGGTGAGAGGCACCAGCGCTTGTCGTGAGAGGGCGTTTGATCGGAGTCTGAGGCTCGCGCCCAGTATTGCAGCGGAGTCACAAATGAAGAGGCGCAGAGGAAAGCTTGTTTCCCGCTCGTCGCCTGTCCACCCATCCTCAAGCCGTCCCCCTCAAGCCGACCTCAAGACCACATCAACGACAATGGTGAGAGCATACCCGTCGCCATCGCGCGTCGCAGTGTACACGGAGCAACGGAGAGTCCTGCCAGAATGAGAGATATGGGGTGGATGGTGCGTCCTCAGTCCAGATGACAATCTTCCCGCAGCCTTCCTCACATCCCCGCAGGCAGGACCTCTCTTCTAGCAAATGAACCCTCATTGCCGAGCGTCCTCGTATGAGGACAGCGTTGACGCATGAGACAATTGCTGGGCTCGCATCTGCTCGGCCCTCGCGGTCGGGCGGGTGCGAGCGTTAGAGCTCCGAGTGCACTGCGACGGCGGCGGCTCTTTTGCCGCCGAATGCCTAGCTTACGCCTCGTCTCAATGACCAGCCCAAGGCCACCAAAGGATCTGGCAAGAAGCCCGCCCCCGCCCCCTACGGCGCTAACAAGGGGGCCGCGAAGACCACGAAGAACCCTCTCTTCGAGTCTCGCCCCAAGAACTTTGGTATCGGTGCGTAAAATTTCTCTGTGCTGTCGACTTGCTGCGTGCTTACCCGGGGGACGCAGGCCAGGACATCCAGCCCAAGAAGGACTTGACCCGCTTCGTCAAGTGGCCCGAATACGTCCGCCTCCAGCGCCAGAAGGTCATCCTCAGCCAGCGCCTGAAGGTCCCCCCTGCCATCGCGCAGTTCTCCCACACCCTTGACAAGAACACCGCTACCCAGCTGTTCAAGCTCCTGAACAAGTGCGTTAGATCTGGGAGCCAACCGAGGATCGTCTGACACGATGTGTTTTAAAGGTACCGCCCCGAGACTAAGCAGGAGAAGAAGGCCCGTCTCGACGCTGTCGCGAAGGCCACCGCCGAGGAGAAGGAGGCTCAGGCCAAGGTGCGTGCATCGAAGCCATATTTGAATTTCAGTCGCTCACATGCAATGCAGGACTCCAAGAAGCCCTTGTTCGTCAAGTACGGCCTCAACCACACCGTTGCCCTCATTGAGGCGAAGAAGGCGTCGCTGGTCGTCATCGCGCACGATGTCGACCCCATCGAGCTGGTCATTTTCCTCCCCGCGCTCTGCCGCAAGATGGGTGTCCCCTACGTCATCGTCAAGGGCAAGGCCCGTCTCGGCACGGTTGTCCACAAGAAGACCGCCGCCGTCCTGACTCTCCAGGATGTCCGCAGCGAGGACTCGCGTGAGCTTGCCACCCTCGTCAGCGCGGCGAAGGCCAACTTGTACGTTCCATTGCCCGCATTTCCGAGGTCATTCATATCTAACTTGTGCGTTTTAGCACCGAGAAGTACGAGGAGCACCGTCGCCAGTGGGGTGGAGGTGTCCGTGGTGCCAAGTCCACCCAGATGCTCCGCAAGCGTGCGAAGGCTGCTGGCCAGACCCTCTCTGTCGCGAACGCGCAGAAGCTCTGAGCGGGGAGTGTCATGTCGTGTGTGGTCGGTGCGGGCTTGTATCGGCTCTCAAAAGACGAGTGCTCGTCGTACGCGTCGTAGTCGTTGTATTGCACGCATGTTGGAGTATGCTTATGGTTCATGGAATGTATGCTTCATGGCGCGGTGGCCTACGGGGTCCCCTACTATCCGATGTTCGCCTGGGCGTACCGTCATTGCCGTGCATATGTGAGCGAGCGCTTCTGAGTGATAGGCACAAACCAACGTACACAGACGTCAGTTGTTTCAGTCTTGTACCACCACCACTACCATCACGAACGAGAAGGTAGCAGCGAAGTGTTGCGATGTCGCAGCAGGGATTCTACAACCAAGGCCTCGGATTCTCTTTCGATGTCTCCGGAAACCTAGCCAGGCAGAGCTCCTTCTCGCAACCTTTGCTGAGTTCGCAAAGCGGCGCGTCCCTGCCGGGAGTCGACTTGAACTCGCCGGAGGTGTTCAGGCAGAACATCCAGCTCATCCAGACGCAAGTATCCCAGGTCCAGGAACTCGCACGAAGTGCATTGTCTGGAATGTAAGCACATGTACTTCATTTCATGCTCGAACGTCCGCTAATGCCGAGGCGTTTTAGTGAACACGCATACCACCCGGGGTCGAACCCCGTGCACACCGCAGGTACGACATCCCCATACCCCTGAGCCCGACCTTCACACACCCAGACGATTGACCTCTGCTGCTCACAGCCGTGATCGGCACGCTCAAGCAGACGCTGCAGGACCTCGTCGAGGCGCTGCGCCAGTCGGGCGTCGGCGCGCTCCCGCTCGAGCCGCCGCTCGGGGCGGAGGCGCGCACGGAGGAGCAGCTGCTCGCGGACGCGGGGCGCGCGGTGCAGGCGCTGTACGAGCGCCAGAGGCGCATCCAGGAGGGTGCGGGCGTCGTGGCGAACTTGTTGGGGGCGCCGGAGGTGTTGGCGGGGAGTCAGGGGGCCAGGCGGTAGGGCTGGTGTCGGCGGAGTTGGAGTTGATGAGGTGAGGAAGGGTTGGCTCGTCTCGTTACGGTTTGGCGGACGACGCTGATGATGTTTCTTGTGGACAGGTCTCTCGCTGATGATGGCAGTTTGTACGTACGGCGAGGTGTAACATCATACCGTACCGCGGAAAATCTTCACGTCCGTCGTCCGATGTCCTCGTGTGTGCTCAAGACACATAGCAGGCGATCGTCGTAAGATACCCTTTCAAACATTCTCGTGGACAGGTCTCTCGCTGATAACATTAGCACGGGCAGTTAGTACGTCCGACGACGTGGAACATCAATGCCTACCGCTACCAATCTGTCCGCCCGTCGTCCGACGTCTTCGTGTGTGCTCAAGACACATAGCGGGCGATCGTCGTAAGATACACCCTCAAACACGTCCGAGTGTGCACCCTTTTGACTAAGTTCACGATCGGACAGCTGGCACCGGAGTGTGCACGTTCATCTCACCTTGCGCTCCGAGCCCGCGGTCGGCGTCCGCTCAACGCGGTCGCGACAAATACCCGCCGACGCATCCGCCGACGCCAGGCATGTCATTAGGAAGGTTGGATGCCATGGCGAGCTTCTCTTACCAATTCCCGGTGGACGATGAATGATATGATCACGAGCCGCCTCGAGCAGAATGCGTATTACCATTTGCACCGTCGGCTCACACCAACAGGCTATGTCGAGCAGTACCTAACTCCGAGCTGGAACGGTGCCCACACACAAACCCGCGGCGATGCCAATACCAGTGCACCCGTCCTCCGAGCGACCAACTGTGCAAGAGCACATCCAGCCGTCGAGGATCGGCACACCGTATTTCTATTTCGTCATGCTCTAGCACGACCCTTGATGCAGATGGCCATGTAAATGTAAATCCCCATCCAGAACCGTATCAGCCAGGCAACACAGGGCCCCGTCGACGAAATCTCCCGAGCGCAGCGAGCGCCTTCCCCGACTGAATGCCCCGCTCGGGTACAGGAAACAATCCCGAGTCTCCGCGTGAGCCCCGTCGCCCCGATAGCCATGGCGTCGTACACGGTGCCCAGCGCCGCCCGTATCACAGGCAGCCGGTGTTCGTTCTTACCTAAAAGCCCGTGATGAACTTGACAACAGCAGGTCTTCGAATAAGTATTCGTCACCACGTTCTGCCGCATATGCGCTGCTGGGACCCGGACGTAGGCTCGGCGCCCCGGAATGTCGGCGAGCCTTATCCGTCCTAGCCCTGAGCATTCTGTCATTTCCGCTGTCGCGACATACAATCCCAGCTACCCGTTTCCCCCTGCGCAACACCTGGAATAGCCCGCACCCGTCTTCTAGCGCAAACGCTGCTAAACCGCCACGGACGGCACCGAGCGCACACCGCCTCCATAAATAGCCCGCGCATTTGTCGTCGCACTGTCGCAGAGCCTGAAATAGCGCACCGCGGCGACACATGAGTGCGACCCGCCATAGAAATCGCCTTGCATCTGGATTCTGCCCGTCCGCCATCGCGAGGACCCCGGCCATCCGACTCGCGAGATAGCGTCGCAATTGCACGCCGTCCCAGTGGGAACGCGCGGCTGCGAAAGGAAATGCACGTCGAGTGACATACCGACGGTTTACGTACGCGCCGCCGTCACGGTGCAGGGGTGTTCTGTCCTGCGATAGTCATACAGGCAGGGGCGGCGGCCGCAGGCCCAGCGGGGTAGCAAACTTGCTTCTAGCGCGCCGATGCGCCGAAGACGGGCCTGTTCGCGCTCCAGGTTTCGGTACCGACGGCATGTTGCGCGCGCAGCGATAGGCCTGCGCTGGGGCGTAGCGACGATGCTGGAAGACCATCATGCCCTCGGGGGTTAGCAGACAATCTACTTCGCCCAGCGCTGGTCGGGCCGGCTATTGCGTCCCGGTGGCCTGCGCGGCAGTTGAAGCTGAAGACGCGGATGACGGAGAGCCTCACGGAAGACTTGACGTGCGCATCGACGTCAACGTGCCGCTAGCGCTGCCGCTGCGGTGCATCTATCAGTGAGTGTACAGCGGCCCGATGTCGTACGCATGGGGAGCGGGGGCGTTATATTCGTCGTACAGTACGTCACCGCGCTTGACTGTTGTGCTCCGTGCCGGTCGGGCAGGTGTGCATTGAGCGGGACGGGGTGGACGGAGCGCTTGCCTGCAGTACGAGAGAGGGCGTGTGTCAGGCAGAGAGTGCGCGCGACGTTGCCGTGCCGCGAAGCGTACTGACCGGGATAGCATCCGGCCGTGCAAACCTTGGGGGGTGCATCCGGTGCGGCTGCTGAACGCACGGCGGCCGCGGACGAAGCTGGGATGTCGTGTCCTTCGGAGACGTTGTAGCGTCGAACTTGTGGGACGCCAGCGTGACATACCCGGTGCCCATGCTGAGGTATGGGGCCTCCGCGGACACAGCCACCATTTAGTCTGAGCGTCGCGGCGTCGAATCTGTATGATGGGGACGTGCCGAATCGGTCGATGTGTGCTGCACTAGTATAGCTTCTGCAAAGTGAGCGAATACCATAATAATCAAGCGTACCTTGTGCTTGACAACACCAGAAGACAAAGTACTTCGAGAGAGAGGTCTCGTGAAAGAAAGACTGACGAAGGGACCACAATGTACCGTCATAAGGCAATATGTTCACATACGAGAAGTTCAGAACAGAAGTTAAACTCTCAGACGTGACGAGCTGTCGGCGACATATTGCCTTCGGCGTGTCTTTCCTCCTAGAGCAAACTTCCTGTGCTGTGACATGCCACCCGGCCGGCACTAGCGCAAGAACCTTGCGCGGACGAGGACCCCGACAGTCCACCAGACCTAGAGCACGGCAGGCTATCCAGTAAATTCCCTGCGCTAGCCAGCCCGAACACATGATCCACTCACCCTGCGCAGAACTACAGCAACAGCGCAGCGGCGATGCCCGTCTCCAGCCCGCCAAACAAGCTCAGATACGCTTGCTGCAGTACGTAGGTCCACCGCGCTTCTTGGCCCAGGCGCGGCGTCCCAGTGCCAATCCGCACCAGCGACGCACACGCCCGCACGCCCTGACCACACGTCCGCGGCGCGCGATCGGGCCCGCGTGCCCCCCGCGCTCCGTCGGGCCCCCGTCCCCCCCTCCCCTCGCTCCTCCCCGGAGGTTATTCGCGTCCATCATTGCCAGGCAGGCGCAGGCGGTAGGGCATAATGGACGAGTGCGGCGGCGGGCCACGATCGATAACGCAGGACGACGCGTTCTGGGCGTGCTGCGCACGGAGAAGCACGCGCACGCGCGAGGCTTCCCGCGAAGCTGCAGCTGCAGCAGCAGGGGCATCCGCATCCGCCGCGGGGCGCACGGCCGTGTCGGGCGTTCGCACGGTGGGGCGGCTTCTCGAAGCTCGGGGACGGCGTCACAGGGCTCCGTATACAGCGAAGTGACCCGTGAAGGGCGCGTAGCACGGAGATGCTGCGTGAAGGAGTGACAGGCAGGCGGGCGTGTAGGGAGCTGAGAGAGGGCGTGATGATGTGAGTGCGCCTCGAGGTTGTCGCGCGGACGGAGTGCGTACCGCCAAAGCCCGGACATGTCAACTGGCGGTCGACGGGGGATTCTCCCACTAAGGGACGGGGAGGGTGTCGAGGGTCGTTGGGCCCGTCCAACTCTCGCCGCGGCTTCGCGACGTTGATGCGAGACAACGCGGGCCGGGGCGTCCTGCGTCGTCTCTGTAGGTGGGAGTGGGGCGGAATATAGACGGGATTAAGAAAGTTGCTTCTGCGGTTCGCGATGAACTGTGCTCCCCTGGTCGGTGTGCGATTTACCGTGCTCGAGCTCGGCTATCGAGCGCGCTGTTCATTGCGAGCGTAGCGAGCATTCACTGGTGAAGACGAATGGACCAAACAACTACAAATTGTCCGCTCGCAAACCGAAAATCGCTCTGGGGATGTATTTGAGCCCGTACGCGTTCAACTTGTCCCTTTCCCCCAATTTTAAGTGAAATACTTGCATTAGACATCATTCAGAACACATCTGGAAAGTTTGAAGAGCCCCGGATGAGTTGTGCAGTAGATATGAGGCTCTCGAGGCTCGCAAGAGCGACGTGTGGTTTAGCGCCCACGCAGGGAAATAGGCGTGCCAGTAGCGTGCCGCGCGTTGCACCTGTGGCTCAGGCTGTTGTGGCTAGCCTCAGGCTGATGAGCCAATTTGTTACATAGCAGTATGTTTGTCTATCGCACAATTAACTCGAGTATCTGACACAAAGAGAGATCATCGCCTGAAATACCCTATCCACTCGAATATGACCTGCGTGCACATGCGTAGCGAGCAAATTCGTCCCTGACGGCCGCTAGTACAATAAGGCCCTGGGTTCTCGCAACTCTCTAGCGCCGCAGGGGACGCGAGCCTTACGCTCGCGAGTGCGAGTGTCCAATCCGATGAGGTGTTCTCTCGATAATCTTCACGAGTTCGTCGGCGGAAGGAAGCAGGAAGACCGATGGTTTCGCGTACCAGTCCTGCCATTGTGTGAGCGATGGGACCACGAGATCTCGAAAATTTATGGACAGCTGAACGCAGCTCACCATCGGTTCCACTACGAAGCCCCCGCATGATGTTTGGTTGACGGTCGGTATGATAGCCTGCATGGAGGAGGTGAGAGGACTAGGAAGTGAGTGAGGTATATCCGGATATGCGTGAACGTTCACCCACCTAAAACCAGGCCGCTTCTCCCGAGGCTCCCGACAGACACTCTATCGGGGACGCGCATAACACGCCCTTCGCCATCGAGAATACAGAACCGCGTTCATTCGCGCCGTGAGGACGTTCGATATCCACGCCCCGTGCGGAATCCCCGAAGATACCGCGCGCGCGGCACCCCGGTGTGATGCACGTCCTTTTGCAGGCAAGCGCCAGGTTTGTTTGTCGCGCGGGTGAGAGCGCCGCCCGTTATGGGGGCGCCCTGCTCCCAGCTTGCGCCCCGCCCGATTGACGTGTTGGCGTCAAGGGTCGGGCCCCCGCCTGAAGCGATGCAGGAGCAGTGCCGGATCATGGTCGCCCCTCGCGGTCATCTGCCAGGAGGTGTGCGGAACGCCACGCACGAGCGGCCAGTTTGGGCATGTCGTACGCGGTTCTGGAATATGGGCTGCTGGCTGATCGGCGGCTCGCAGACCAATGGACGACGCGCTCGCGTACGGGGCCGCGAAGGCGAAGAGACGTCGCGAAGCGCATGGGGGGGCGGCCGCGTGCGAGCGCCGTCTGCCACTCCATGGCGTGCTGCCCTGTACGGCGCGCCACTGTCAGACGGTGGGAGGCGGCCCCCGGGGGGCAGATCCAGCCAGAACGTCGCAGAACGTGCGCGACTGCAGCCGTATCGCCGGCTGCTGCAGACGTCTGGCGGGACTGAAGAGGACCCTGAAGTGCGCCGCAGCTCAATTTGACGTCGGTACCGCTACGGCGCGTCCTTGTCTCCCGCCACGCCCACGTCTCGCCCTGCTTGGCAGGCCGATGACGCAGTGCGCGCAAACGCTATACGGCTCCGAAGATGACGGACTGGCGGGCTGAGATGGGTGGCGCGGCGGCGGCTTCGGTCCCCACCCGCGGTCGCTGCAGGGAGAGGCAAAGCATCCGGGCAATCAGCCAACACATCCGCATACCAACTGCCCAAAAGGACGAACGTACCCGCTTGGGGCTTCGCTGCAGCAGCAGAGGAGCCGACATCGCATCAGAAGAGATCGAGGGCGGTGGCGACATTCACTGACCAACGGGCGGAAATGAGCTCGTGTGGGCCTGTTACGAGACCGCTTGTTCGCTGAGCCCGAACCTTGTGGCACAGGACATTGGATGTCGGCATCGTACATAGTGTGCCCCAGCGGTATCCGGCTAGCCCGAAGTTGTCGGACGGGTGCTGGCAGCGCCCGTGAGCAGGCGCATGCTCGGGCCTGATATGTCGCCACACGCGTTCGCCAGTCCAGGCAGTCATCAAGTTGCACCGAGGATGCGAACGCCCTGTAAAACATGTGATCACATACAACGACATAAGTGACGCCGTACATACCTCACAGCCGCAGCCGGCGTTCCTCGCGCGCGGACCCCATTCACTGCGAACCCAACGCCCAATCGCAAACGGCAACGTCGAAAACATAACAGGCAATCCAGAAAGTCGCCGCCCCGAGGCTTCGACCACGGCCCTCCACGCTCGTGCGAGGACGGGCTCGGCTGAGCGCCTTCCCCCCACCCAGCCCAAGCCCCCGGGCGCTCCGACGGAAATACCACGACGACGTCCTCACGCGCGCACACGAACACACACACGCGCATTGCACGTATTCGCGCACTCAGGCAGGCCGACGCCCGCACCCGCGGCAGCACGGTGTATCCCCGGGCGCGCGCACCCCCAGCAGCGCTGGACACCGAGCGGACGAGTACGTCAGGTACGGCAGCGCGCGGCTTCCGACGCACTTACGGGTCGCAGTCCCATCGCACTCGTCCGCCCGCGCGTTCCCATGGCCATCCGACGAGCAGCCGCGCGGTCCCCGAGCTCAGGCCTCGAGCGAGTCTGCGCGAGTACGCGACGGACACCGCGGGCAGCGATGAGCGCCTTGAGCCGCTGGAGCAGACATGCCGCACCAGGATGCGGATGAAACTGACCAAAAAGGGGGATTCGACAGCGACATGGGGGAGGCGATGGGTACATGCTCCGAGCCTCCGATGCGGTGCACGCCTGTTGCTGCACGCCCGTGACGGTGTTGGGCAAAACGACGAGTGTATTGCGGGCACCTGCAGTGCTCCGGGGTCCTGGCCTACCATCGGGACACATGGTCGAGCTCCGCTGGGCCCTGGGGCCACTATTGCCATCGGGACACATGGCTACGGCCTTACGCCGCACCGCGACCCTCCGAGTCCAAGGGCGGATGTTGCCTCGAGATCCTCCCCGCCGATTGTCGCGTATGTCCCTGCACGCCCCTGCGGGGTGCGGGGCGAATCTGAGATGAGTCCTCGGTCCTTGTCGCCGCTGCGGAGGGCGCAAATGCTGACTTGCGCGGGGTGGTCTGGGCCGGGTCGGGGGTGCGTTGGCGGGGGGCGTCGTAATGGAAATTATGAGCGACCGAGAGGGGACTCCCCCGACGCCGGAGGTCTGAAATATACGCCTAGAGCCTTTGTCAGTAAGTCACCGGAGTGCATAACGCCGGGCACGCGCGCGAGCACGGTGAAGGACTCACGAGGCATGCCATGCTCCGGCAGGGTGAACAGGGAATCCAGCAGGGTCGACCGAGATGTGATAGACGCACTCTACAATCTAGAGAAGAAGAAAATAGTGAGATCAGCCGTCGGTTTTACGACACCGTTAAGCACTCACCACCGGCCACCATACCTCCTGCCGCCTTCACGGTCCCGGTCACGTTCGCGCTCCCAACCCCGCTGCCTGTCCTGCCTGTCCCGCCTCACCTCCTCCACCTCCCTCCGATTAAACACGTCCCCATAGCCGCCGCTCCTGCCCCCGTACACCGTGCTCGGCGTCTCGCTCCCCATCTCCCGCTTCTTCCTTGCGATGAGCGCCCGCGCGCGTTCCCGCTCCGAGCTCTCGCGCACCAGGCGGGCGGACACCTCGGGGGGCGCCTGCGGGCCGGGCCGCGAGGACGACGGGGGGCCTTGGCGGCGCTGTGCGGAGGACGAGGAGGAGGTGGACGGCCCAGCGCCGGGGCGCGAAGCGAGCTGGGTGTTGATGGCGGTGAGCGGGTCGTGTGCGGACTTGCGCTGCAGGTCGCGCCGTCTGCAATGCGATGCATTTAGTTCAGTCTCCCGGTTACTCAAGCGGAGAGTAGAGTACGGGTGATGTAAAAGCACGCACCGCCTGTCCTCCTCCGTCTCCCAAGGCTTCATCCGCGCCGTGCTCGTGCTCGCAGCCGTGTCCCGCCCCGCATCGACATACCACGGCCGCAGGTCCGCAGACGTCGGCGCGAGCGGCACGCCCTTGTCGTCTTCGACCGGCGGTGGTTTCTTAGTACCTCGGTCCTGCGCGGGCACGGGCACCACGCTCTGCACCAAATGCTAAATGTTAACACCGATTGCGATGGCGGGGAAGACGGAAGAGATGACGCACCCGCTCGAGGTCCTCGAAGAGGTTGATGTGCCCGCGCGCAGACGTCAGCGTCGTCACCGCGGTCTCGTTCTCTGTGGACGGCCCAGCGAGCGCGGCTGCAGCCGCCTCGAACTCGTCCTCATCACGCTTCTTCTTCTTCCCCTTCCCGCCCGCGAGCCCAGCCCGCGCCCGGAGGAGGTCTATGCGCGCCTCCGAGTCCTACCCTCCCCACATTCAGTCCCTTCCCCCATATACATATATGCGCCAAAAGAGCACTCACGGCGAGCATCATACGGCCCTCAGCGACAGCCTCCGCCTGCCGCGCCCCCTCCTCGTCCCGCCGGACGCGCTCGATGTTGTCCCGCCGGTACGGGTGGTAGGACTTGTGGTGTGCGATGTTCAGCTTGCCCATCTTCCCAGCGTCGCGTTAGCGGCCCACAGCTAGCGTGTCTCGTGTGTGTTGTGCGTATCCCGAACACAGCTTCTAGCTCAAGCTCAAGTGCCGGCCGCGCGAGTTGTTGTGGCAGCGAAGGCGGAACGTGTGGGGAAGACCGTGCAGGTCACGGCAAGATCGAAGACGCAGATAGCCACTAAGCGCCCATGCTGCACTCAAGATAGCATGGGCGTCTGTTTACAGCAGCGGGAGATGCATACCACCCAGCATGCACCGTCCCACGCAGTGTACAGACCGCGACGTAGAGTTTGCCTCGCGTCCACAACGCGAGCCAGGGGCACGAACATATGACGCAGCTGGAATACGCGACCTGCCCCCTTCACCCGCGCAAACACACACGCCCCGCAGGAACAGGTGCCAAGCCCGAGCCCCCGGGGCCACCTGCCTCGGGAGTCGGCGCACACGCTGCGACTGGTGGTGTCCGGGCGCGGCCCAGGAAGCTGAAGACGAAGACGCGAGATCCGCGCGCGCGGTCGGGTGGGAGCAGGGCGCGCGCGGCGTGGGCGAGGACGGCCGGAAGCGGCACAGGCATGGTATTAGGACGCTACTAGATACGGCTACTTAAATATACTTCAGCGGCGCCGCCCACCCTCCTCCACACCGCCAACGACGGCCAGCCGATTTTGCAGCGGCAGCAGCGCGCAGGGAGACAGGCGCGGAGGTTGTGCGCGCGCGGCAGGCGCACACGGCGGCATGATAGGGTGCTGGCGGTGTGCGTGCTGGCGCTGCATACGCGCGTGTATAGGGCCCGAGCGGGCGACAGGGCAGGGCGTGGCGTGGCGGGGGTGACAGATCGGTAGGTCGGGACTCGGGAGGGCGTCCCGGCCTGGGGTGCGCTCCGCCCCTGGGCGGAGATGGCCGACTGCCCCACCCTCCCCGGCCTCCCAGCTCGGAGCGGCAGCAGCGGCGGTCATGATGGCGGCGGCGACAATAGTGTGAGTGTGAGTGTGAGGACGGCGAGAGGGGGAGACGCAGACGGGGAGGGGTGGAGGCGGGGCCCGGGCCCGTTATAAGGTGCCGCAGGCGGCGATGAGGATGTCGACGGAGGGCTTATATAGGATGTGGTCGGACGCGTAGCTCTCGACTTTGCGGACGATGTCCATGCCCCGGATGACCTCGCCGAACACGACGTTCCGCCGGTCACACCACGACGCGGGTACGGTCGTGATGAAGAACTGCGGAGCGGGCGTTAGGCGGCGGGGGACGGTACATAGATGGCTGCGCAAGACGCACCTGGGACGAATTTGAGTTTGGGCCACGGTTGGCCATGGAGAGGAGACCCTGGCGATCGTGCGAGAGGCGAAAGTTCTCGTCTATACATCGGGGAATAGGTCAGTACGGAAATGCATACGCCAGAACGTGCGCAAACTAGGTTTGGGCACGGAAGATGGGAGGGTGATATCCGAAACGGGCGAAAGGGCTGAAAGAGACAGTGGACGCTCACCGGGAAAGGTAGGCCCGTAGATGGACCGGCCGGTCGTACCGTTGCCGTCGACGATATCCCCACCCTGAATCATGAACTGCGAGAGAGTGGTCAGATAAAGCGCAGGGGTGGAAAGACAGTGATGAGACGTACATTGGGGACGACGCGGTGAATGTACGAGTTGGCATAGCCATAGCCGTTCTCGCCAGTGGCAAGCTCGCGGAAGTTACGGGCAGTGACCGGACAGACATCGTCGAAGAGCCTGAAGACGATGCGGCCAGCAGGGACGCCGTCGATTTCGATGTCGAACTGGAGAGCATCGGACGATGAGGGAGGAGGGGGTAGATATTGATGGGGGACTCACAAAGACGTTCGGGCCGGTCGGGGAACGAGATGTGCGTGAGTTGCGGGAGGAGGGAGAGCGAAAGGAGTCATGAGTGGCCATGGGGATGAAGTGCGGCACGAGGAGATTTGTTGTGTGGAGAGCGGAGACTGAGGCGGTGGTGGAGGGAGAGATGGGAGAGCATGGCCGGCGGAGGAGGTTAAGTATATACGAGCGAGGATGAGGAGGAGGGACTGAGGGAGAGCAGCCACCGCCCGTCTCCAGATCCCATCTCTCGGCACTCTCCGCCGCTTTCGTCGCCCGGCATCTTCCCGGGATAGCAATCAGGACCCCAGACACGCTGGTCAAGATCCCGTTGAGTGCTCGTCCTCGCACAGCCTCTACGCGAGATCGAACAAGCTCTTGAGCAGTCCACAACACCACCACCATGTCACGGCCTTCGCTGGATGTTGGTCAGGACCCGACCCAGCTCTCCTCCTTCCATGTACGAGCCCGTGTTCTAAGCTTGGCCGTAGCAGCTAATTGGGAGCAGAAGGATATCGATCTGCCCGACCTCCTCCTGCCTGTTCTTCACACGAGACACAAAGTCGTGGCCGGCCGCTCTCCCGCCTCGTCCTCGCCGACCACCCGCCACGCCCCTCGATCGCCGCCACGCTGCGCCCTGGCCCGCGCACAATATTGCCTCCGAGCACACGCCGCCGCCCGTGTGCGCCGCGCTCTCTTGGCCCCCGTCCCCCCGTCATCACTTATCTCCGAGTCCTCCGCACAAACCTTCGCGGGCTTTCGCCCCGCCTCCTCCTCAGCCGCCATCAGCCCTCCTGACCGCACCCTATCATTTCCAGACCCATGGCCCGCCCTCTCGCACACCCACGCACCGACCACGACCGACTCCCGGCGCGCTGTTTACCCCCAGTTTCCCCACAAGGCACCCCGAGTACCTGTATACCTCGCCCGGCTACCCTCTCTCGCGCACAACCCCGAGCGCGTCCCTGAGGCCTGACCGTCGGATGGTCGCCGACTCACCGCCGTCTTCTAAGTTCTTCGCAGATTTGCAGCCCTGTCCGGTTGCTGCTGACCCGTCTGCATCAGCTCTGAGCTCTTGCTACGGCTCGGCCTATTCCTGTCGACACGCCCCATCTGGCTTCTCGACGCTCGGCGACGTCGCCAGCACTGGTCATCCTACTGCGCCCGCTCCGCCCGGCAGCCCCCCGCGCGCGCACATCACGCTTCGCGTTCCGCGTGAGAGGCCCCCCGCGCACGCCCGCCCGGATCCTGGGAGCGCGCCGGCCCATAGACAGATGCATCACATTCCGGGCCATCGTGCACTCGGCGCAGCCCCTGCGCGCTCGCCATAGCACCCACCGCACGCCCGAAGCGGCACACAGAATGCAGATGGACACCTTACGTCCGTTGTGGTCGCGCGCGGGCGGCTGCGCCCGATGCGGGAGGCGGATTCCCCTCCTCGTACCCGCGAAGCATACGCGGGCGGTCGCCGCGCCGCGCTAAAGGTTAAATGAGCACTCAGGGCTGGGCGACGTCGACGGCCGTGTACGCGTGCGGGACGGGACGTGCGCCGCGATCGATGCCCACCCGGTCGCCCGTTCATGTCCGCACGCCTGGTGCGCCGCGAGCGACGCCCGGGCTGGGAAACGCGAGCGGACGGATCGATGCGCGTCAGGCGGCGAAATTAATGAACGGCGCGTCCTATTTGGCAGCGGGGTGTGCTCGTAAGTGCTCTTCCTCCGGCCTCCGACGCACACATGCACTGTGCAGGATCGAACGCCTCCTGAGGCCTCCATCACGCTCGCGCGAGCGGGGCCCGCCTCCTGTGCGTGCACTAGAAGCCCGCTGACAGCTGCAGGAAGTGTCGCGCTCCTCGCTATCGCCTGCGGGCACGCGTCCGTCCTCTCCACTCCCCGTCCCCCTTCCTCCGGCCGTGCGCTTCTGTGCCTTGCGCGTCGCCGCGTCGGCCCTAGCAGTGGCAGGCGTGGCCCTCTCGCGCAGCGATCACGGTATGTGCTGTCCATATGTCCACCCCGCACTTGCCCCGTCCGGTACGTCCGTCCCATCGACGAGGAGTGCACGCTCACAGGACGCAATGCAGAAGCAGCGCGTCCCAGATCGCACGATGACGATGCTGCTGATGCCGGCAGGGCCCGTCGGGCTCTTCCGCCCGCGTCGGACCGCGCGTCCCATGCACGCGCCCCCCTTTCCGCCGCCACCACACGCGCAGACGGCCGATCGCGGCGCGCTGCATGAATCCATGTACCTGCAGCTGCTTATCAGCGCCGTCCTCCTCCGTACTTGCGCTGCGCTGACGCACAGGACCGGGAGGTCGTGCTCGCAGTGCTCGGGAGCTTCGGGGACGGTGCGTCAGCCGCAGCCGCCCGCAAAGGCATAGCGCACGGCCGCGCGCGCGACCCCGGGGCTAGAAGCCGGGCGACGGCGGGCGCGGGCGAACGCTCGCGCTTCGAAGGGGCGGGGCGATCGAGAAGCCCGCGCGCGGTGCTTCACTTGCTCTTGTTCGGGGGCTGCCGGGGCGCGTCCGATCGCCCGCTTCCCCCTCGTTTCGCGTCTCGAGGGTGCGGCAGGTGCGTATCCGTTTTGTGGCTAGCCTGTTCGGAGAGTCCCAGGCGTTGCGTGCTGACGATCGGCTTATGCCACCAGGCTCCGGATCCATGTTTGCGGCGAGTGCCACCAGCCACCGATGATGGACTTGCGGGCATCGTAGGGGCTACGTATCCTCCCCATCAATACTCCTCGCACTCGGAGATGTGCGCAGGCCATGTGGGACGCTGAAGCAACTTGAAGCAGGCTTTTGTATGCGGTATACGATATACGGTATACGGGCGGCGCATACGGGAGTCCGGGGTCTCCGGCGCACACACTAAGTTCGACGCCAGCACTTCAACCTCGCTCGGCGTTCTCCCGTGGCCCTAGACAAATTGTCATGGCCGTTGCGCCTCCAGCACAGGTCCGACTCCGCGAATACACATATACCATCGAGGATATGCACGCGGAGTGCCAAATAGGCTTCGCACAAGGCCCATGGTCCGTGGTGGAGCAGCGCGCGCTCCCGCTCCCGCTCGGTCCTGGTCCCGACACGGCCGCGAGACACCTCGCCTCCTGCTCGTCCGCGCAACCTCCTCCGTATCGTGATGTGGTACCTTTCGTTGCTATCCTCTGGCGGCTCCAGGATATCTTCGCAGCAGGTGCGTGGTCTCACGAAGTGCCCGGTGTGGTTTCCCCAGGCATGGAATACTGTGGTGGCAGCGGGCTGCTAAACCCTCCAGCTCGGGGTGTTCGGCTCACTGCCATGCCACGCCTCTTGTTGATCGCGCTGCCTCGTGTTGTGGGTGCCACAAGCGTGTCACGACCGCCGTGCTACGTGATGCGAATCCTTCGGCATCTGCGACTATGTGGCTAGCAGCGTCTGGTGAATAGATTTGTTCTATCTGAAATCACTTGAACACGCTGCAGGATCGATCGACCGCGCTTACCTTTGATATAGTGAGTTGGAAATGGCCGTCTTTACGCTACAATGTGCAACTCTTACATGTTTCCGCTTCACCAGCACACAGACCTCCCTCCTCCGCCAATTTCCCCACCTAAATCCTCCAGGCCCTGCCCGAACATCCCCGCCATGTTCTGGAAATGTCCACCAGGGGCAACGCCCTCGCCTCGCACATGCAGCCTGCCCTTCATCCGCCGCCGGGGCACGCGCCTCCTTCCTCCCGCACAACCTCCTCCTTCCTGATCCCGTACCTTTTCGCGCTGCAAAGCTTATTTCCGCAGCGGCCCCAGGCATCCGCTTAAGAATTCGCCTCGCGTAATGGACCAGCGATCGTTGGCCCTCGGTGCTCCGATCAAACTCGTCCATCGCGCCCTTCCCTCAACACCTCCGATTGTTGTGCAGCTGCCACCGGCGGCGACCGCTATCTCCACCTCGCGGTCGGGCGGGATTCCGTACGGCTCGCGCTTCTCAGCGTCCTCGGCGGTCGGTGGCATGTCAAGTGGCACGGTGCTAGCGCTGCTGCTCGGTACTTCGAGACTCCTCTCTCGGAGTTTCGCGTACGTATGCCTGACCACAGCGGCTGCCCCGTTCGTTCTGGAGACGTCTCGATGGCTGCGTTTTCTTCTTATACATAAAGCTCAGTGACGTCCCTGCCTATTCAATACCCGCTGCACCCTGCGCCGTCCTGAATGCGACGCAGTTTCGTTGCGCTCTGCCCCGCCGCCCTGCACGTCGAGCGTCCCGTCCTGAGTGTATTGCCGCCAGCCAGCTAGGAAGCCCCGGGTGCAGTCGCCAGGCCCTGGAGATCGCAAGGTTTGGGGCACACTCGGAGGTGGCATCGGTGCCGCTGAGTGGCAAGATGTTTCGAGCTCGAACATGTACGTGGCACCCTCACTAGTCCATTGTACGCTTCTCATATTGTGTTCCTGGTAAACTTAGACTTCTTTCGGGGCACGTGCGCCGGGCATCCTCTGCATACACGCCGTTTCGTGAAGACCCCGTCGCCCCTTCCGCTGTGCTCCCTCTTCTAGACAGCAGAGTCGATCATGAAGAAGGCCTGCGCATCCTGCGAATCCGTTCTCCCGTTTCCTCCAGGATGGCGCATCGTCCAATTCGGCTACGCTTCTCGACTAGGGACGCCACGTCTTCCTGTGACAGAAGACGGCGACAGAATGTGTCCCCTGCACCGGTGCTGCGCCACTTTCGACCTCCGGGGAGCGCTCTCTGTCGGCTTGTGCCGTGCCACAGCTCCTAGTACTCCTCCCGGTGCCTCCACACCGCTCCTGCAGCATCCCCGGGTGGCGGGATCCACAACGACATGTAGCAGGAGGCAAACACTAGATATTGATGCGCCCTCTTGATCGCCGTGCCACTACGCCTTGTACGCCCTGCGAAACACCACCTTCCATCGTTCGCAGTACACCTTCACTGACCATCTCCGCTAGGCTAGCTCTGAAATCTTCAAGTTCCGTGTTCCATGCGATCGGTATGTGATACACTTCAATCTATCTGACGCGTTACCTGGATCTTCTGGGTGCAGAGCGACATCCTTCTGTAATCTGCCCTTAAAGAAGGCCCGGCAGTGCGACTACTGGCTCTCGCTTCGCCGCCCCACAGAACACGAAGTCTTCCTGTGCCCACCTCCGCGCGTGCAATGCAGTGGCAAGACGTGCAGGCTCCGCATTTAGACTATTTCAGGGCGCCGGCTCTCCCCTCGTGACCCCATCTTCCGCGCTGTGCCACCACCAAGATGTGTCGCACGGCCCACGCCCCATCTGGAAGCACTAAAAGGCTCGGTCTAGGTCTCGCTGGCCCGATCATGCTCTCTGTCCCAAGAATCCCTGGCCACATCGCCGCACCCTTCGCTGTCGACGACTGTCCCCCACGTCCATGGACGCAGCCCGCAGGGTGCAGTCCCTGCTCGCTGGGCCGTTATCAGCCCCGACAGCAGCGCGACCGCGGGCGGGCTGGACGCTGCCGCTGGCGACTGGAAGTGCGCGGGCAATTGAGTCGGTGACAGGCCCTCGCTTCGCGCCTCTCTTCCTGCGCGGCCGTCTCACTTCCGGGACCCCAGGGAGGGCGCAGCGGCCGCATGTGGGCACCACAAACCTTGGTGCCACGACCCGAGCTGCGTGCGCGTGCTAGTCCCCGCGCGGCGTGCTCGCGCTGTCGCGTCCCAGCCCGGATCTAGACCCGCGCGCGACGTCTGTCGCTCCCCGTGACGTGCGAGTTGTGTTGCGACTGTCCCGAATAAATGTGCACCGCCGTGCTGGGCGCAGGCGTTGCCGCACTTGGTGGCGTGGGGCCCCCAGTGTGACGGTGTCGCTCGCGAGGCGAGAAGATCCCCGGTGAGGCTAGCGTGTGCGCAGCGCATGCGCCCACCTGTTCGGTTTTGCATGCTCCCCGAGCGTCGCCAACCTCCGACCTCGTCGGGGAACCCTTGCTTTGCACACGAACGACGCAGCTGGCGATCGCACGGCTTGCTTGCGCTCGCTTCCCCGTGCACCTGCCCCCCAGCATGGCTCGCATGCAGGGTCGTGTCCCGAGCGGTACATCACGCTGTCCCCGCCTAGCCCCCAGCTCTCCGATGCTTGTCTGCACCCGAGCTGTACGGCAGCAGGCGAGCCAGGGTATCGGCATCGTGCGCCAACGCGGGTGTCCCAGTCTGGCATTGACAGTGCGAGACTGGGGCATTGGCATGCACCATCACGGCACTCGCCAGCGCGTCCCCGCCCAACGCCCAGCGGGTGATTGTTGGCGGGTGCCCATTAGCATTAAGCTCCGCGCGGCCTATCGCGTGCGGCGTATGCCATCGGGCATCGTACCATCGGCCCCCAGCAGGCGATCCTGATTGGGCGTCGGCCTTAAGCTTGGGGCGTCGCGTGCGGGCGGGGCACGCCGAGATCGTGGCAGGCTGAGGGCCACGTCTGTGGGCGGTCTCAGTCGATGTCGGGTTAGACTGGGAGTGTTCATTATGGCCTTCAATTAGAGCGTCGCGTAGGACGGCGTGGGCTCGGGCGTCGGACACGGGCACTCGATGACTGTGGGAGACGGTGCTGCGCAGGGCGGCTCGGTGCTGCTTTCGGCCTGGGTGAGGGAATATGAAGGGTGTGACGTACGCGCACTCGGCACTCGTGCATGTCGGGCAGAAGAGTGGGTGATTTCTGGGTGGCTATAGGTCAATTGTACATATGCATGCTGTCGTGGTGTACGTCAGTCACGCTCGCGTATAAACTTTGCTCGCCTAGACACAGAAAGCTTACAGCGTTGGGCACACGATGCAGTGATACGTGAGGTGGTTGGCTCGCAGTGAAGTCACTGGGCACTGTGTCATCGCGGCGAAGTCCCCCCAATTTCTCCGGGGGTTGCCGTTCCCTTCATGTCAAGCCGTGCTTCCAGCGCGGGTGCCACGCTAGCTCACCGGGGTCCTGCCGCCGACGCGTCGCCGAGCACCGCGATCCCAGCGAGCGTGAAAGCGGAAGACGCACGAGCACAACGAGGCAGCGCCTCCGACGTATGTTACGTATGGCGTTGACCACGCCCGCGCGTCTTCTCGAGCCACGCGTTTCCGGCAAAGTCTATTCGAATGTTCGTCCGAGGGAGCGTGCATGTGCGCTCGTCTGACCGTGGGCTATGCCCCCTGCCCGCCGTGCCGCCTTTCACGAGGTGGGCGGGCGCGGCACGAGCGGCATACGGCTCAGATCTACCGACATACACGGACAAAGTTAGTTGTCAGATTGTACCTGTTTCCTGAACTAGCACGGAGGGCCGATGATCACAGGAAGGATCTTCTTCACTGTATAAAATGCGCCAAGTGTTTCGACGAAGCCTGCAGTTCCTGTTGGTGGCGTATTCTGCGCAGTAACATCAGAGACGTGCATTCAAATCTCATAAAGCTGGATGATCACAAGGGTGACATACCTCGCTTGCAGGATGCCTTCCAAACCGCGCGGCATAGAAACCCGCGCTTCGATGTACGCTATGACGGCGACCTCGGAGTAGGCGAACCACCCCGCTTGTGGGACTTACATGATCTGGAGGGCCTTGAAGGGGTATTCCGACAAAAGATCGTCTCACGGAGCAATATGCGGTCCGATGAACAAACTCAGGTACCCACAAAAGAACCGTTCTTGGAGAAGAAGCCGGAGTGGGGCGCTGTGCAACATGCGTACGCCGAGGGCCGAGCCCCTTTTTCGTGTACAAGAAACGCCCGCGCAGGTGCTTGGGAGATCCCAGAAGTGGAGATCAGACGAGGGTGGGTGCGCCGGCGGCAGTATTGTGGTCGTGCTTGCCAATGGGATCAGAAAGACCGAAAGCTCTGTGGGCAGGCGTGGGTAGACGGAGCGGTAGCCAACCCGAGTAGCTTACTCACTAATACGTGCGGCCCTTCAGTACGCGTTTATGACATCGGAGGAACATCTCAGAACATCAGAGTGTTTCGGCGTCAATAGTACGCTGGAACATCGTAAGGGTGTACTTGGCAGCGGCGTAGATACAGGCGTCTTGGGTAGGCAGAGATGTGTGCGGCGGTAAGGAACGATGGTCCGCAAGAATACTGGGAGGTTGCAAGTGTCAGGAACAAGCTCGAGTGACGGCGAAAGGACTCACCGTGGGTTCTTCGGTCGAAAACCGGCCGCGCGTACCCTCGACGTGAGAGGAGCGTCGGGTGTGGGCCGATTAGAAGAGCACTGACGACAAAGTATGTAGGTATATCTGTAGAGTGCTGAACCCCACTGCGCTGACGTGCCTCAGGTGTGCCTGCTAGTTTGCACTAAAAATACCGAGTATATCGGACCTAAGACATGCTAGAGAACGATATGACGCACCGTTCCAAAAACAGAGTAAATGCATCAGTGTGAACAATTATTTTCTGTCCACCAGGAACCCAATCATGGAATCGATGTCACGTACGCAAAGCATGCCGGCGGAGTCGTCCCTTGGAGAGCGGTAACGGTTGGATTGAGCCATAAATGGCCTGCGCTGTCTGCCTGATAGCCCTTCAGTTACCTATACGTGCTGAACCTTCTAGTCAATTCAGATTCACAAAGGTTTGGTCACTTGGATGAGATTGGCGACTCACATGTTATTACTATTACCGAGCCGTTTCAAGTTGCAGAAGTCGTAGCTTGCCACAAGTACGACCCCGACTGCGTTTTGACCGATCTTCATGATGCCAGAAAAAATCAGAGGGTTCTAAATGGGCGATCATAGAGCTAGTGATAAATCAGAGATGGGGACATACCGCCACATGGCGGAAACCACGATCGCGAGCGGGCGCTTCTCTCGGCATAAGACGATATTTGCGTATGTTTGCCAACAGCCCCAACTAAATTTCCAAATTGGTCGAGCCTCCAAAGCGCTCTTCTACTCACCGCCAACATCATGACCGAGCCTCCGAGTCGGCTTACTCACGATATCGTCTCAGCGGCTGCTCATGAACATCATTTACAAGATGATTTTTCCTTTGCATCTCCACCTCTGCATTCCATCTCCCCTGGATTTCAGCCAGTCCGTCTTGACCTAGACACCGCATCTGTGTACGCCGTCGACGGCGCGAACCGCGCTGCAATACCAAAATCCGGAGTTCGCCGCTCGCACGCATATACCGGAAGGATACGTGTTTATGAATGCTGTCACACGCGGACGTTCGGGCTTCGCCCGCGCTCATACCGGTGAGTAAGCATCTCTGCTCGTCTCAGACATGTCTTGATAGGATCTGGAATCGCGGGATGACCACAGTGCTCGTCGGAAGTAGTGATCGGTGATCATTTCGAGCTGAAAATTCCAGTTCTTGAAACTTTTCGTCTCCCGAATGGTATGTTCTCATAAATCCAACATGGCGAGCTTCATCGTGGCATCGAATTTGGAAGAGTTTCAAGAAATTGTCCTGGTGTGACCTGGACTTATTATTCCCTGCATATAGCGAGATGCTGTGTTGTGTTCCGTCTATACAGAGCAACCGCAAATCATACACAGCTTGGATCTGCGGGTAACAACGACTCGTCGTAAGGTAAGAGTTCGATGTCATGCCCCGAATTGTTCGCATCAAAAGGCTCTCATTCACTACCAGCACTGCTGGCTACTCGTCAAACTTTCTCAACAGATTTAGAATGCTCCGACATACGATCAGACATATGAGACTCTTCCCTGAAGTTACAATGCCTCGGGATTATAAGTGCGCAATTAGGCAATGCGCCCATGGTGAGCTCCAGGTTCGGTCCTGGCTCGGTCCTCGTACGACGTGGTGACTGACCTCCGCGGATCAGTTCTCAGGGCTCCGTGTGTCAGTTCGGAGTCTTGCAACATCCGCTTCCCGCTGGCACCCGCCTCTCTCGACGAGCTCGCAGCGTCGCACATGGAATCAAGTCATCCCCGCGCGGTCTCTGATGCAGAACCCGGTAAAGCCGGGTCCACACAATGTGCTCGCCTTCGGGACTACCGACAGGTGCTCAAATAAGTGGGTAAACGTGCCCTTCCCGTTGTCCAGCTACGTCTCGCTTCTCTCTTTTCCGCGTTGGCGTTTATTTTTTTATCATCACCCTTGCCGACATGCGCCAGTCCTTCGTTACCTCCACTTTGCTTCTAGCGCTTGCTTCGAGCTGCTCTGCAGGTGCGCTCGGTCTCTCATGTATGACAAAGTTGGAAAAGTGAAACTAACGGATATTAACAGGCCTCCTCGGTCGCCCTTACCACGTTCGCGAACAGATCCCTCATGACGGCCAGTATATCGACGTTAACGCCCTAAATAATGCCACCGAATGGTGGTGGGTTCAAGTCGCCGCCCCCGCTGTAGACGGCCAGTCTCCCCCGAGCTTGCACGTCACCTTCTACCAAGGTAAGTTCCGTTTCCCAATTCTTCATGACATATTCTTATCTGTTGCGCAGGATATCCTCTCTCCGCTGTGAAGGAGCTCTCCGGCGGTGCCAACGCCCCCGAAAACTACATCGTGATCAACGGTGCCTTCCCGAACGGCACGGTCTTCGCGTACACTCTCCCTGCCACCTCCAGCACGGTCTCGCACGTCGGCGACGCCGTCAGCGGCGACTGGGCCGGCGCGGGCTCGTTCCAGAACTCCGCGGATCTATCCACGTTCACCCTCACCCTCGACGCGCCCGAGCTCGGCGTGAGCGGCACGCTCGAGATCTACAGCGACGGCCCGTCCCACTTCGGGTGCAACTCCACCACATCGCCCTACTTCGAGAGCGCGGTCCCAGCCGATGCCGAGCTCTCCGCGAACGAGGAGATCTTCTTCAAGCAACTCGGGTGGGCGACCTCGCAGCCAGGCGGCGCCGCGCGCGTGTCCGTCTCGCTCGGCGGGAGCGAGCTCTCGTTCTCGGGTGTCGGCTACCACGACCAGAACTGGATGCCGGCCGCGATCGACGGCTTTATGGACGACTGGTACTTCCTCGACGCGCAGGTCGGCCCGTACGACCTCTCCGCGGTGTTTGCGGCGATCACGGGCTCGACGCGCGACTTCAACACGGGCTTCCTCGAGCATGCGGGCACGGTGCTACAGAACCAGTGCAGCCTGCAGGGCTCGCGCACTCAGGACCTCGTCACGATCACCCCGTACGGGGTCGCGTTCGACGAGCCAAGTGGGGTAAACGTCATGAGCGGCTTCGTGCTCGAGTACACGCTCAAGAACGGCGACCTGTACTCGTTCAATATCACGGGCCAGAGCCTCGTGCTCGACCAACCGTTCTACCATCGTTGGGTCGGCTCTGCGGTTGGCGGGAAGGTCGGCGGGGAGCAGTTCACGGGGGTGTCGCTGTACGACTGGCTGAACCCCAGCCTGCGCCCGTACCCCTAGAAGGTGGCCGCGGATGGGTAGAGCATTGCAGTTTATTATTTTGCTTGTGTTACATGTTTATCACAAGGCTAGCTCTATCATTGACGTCAATCATATGGACATACAGATGCAAGCCGATGTAATCCGTCCCTTGCGCTCGATGAAATAGTGCGACTTCGAGAATCTAGAATCCACGGAGGTAGCCGCAGGTACCGCGGTCTTCGGTTTTGCCACACTTGTCGGACTCGCGGTCCCGAGGAATTAGCGCTCGCCGCAATAACATATGGCCGGAAGCTGGGAAGTTGCGGAGCCGAAGTCGATGGAGAGGATGATCCCTGTCCCCTGTCCCGCAGCAAGGCCCGACTCGCTGGAAGGGGCATAGGCCTCGAACGTCGAGCTAGGCACGGCAAGCACCGCAGGATATCACGGCCCCAGAAAGACTTTAGGATCGTGAAGCAAACTATAACTGTCACTAATCCTTTGTCCCCAAACAAAGAGATTTTTGACAGTTATCATTTGCTTCAAGTTCCTGGGCCTATCCGACGTCCTGATATCCTGGCATGTTTGCCGTGAGGAGGGGGTGATGTGGTGAAACATGAATCTATCATCATCTCACTCAGCGTTTGAGGTCGTAAATAACCGTAAGTCGAGGCACAACATCCCCGTCTTTTGTGCAGAACCTTGGGATGCTTGGATGACGCGACGAGGTACTGAGTCTTTCTGTACCCCTGGTCTGGCCCTCACTCAATTGTCGAGTGGCAGGGCTGCCAAGTAAAGAGAGCGGTGAGTAGACTGCCCGAAATCAGAACAGCCACGCGACACAAAATTGCCACCAGGGCGATCAGGCACAATGAGGCACGCCCCGTCCCTCCGGCTGAGGAATCTGATTAGATGTGCGGGTGCCGCGCATATCTGATAAGATTTACCGCACCAGCTCGCGCTCCGACGGCCTCCTGCTCATCATTCTTTCTCAATTTTGTATCCTCTTCTGCCTTGGCACGCGAAGATATATAATGCAGGAGATGCGAGGATATTCCTCAGGCGCACTCATCGTCCTCCACCTTCCTCCTCGTAGTCCGGTTGCCGTTCGTGCCCACCGACCGCCATGTCACACAACGACGAGAAGAAGTCCTCCTCCTCCATCGGCAGCGATGCTGCATACGACGCTGGGGTACCAAAACTCGACCCCGCCACCAAGGGCGAGATAGACGCTGAGGCCGACGCTCATCTCGGTGTGCGGACGGTAGAAGCCGCGGAGCAAGTTTATGGCCGCTACTCCAAGTGGTTCCTCTTCATCGGGTATGTTCTCAGTTCGTGTCTTACCGTTCGCGAACGTATCCTGATATTTGTGATCTAGTATTGGCCTCGCGTCGTATATCTACTCGCTTGATGGCCAGACGACGTACAGCTACCTCGCCTTCGCCACCTCCTCCTTCGACAAGCACAGTCTTATTTCCACCATCCAGGTCGCGCAGTCCATCATCAGTGAGTCGCCTCGCGTCGGACCTCAATCCATTTGCTTACCAGTCTTTCAGTCGCGTGTGGGAAGCCCGTCATTGCTAAGGTTGCCGATGTCTCGTCCCGCGGCACCTCGTACATCGTCGTCCGTGAGTAGCCTGCCATTGCGCATCAGTTTCGTAGTCTAACCTTCCCCGTAGTGGTATTCTACGTCATTGGCTACATTGTGATCGCGTCCGCCAACGGCGTCGGCGCCCTTGCGGCTGGCATCATTCTCTACGCGATGTACGTTACGTCTGTGAAGGTCCATACCTTCAACTCCTGACATTTCCTTCGCAGTGGTTACACGGGCCTGCAGTTGCTCACTCAAATCATTGTCGCCGATATCACGACGCTCAAGTGGCGAGGCCTCGTCTCCGCTTTGACCTCCGCGCCGTTCATCATCAACGCGTTCATCGGCTCGAACGTCTCCACCGGTGTTCTCGAGCACTCGAACTGGCGCTGGGGCTATGGCATGTTCGCGATCCTCATCCCCGCCTCCCTCTCGCCACTCGTCATCACGCTCTTCTGGGCCGAGAACAAGGCGCGCAAGCTTGGACTCGTTCAGGGCGCTGACGTCAAGCCGAAGGAGAAGGGCTCGCTCGTGCAGCGCGCGTGGGGCGTCGCACAGCAGCTCGACATTGTCGGCCTCCTGCTCCTCGGTACTGCTGTTGCGCTTATCCTGCTCCCGCTCACGCTGGCGCAGAGCGCCAAGGGCATGTGGAACAACCCGTCGATGATTGCCATGATCGTCGTCGGGTGCATCCTCCTCCCCGTCTTCGCGCTCTGGGACATTTACTTCGCGACGCGCCCCGTCATCGCGCGCCGCTTCCTTACCAACTGGTCGGTCGTCCTCGCGTCGTGGATCGGCTTCTTCGACTTCGTGCGTAATCTACTAGCGTCTTCCAGACCTGGAACTGACTTGTGTTACGCTGCAGTTCTCGTTCTACCTCACATTCACCTACCTTTACTCCTTCGTGCTCGTCACCAAGGACTGGTATGTCGCGCCGTATCTTGCTTCTGTCGTTGGGAGACTCACTCATCCATTCTTCATAGGACGTTGATCAACGCGACCTACTTCAGCCAGACGCAGACGGTCGGCCTTACTGTCTTCGGTATCATGTCCGGCTTCTTCCTGACCTGGTTCCGCCGCTACAAGGTGCGCATCTCGATTTTGCCTACTTATGTACGTCGAGACTAACTACTTGGTTGTCATAGTGGGTGCTCGTCGCCGGTCTCGCCATCCGTCTCGTGTACGTCTCATCCGCTCTATCCGCCGGTCATGTATGCTTACGCGCGCATCTTCTCCCTCAGCGGTGTCGGCCTCATGATCCACTCGCGTGGCGCGGACTCGTCCGACGCGGAGATCGTCTGGACCCAGATCCTCCAGGGCATCGGAGGTGGCTTCGCCGCCGTCTGCTCGCAGGTCGGCGCGCAGGCGTCCGTGCCCCACGTCGACGTCGCGATGGTCACCGCCGTCGTCCTCCTCTGGACCGAGATCGGCGGCTCCGTCGGTAGCGCTGTCGCCGGTGCCATTTGGACCAACACCATGCCCGACAAGCTCGCCGCGCACCTTCCGTCGCTCAACCAGACCGAGCTCGACACGCTCTTTGGCAGCATCACGAGCGTCATGGCTCTCCCCTTCGACGACCCCGTGCGCGTCGGCGTCATCGGCGCGTACGGCGACACGATGCGCGTCATGCTCATCGCCGCGACCGTGCTCGCGGTCGTCCCCCTCCTCATCTCGCTCGGCATGCCCAACTGGTACCTCGGCGACAACCAGAACGCGGTCGACGGGAACAGCGGCCCCGAGCCGAAGGAGGTGAAGACGGAGAAGGGCGCGGTGGCGCCGGTGGCGAGCGAGCCCTCGCATGTGTAGTCACTCAAAAAAGTGTCGTTGTCACGATTATCGTTCGAGTCTTTCATGCTTACGCGTTACGAATGCACGCTACACATCATTATGTAGAACACGTCACGTACTTATTATTAATGGTTTAATAGAGGGTGTCTGGGTTTCATCATTCACACCTGCGCCCGGCCGTCTCGGGATATCTTCTGCGCTGCAACGACTGCGCTCAATTAATCCATTCATTATAAGAAGAGACTGGAACTCAATGTACCAAAACTAAGAGGCAATCATGTTCGGCATACGAGACGGTCAACAAGATGGTATTACTACATATAGCAGAGTGAGCAGCTCAAGCGCTCATGGTCGCCCTGCCCGGGACGCCGGCTCGAGGACCGAGAAACCTTAACCTTATTTCGAGTACTCGTATTCACCTCCTCGAACCGCTTCTCCGGTGCCACTCAGTGCTCTACCTGACCACCATTCACTCGCGAGCGGCGCTTCGTCTTTCTCAAACACCCCCGTGTCCATTCCCATTTGCCTCAGTACTACATTCATAATTCTGCGCATGGAGAACCGCATAGCTGAGGATTCTCCCGACAAAATCGTCCGGGAAGAGCATCCTGAACTGTACTTCGCAAACGGGGACATCGTCCTCCAAGCCAAGCTCCAGTCAGAGACCGACATCCCAAAGTTTCAGATGTATTGTGTTCACACGGCTATACTGAGTTTCCACTCTGCTTTCTTTTCCAATATGTTCGCCGACGGCTCTGCAAATCACGAGCCTTCTTACGACGGGCGCCCTCTTGTGGAGATGCATGACGATGCGGATGACCTGTCTCATCTTCTCTTATATGTGTATCGTCCCTCGTAAGTTTTTCTTTCATTTTGCCAGATCTTGCATCGCTTTACTGATGCTATTGCCCAGCGAATATCTCCTGCGGCCGTCTCATCCCGACACCCCGGTCAAGCTGCGGGGCGCAGTCAGACTCGCAAGCAAGTACATGTTCGATAACGCTCGGGCCGACATGATCAAGCGGGTCACGATGGACTGGCCGGTTACTCTCGACCAGTGGGACGTCCGCGAGGGCGAACGCCAAAGCCTCATGCGAGTGGCGTACGACCATCACGGCAACCAAAGTGCCGGTCGACGCAATCTGGCCGAGCACACTCCCGAGCCCGTCTCCGCGATCGTCTTCGCCCAGGAGCACGGTTGCGCTGAGATCCTGCCCGCCGCTTTCTACCGTCTCGCCTCCCTCGACATCGGAAACGGGTGGGAAAACAAAAATAGAGTCCATGCGGATCCCGACAGGGCACGATGGGCGCTCTGCGACAAGGAGAACCTCGTGCGCTATATCCAGGGGCGCTCGGCACTGGAGGAGTACCACCACACTGTCGCCCAGCAGCTTACGGACGGCGACATGATCAACACGGGCTGTTTCCCGGAGTATATGAGCGATACGGGCCTGATCCGCCCCGGAGACCCCTTCGAGGGGAACATCGAAGACTATCCGTGCTTTCACTTCATCTGGACGCTCCGCGACGTCGTCTGGGGCTGGCGGGTGTCGTTAGACCCGCTATCTGCGTTGTCCAAGCTCGAGGACTGCGACAAGTTGGACAGGATGAAGGACAGGTGCCCCTACGGACTCTGCGAAAGGTGCGAAGGCTTCTTCCGAGGGTGGATACGCGAGGAGCGTGTGGGCCTCTGGAAGAAGCTTCCGGGTTTCTTTCAGCTTAAGTAGATATCGTCGGTGAGTCCGTTTCCGCACATGGCGATCCACTGTCTAGTAGGGTGTTATATTGATATGCACGCGCAGCGCTGTAATCCCTCAGTAAGGCTCCCTCTTAAACGCGACGGCACGCGGACGATTCGAAAATGGTCTATACTGTAATCATACCTGTAACGACCACCATCGCGATGAAAACTGAGCAACAGACAAAAAAACGAACCCAGATCTACCGGATCTCAACGCTGCATAAGCAGATCTGATGCGCGTGCTGAGAGCTCGAGCGTTCGTAAGCCAAGCCACCAGCAGCTTTGAGGCTGACCATTTTTCGGTACCTCGCCGATAGGGAGACTGAGACGACCTATCCATTGCGCGGGCCCTCTTCGAGATAAGTGAGCGTTTGCTGACGCATGCACCGTTGACGACGGTCACTTCAGCAGTGCTCACGCACGACTCGGACCCATTACCATTCTTAGCGACCATCGCCGGTGTTCGCTCCTGATAGATGCAGCCATACCTCCTCCCACAGCGGCAACAGGCGTGTGCAAATGCGCTTTCAGGCCTTACTCGTGCGTCGCGCGTGGATCGTCGCTGTGAGAAGCCTGGAGCAACTCGATGCCGTCCGCCTTTCTTAGCACTGGCACGGAGTCCCTTGAGTACACCTTGCGTCCGATTTGTGGACGAATCCTTCGCAGGGGCGGCTCGAGACGATCTGGAAGGCTGTGAGCGGAAGCTATACGTATGATCGAGATGGACTTGCATCCTGATACATGTACTTTATGGGCTACCGAACTACGGCGTAAGCGATTGGTAGAAGCCGCATCGCAAGCACTAATCACGCTCAGGCTCATTTATTCTGCTAGACGAGTGAAACAGTAGGGAGGCCGCCGGGTGAAGCCGCTACATCACACGGGCTTGCGAATCGGAAGCGAACGAAAGCCTAAAATCAACGGCGAGAGATGGTAAGCTAAGGGAAGGGTGTCGTTACAAGTACGTCTGTAATACTCGTTTGAGACTCTAGTGCGACAGCCTCCCGCAGCTTGGGACTCACCGGAGGGATCTACTGAAGTTGGAAGTAGTTCGGGAGGCGCTCCCAAAGCCCCTCGCGCGCGCTGCGAGTCCATTTTCGAAGGGCATCCTTACACTCGTAGCATAGTCCATCCGGACACCTCCCTTTCAGCTTCTCCGAAGGAGCCCGTTCGGCTTCCCAAAGTCTAGACAGCGCCGCGAGCGGGTCGTACGAAGGCTGGGTGCCCCATGCGAGCTCTCGGAGGTTCCAGATGAAGTGAAAGCACGGTGCGTCCCTCGTATACTCTTCAAAAAGGTCGTCATCCAAGGCGGGACTAGGCGGGTCGATGATCCACCACGGAAGACAGTTCTCGCTCAGCATCTCGCCCGCAGCCATTTGTCGGGCAACCGCATGGTGGTACCCTTCCAAGGCCTGTCGTCCCTTGATGTAGCGGACGAGGTTGTCCTTGTCGCAGAGCGACCACCTGGCGCATAGAGGTTCGGCGGATAGATAACAGCCAAGTTGCCACTCGGCACTGATGTCGATGGACGCAAGACGGTAGAAGGCGGCCGGCAAGATCTCGGTGCAGCCATTCTCTTGCGCGAAAACGATGGCGGAAACGGGGTCGAGTGTTCGTTGGGCTAGGGCGCGTTGGGTGGCGAAGTGACTGCTGGCGTTTGGGTATTGGGCACGCCATAAGCGCACAAGGCCCTCGCGTTCGCCCTCGCGGATGTCCCAGTCGTCGAGGGTCACAGGCCAGTCCATTGTGACTCTACGAATCATGTCATACCGGACGTCGTCAAGCAAGTACTTGTGCGCGAGTCGGACGGCGCCCCTCAGCTCGATCGGGGTGTCCGGGTGAGAAGACCTCATGAGATAGTCACTGCACGATAAAGAGCTTAGTAAGGATCAAGGGATGCGGAGAATGATTTGAAGCACTCACGAAGGCTTATAGATGAAGAGAAGAAGGTGTGACAGGTCGTCCGCATCGTCAAGCATCTCCACAAGAGGGCGGCCGTCGTAGATCGACTCGAGGTTCACCGAACCGTCGGCGAAGAGGTTGGAGAAGACCACGGAGTGAAAGCCCAATATAGCCTTGTGAACGCAGTACATTTGGAACCTGGGGTTATCTGCATCCGACGGGAGCTTGGCTTGGAGAACGATGTCCCCACCAGCAAAGTAGAGCTGAGGATGCTCCTCCCGGGTGATCCGACTCTCCGGCGTAGCGGTTGCAAGGCTGACACGGTTCTCCATAGAAATCGTGTAGGGGTAGATGTAGTGTAAAAGTACACGCGAGGATGCGTCACGAAGCTAGAGTAGAACGCGGTAACACCGCTACAGTGTGGGTGGTGGCGGTGAGAAGCAAACACGCAAAGCAAGTTGATCAGTCGCGTCAGGTACTAAGCGCCGATGCCAACACGAACTTCGAACTTTGGGGAACACTGGTGAGCGAACTCCTGACACATTTGCAGTGCATGTAACGTCGCAATCCAAAATATTTCATTTCAACCTCTCTGATATCGGCATACCGGATGCCGTCCAAAGCTTTCCAGTCAGGAAGCCCCGAAAATCCGACCCCCGCGCACGACATTCCACAACGTCTCCAACACCCCCGGCGGCCTCGGCGCCCAGAACTCGGGCGTGAACGTCCCCTCGCGGCCTTCGACACCAAACAGCCAATCCCGCCGCATCCCCTCGTCCAGGTGCTTGAGCTGTCGGTACTCGTTAGGCACGCTCACGTCCTGGATCGCGTAGTTCGGCTGGAACACAGTGGTCGGCACCCCGAGCGCGGTCAGCGTGGTGTTGAGTTCGGATGCGAACGTCTCGTGTGCGGCGACGCTCGCGGGCGGGGGCTTATCGCTCTCGAAGGAGGGCTCCAGCATGAACATGAGGGTCTTCAATTCGGAGAAGCACGGTCCTGTGCAAGGTTTATGCGGCAGTATGTTCAGTTGGCGAGGGTGCAACCAGCTACGTCTATTAGACGTAGGCCCGGTTGCAACCGCTTCCCGAAACCTCGAACAATAATTAAATGCCCATGTGCAGCATTGAACTGGCGATCTCCGGAACAGAAGAGACACACTAATCCACTACACCATTAGGCCTTGTAACTTCTCCTTTGGCTTAGGGCTGTGTGCTACCTTAGGGTTCGGCTTAGGGTTAGGGATTAGGGTTAGGTAGCGCAATATATGGACTTCCTTCCTCCCCTGAGAGGAGCCGGTCTGTAGAAATTGCGAGAACGAGGCTTTAGTGTGCCCGCCTGAAGGCTCCCGGTTCGGGGGACCCCCCGAGCGCAGCGAGGGAGGGGAGGGAGCCTGAATGGCGGGTCCTCTTCTTGCCGAAAGAGACCCAATATATTGCAATGGTTCTGCATCCTTTATAAGCTTCTGTGGTGTAGTGGTTCACGCCACCGTACTATAGACCCAAATGCTCGGAAGCGTGGTTCAATCCCCTTCAGTGGCATTAATTGTGTGATACAGTGAAGATGTATTTTGTAGATAATGCCGGGCGAGCGGTTGCAACCGGGTCTACGTCTAATAGACGTAGCTGGTTGCACCCTCGCCAACTGAAGTCCCTCCATGCGGATCGGCATCGCCTGCGCGGCGGTTGCCTGTAGCGAAAATGGTGAGACAAGCGAGATAAGCAAAGGGAAAACGCTGCGGAATCACATACCTAGGACGAGCGTTAGACTTGGTAAGAAGCGGATTCCGCTTGGGGATGTGGCCCATCTCGACGTGTGGATGCGAAGCCAAGTAAGGTGCGGCGCGTTTAGGGCCCACCACTCGAAGTCCATTTCAGCGCGTGGTGAGGTCGACATGTGAAGTCTTCGCAAGGCCGGATATAACGCGGTGGTACCCTGACGGCCTTCCGTCATAGGATCAGGGCTTGTGTCGCCGGCGTGGACGAACGGCGGGCGCAAGTTGTGGGCGAAGGTGAGCTTGCGGAGGCGAGGAAACCCGTGCGGGAGCGGGATTTCCGGGATCGCATCTATTTTCTTCTGGGATGTCATGTCATATATGTACTTGGTGTGTCGAAGGAGACACAATGTCTCCAGATCGTGGAAGATCGCGGTGCACAACGACTGGAACGTGCGGTGATACTCGTGCCATACCTCGATCTCCCAGGCAGAATAACCCTGCGCGGAGAAAGGGCGCTTCAGGCGGGCGGCGGCAAAGTCCTCGTCAATGAGCTTGAGGTTCGGTATACTGAAGGCAGGGGTGAGGGAGATGCAGAGATGCCGCACGTAGGGTATCGACACATCCTGCGCACGGGCATCTGCTCTTGCGGTGTCGAGGGCTTGCATAAAGCGCACCAGTTGATCGGAATTACCAATGAGAAGGGAGACAGAGTGGAATCGGGCAGCGCGAGAGGTGACATGGATAGTCTTGGAAACCAAGGAGAGGGAACGTCCTGTGCGGCCTCCGTCGGTGCACGCGAGCAGAAAGATGAGTTCAAGCACGCTGTAAGGGAGGGTTTCGATCATGGAGGGTGCGAGGGTGTTGGTCGGCGGGAGCTTTCCAGAATCGGAAAGACGATGCATAGCTGGATATAGATTTCTGAGTGTTGGGTTGTGAGTTCGTAGACAGTGGCGAGACAAGAGATTTGTAGTCAGGAAGTTGAGTGGTTTTATGGGGGCCAGCTCCTGACAAGAAACTTATAGCCAACGATGAACAAAAGACTCAGCTTGATTCTCAGCAACGAGACGCGGTCTGTATTGTGGTTGCTCTGGAGAAGAGAAAGGAAGAGACAAAGAATTCGAATCGCCACGGCCGCGTATCCGATGGTCGCGGGCGCCTGTCTTGCCGCGTGCCACAAATGCTAGCGCCCGTTGCACTACTGCGTTCGAATGAGTTGGTTGCCCGCTGGGGCTGGAGAAGTTGCTCTCGACCACCGCTCAAGCTGAAGCTTCGTCTGTGTCGTGCACTCTCATATAGCCCCAGTCTTATCGCAAGGTATTAGGTACGATCTCGTATGTGCTCCTCTTCCATCATCGAGAATACTCAACACAATTTTCGAACAAATTCGACTCGGCCAGTAGTGGCACTGGTGCTCACTACAGCGGAGAGTCCGAGTGCGTTGGTAATGCTCGTGTGTCATGCTTTCAAGATGCACTCGCCTGCAACTCGCCTGTACCTGGTAGCATTCGAGCACCTTCTGTATGGAGCCTGTCGGACCGCTACGGCAATGGCCCCAGCGGCGTGGCACACCTCTGACTTGGGTATTCACACGTGCACGCTCAGGATTACGTCTCGGGGTGGTGGTGCAGCAGTCGTCGTAGTCTGGTACCTGCGCCACGCGCAGCCTGCCAGTGGCTTGCGACGTCGGTACTAAGCGTACAGGGGATATCTGATGAGCTTCAAGTCCGGCGACATCGCTGCGTGGGTCCCTGTAATAAGTCTCGCCGGAGCTGATATCCGGTATTTGTGATGCTCCGAGCGAAGTCGTACACTCCAATACGCGTACGTAGACAGATTCCATGCATTCTTCCTGTCAAGCCCATCTACTGATGTTCATCCCTACAGGTCGGAAAATCGAGTCGCCGAGGCGCAGCAGTACACGCTGTTCCTTCGTAGGCGGACCGAGGCAAGCGTCGGTTGCCTGGCCAGGTCCCGTGAGTCTCCCAGTCCACAAAATGCAAAGCCGTATTTCACTTTCTTATAGCTCTTCGTGCGTACCCAGCTTGTGACACGACGTGGCCGCATGGTCAAATTCAGAGCCAGATTGGAAGGGTATGTCCTACTCCCTGCACAAGCATTCTGTCACTTAATCGGCGCACTCAGCAGAGCCCAGCTCGGAAGTACAAAATATAGTTAAAACCACCGACTGTACGGCGTACTCGTGTTGAACCTATTGGCACACTTCCATGCAAGAGTGCCGCAGGAACTTCAAGTTACGCGGTGTCGAGTCACTGGATGTACGTTTACGTTCGGTTACGTGCCGCCGCCGTCTCGTAACTTGACACTCTCTTCCCAGTCAGTGTCCACGAACAACGAGAAGGACATGCTTCTCCGGTCTGCGTACCGGGAGAACTAGCTGGATTGTGTCCTATTTATCACTCGGGTAGAGGTCGACAGGCGTTGTATATAAGAGGTGAGGCTGCGACAGCGGATACTCCAGGCTCCTCCGGACCACGAACTCATCGCCCCTTTCCACCGATACTCCTACTACCATGCAGAGCTTCGTCACTACCTCCTGCGTTGGCGGCCGCGACGGCCACATCTTCCAGGATGTGTACATCCGCAGCGACGACGGTAAGCTCGCCGCCTCCGTTATACAGCTTCGGCCGTACAGCGCACTCCAGGACTGACATCTTGAACCACTACAGGCAGCATCGTTATCGACGACTTCAGTGCGTATCAAACGGCCTTAGAAGGCGCTAAGAGGGTTGCTGATGCATCCTTACAGAGAAGGACCAGCTCAGGCTGGACTTCCCTATCAAGTCCATCGCCGTGTCTCACGGATGGATCGTACGCCACCTCCGTCGCTTCCTCTATGGTGGTCCCCATACTTACGCACATGTATTATGCTCACTAGGTTGACGGTATCGCGATCACGTACAACCTCACCAGCGGCGACAATGCGACCCTTGACCACGGAAGTCAGTTCAGCGGCGCGACCACCGTCAACTTCAGCAGTACGTGGTGTTGACTACTAGCGCTCCATCCGAAGTTGGACATAACTTATACCTCTGACAACTCTAGCTACCGAAATCCTCATCAATGTCTTCGGCCGCGCCGGGTACCAGAGCTACTACAAGCGCGAGATGGTCAACAACATCGGCTTCGTCATCTTCGACACCGCCAAGGGAACCACCCGCACTGTCGGCGTAAGTCGGTTTTCGCACCTGACCGCGTCCTGTGCTGAAGTACGAATATAATCAGCCGTTCGGCAACAGCAACGGGGCGACCGAGGGCAAGCCGTTCACCTGCTCGGATGTGATCGCATTCGGCGGTTTCGCTGAAAACACCTCTCACCGTACGTATCCGCCAAAAGCCTGCTCGCATGATCACCCTGACTCGTTGAATCGCAGTGGGCCTCTCTGGCCTCTTCTTCTACAAGGACGTCGGAAAGCGCTGAGCGATGCTGCCGATAAGAGGGCCCCTGCGGCATAGTGCTGAGAGGAGACCTTTCGAGTCGCTTGTGTTAGTTGTACGGATTAGCGGAAGCTAGCTGGGATCGAATTTGTGCACGGGAGACGCAGAGCTAGCTTTTACAAGGATCGAGAAAATATATCGAATTTCTTTGGGTTACAATTTGCCAAGCGTAGGATCGACGACGACCCAAGCGATCGGTAAAAATTCATAAATTCTAATGTTCCGATCGCGAAGGCGTCCTTTCCCGATTTGACTTCCTGTGGCTTCCCATCCACCGTCCGGGGCGGATTTGCAGCGTTGTTCCGTACCACCAGCTCTCTCCCTCGTCCTTTTTTGCCCAGACAGTCTCCCCTTCTCTACACCTCTTCTAATCTGTGCCTCCAAGAACATGGCTCGCTCTATGGGCCTCGTAACTCCGACTGAGAAAGCCGTCCTGGAGCCTCATCCTGAACTCTACTTCGACAACGGAGACATCGTTCTGCAAGCCGCACTTCCCAACTCAAACAAAGGGGAACAAGTCCTCTAGATATACTGCGTCCACACGTCTCTCCTGAGCTTCCACTCGGTCGTCTTCTCCAACCTCTTTGCCGACGGCTCGGGCAAAGTTGACTCGCCCCATGACGGCCGACCTGTCGTGCTCATGCCAGACGAGGCGGGAGACCTCTCCCAGCTTCTCTCGTACGTCTATAAACCCTCGTACGTTCTCACAATACATCTGTGCTCGATGTGAATATATACTCACACTAGATTCTGTTGTATAGTGAGTATCTCTTGCGGCCGTCGCATCCCGACACTCCTATCGAGCTCAGGGGCGCCGTCAAACTCGCCGAAAAATATCTCTTTGACGGTGCCCGCGCCGACATGATCAAGAGAGTCACCATGGACTGGCCCGTCACCCTCGACGAGTGGGACATCCGCGCGAGTGAGTTCCAAGGTCTCCGGCACGTGGTGTGCAGCAAGTACTTCCATCGCCGCCGGACGACTACCAAGTGCGCCGACACCTTGGCAGACCGGGTGCCGGAGCCCATCTCGACCATCCTCTTCGCGCAGGAGCATGGGTGCACCGATATCCTCCCCGCCGCATTCTATCGCCTCGCGTCCATCGACACGAAAAGGATGACTGGCCCGAGGACCGAAGCGGCCCGTACGTCCTGGCAAGGTGGTCACTCGCCAACACATCGATCCTCTTCCGCTACATCCAAGGGCGCCAGGCCCTGGAGGAGTACCACCGCCAGGTCGCGTTCAAGCTCAGTCGTGGAGCTATGATCAGCAAGAACTGCATCCCCTTGTGGCTGGCTACTACATTCGGTCCCGCAGACGACGAAGAACATGACCATCCACCCGAGGAGGAGACTCGGAAGGAATACCCGTGCTTGGACTTTCTCTGGACGCTCAGCGACGCGGAGTGGGGCACCACCCCTACTTACGAGCCGCTCTCTACTTTGCTTCACCTCGACAACGAGGACAAGCTCGAAAATGTCAAGCAGACGTGTCCCAACGGACTCTGCATTGATTGTCAGTTCAGATTGAGAAGCTGGGTCAAAACCGAGCGTGAGGCGCTGTGGGAGCGCCTTCCGACGTACTTCGACCTGCATGTAACGACCCAGGATCGGGTCGTTACGGGCATCGTACATCCACGAGCCCAGCGCCGTACGCGCTGGGCAGAGATAAGATAATGATGTATTAAATAGACGCGTGCGGCGTGCGGGTATTCGGAACCCGCGCGCCTAGTGCGGGCAGCCTTTCTACCTGCCCCACTATCCTACGAGTACGCCGAGCCTCAATAGAGCCCGGACCAGAGTACTTGCGGGAAAGGGGCTACAGATTGCGCCCCCTATACGTGAGTTTTACACTTTTTACTCTCACCGTGATATTCGCCCGATTTGGGGCTCGACGTGTCCCACGTCACTACTGAACTCTAACCTTAAACCGCCCGATATCGCCCAATAAAGCAACCATGGACCAGTCACAGAACCCCAACACCGAAGGGCGTCAGACGCGCCCTTCTTCCCCTCATCACAACCCCTAGACCGTGCCACGT